>NC_059083.1:3402624-3707757 GCF_020497125.1 Mauremys mutica
CAGACCAGCTGCTGCCTTTGTGCTGTTGGGATCTCCTGGGATTGCTGGGTGGGAGCTTCGGGATCCCCACGGGGTGTGTGGGGAGAGGGGCAGGGGCACGTCCTGCTTTTCCTGGCGTGGACGTGACTCTCCCATGGCCTGAGCCTGGCCCCAGAGTTCCCTGGGCGGCAGCAGCTCAGACCCGAGGAGCTCCGCAGCCTGTAGCCAGCTGGGTGAGGCTGCGGGGTGGGTTTGGGGGTTTGTTTGAAGTGGTTTCAAGTGCATCACTCAGTGCCAGGCTGGTTTGATGTAACCAGGGTTAGGCCCCAGTGTAGCCTGGCCCCATGGGGTCGAGTCACATTAGGGGCCGGGAATGGAAGTGGGGGTCTGTGCAGTGGGTGCTCCTGGAGCAAAGAGACAGGAGGTCTTTGGGGCGGGGAGGGGGGGGGGGGTGTCGTCACACAAGCACTGGTGTATCTCCAGCTGCACAGAGCTTAAGAACATAAGAAAGGCCGTACCGGGTCAGACCAAAGGTCCATCTAGCCCAGTATCTGTCTACCGACAGTGGCCAATGCCAGGTGCCCCTGAGGGAGTGAACCTAACAGGCAATGATCAAGTGATCTCTCTCCTGCCATCCATCTCCATCCTCTGACGAACAGAGGCTAGGGACACCATTCTTACCCATCCTGGCTAATAGCCATTTATGGACTTAGCCACCATGAATTTATCCAGTCCCCTTTTAAACATTGTTATAGTCCTAGCCTTCACAACCTCCTCAGGTAAGGAGTTCCACAAGTTGACTGTGCGCTGCGTGAAGAAGAACTTCCTTTTATTTGTTTTAAACCTGCTGCCTATTAATTTCATTTGGTGACCCCTAGTTCTTGTATTATGGGAATAAGTAAATAACTTTTCTTTATCCACTTTCTCAACATCACTCATGATTTTATGTACCTCTATCATGTCCCCCCTTAGTCTCCTCTTTTCCAAACTGAAGAGTCCTAGCCTCTTTAATCTTTCCTCATATGGGACCCTCTCTAAACCCCTAATCATTTTAGTTGCTCTTTTCTGAACCTTTTCTAGTGCTAGAATATCTTTTTTGAGGTGAGGAGACCACATCTGTACACAGTATTCGAGATGTGGGCCTACCATGGATTTATATAAGGGCAATAATATATTCTCAGTCTTATTCTCTATCCCCTTTTTAATGATTCCTAACATCCTGTTTGCTTTTTTGACCGCCTCTGCACACTGCGTGGACATCTTCAGAGAACTATCCACGATAACTCCAAGATCTTTTTCCTGACTCGTTGTAGCTAAATTAGCCCCCATCATGTTGTATGTATAGTTGGGGTTATTTTTTCCAATGTGCATTACTTTACATTTATCCACATTAAATTTCCTTTGCCATTTTGTTGCCCAATCACTTAGTTTTGTGAGATCTTTTTGAAGTTCTTCACAATCTGCTTTGGTCTTAACTATCTTGAGTAGTTTAGTGTCATCTGCAAACTTTGCCACCTCACTGTTTACCCCTTTCTCCAGATCATTTATGAATAAATTGAATAGGATTGGTCCGAGGACTGACCCTTGGGGAACACCACTAGTTACCCCTCTCCATTCTGAGAATTTACCATTAATTCCTACCCTTTGCTCCCTGTCCTTTAACCAGTTCTCAATCCATGAAAGGACCTTCCCTTTTATCCCATGACAGCTTAATTTACGTAAGAGCCTTTGGTGAGGGACCTTGTCTAAGGCTTTCTGGAAATCTAAGTACACTATGTCCACCGGATCCCCCTCGTCCACATGTTTGTTGACCCCTTCAAAGAACTCTAATAGATTAGTAAGACACGATTTCCCTTTACAGAAACCATGTTGACTATTGCTCAAGAGTTTGTTTTTCTATGTATCTGACAATTTTATTCTTTACTATTGTTTCAACTAATTTGCCCGGTACCGACGTTAGACTTACCGGTCTGTAATTGCCAGGATCACCCCTAGAGCCCTTTTTAAATATTGGCGTTACATTAGCTAACTTCCACTCATTGGGTACCGAAGCCGATTTAAAGGACAGGTTACAAACCTTAGTTAATAGTTCCGCAACTTCACATTTGAGTTCTTTCAGAACTCTTGGGTGAATGCCATCTGGTCCGGGTGACTTGTTAATGTTGAGTTTATCAATTAATTCCAAAACCTCCTCTAGTGACACTTCAATCTGTGACAGTTCCTCAGATTTGTCACCTACAAAAGCCGGCTCAGGTTTGGGAATCTCCCTAACAGAGCTTGGGCCCGGGGCCTGTAGGGCTGGGGGTGTGCGCAGAGAGGATCAGAGTGTGTCTGGCTTTGTTTAATGACATTGAATCCAGCACCAACTCCCAGCCGTGCCTGGCCAGGCCCTCGTCACTGAGGCTGTGTCTACACTGCACACCTAGGGTGACCAGAGGTCTGGATTTTATAGGGACAGTCCGATATTCAAGGCTTTGTCTTATATAGGCGCCTGTTACCCCCCCCCCCCCCACCCCATCCCGATTTTTTTACACTTGCTGTCTGGTCACCCTAGGCAACCTTACAGCGGCACAGTCAGGCTGTTGTAGGGAACGCAGTGTCGCTGCTCTCTGCTGCCGGGGGAGAGCTCTCCTGATGACAAAAAAAATAAAGTACCCCCAATGAGGGGCAGTAGCTTTGTTGGCGGGAGAGCATCTTCCCCTTAAGGAAGCACTGCCCACACGGGCACTTTTCACCATTAAAACTTTTGTCATTCAGGAGGGTGGGTTTTTTTGTTTTCACATCTGAGTGACAGAGGTGACCTGACAAGGGGGGAAAATAGGGTTTGTGTCCTTTTCTGTTGCTTCCTAATAATAGCGAAGGCCCCAAAGGGTTTTTTCCCTGCTTGTTCTATTCTAGCTCTCGTCTGCCCTGTTTTGCTGGAGGTCTCCTTGCAGCACCAGAGACCTGGAGTGGGAATTCTCAGTCCTCAGCTGAAGGGCCATAGGGTGTTGAATCTTCACCAAGGACGGCTTTTCTTCCTACTGCTTGACAGGTGCTTTGGTTAAGTAGGACCTTTGCTACACTTCAAACTTTACACTGGTTTAGAGAAATCAGTGCATGCCTCATTGTGGACCTTCTTATTTTGGTAGAATAGCAGCTTAACTGAGAAAAGCTGCTCTTATATTGGAATAAGAGTGTCTACATGGGACTTTGCACCAGTTTAACTGAACCAGTTTACATGTAATTATACTGGTGCGACTCCACCTGTGGACAAGGCCAAACCAAGTTCAGCTAAACTGAAAAAAGCCACTCTTAAACTGGAATAGGTGTGTCCACACAGCCTTTTGCACTGGTTTAACTAAATCAATTTTAACTGACACCTTAACTTAGACTAGTACTGTACAGTTGTGTGTAGACAAGACCAAGGTGTTAACAAAGTTTAAACAGGTGGAATAAACTTTTTAGGGCTGGTCTACGCGCAGTGTTTGTACCACTTTCACACAGTTTGAAACATCATAGTTGAGTCAGTACAACCACTCAGTGTGGACACAATTGCACTGGGGCAGATGATTCCCCTACATTTACAGCAATAAGCTCTGCTGGCGTAAAGCCTGGCTGTGTGGGTGTAACTGCACTCGCACGGGGGGGTTGTGTAAAGCCCGGCTGTGCGGGTGTAACTGCACTCGCATGAGGGGTTGTGCTGATTTAACTATTCCGGTAAAAAGAGAGAAAGAAACAAACAAATCACCCCCCCAACTGAAATAGTTAAATCAGAACAAAAACCACGTGTGGCTCTGGCTGCAGAGTGTGAGCTGCTTGAGGCATGGAAAACACCCCGTACAGCGGAGCCCCAGCATGATTAAAGCTAATCTGCTACCACAACTTGAAATAATAATTCCTTCCCCTCTTGCAGTTTTTTGGGTTTCACGTCCTCCCTTCCAATTCTCCAGCTGCCCACAGGGTCTTTCAGGAAAAACAGGGTCAATAGAACTGGCTTTTCTAATGGGGGAAGAATAAGCCAACTTAAAAGTAAAGCTCCCTGCCCTACCATCCTCATCCTCATTATTTGTTATTGTCTTGTGTCGGGAACCTCAGTCATTGTCCCAGTCCCTGTTGTGCCGGGTGCTGCACAGACACCGAATACACAGACTGTCCCATTTGAGTATGAGACCAGGGATGAATATAGACCAGTGGGGAACTACTAGGGAACAAGGAGACAGCACTGGCCAGCCTGAGAGCCGTGGGCTCGACGCACCAGTGGCCTCACCGTTATCTGGTTTTGAGGCAGCCTGGCAGAGGGGAGCGTTGAGGAGGGTTTGCAGGGTAACGAAGTCATTTTATGGATGTTTATGGGGAGCTCCTCGCAGGCGTGAGGGGCAGCGTGGGACACAGGGCAAAGGGGCTTGTTTGCAGATTTAACAAGTGGCTGATGGAGGCTGGGATCATGGGCTGATCGGAGGTGAGGGGTGACATTTCAGTAGAGAGAGAGAGGATGGGGATAGGCCGCGAAGGGCCTCATGGTTGAAGACAGGCAGGTGATGTTTGTTTGGTGTGATGGAGAAGGAGCCAGTGGCGGGATGCAGAGAGGTGACATCGATCAGCGAGCTAGAAAGATGATCTTTTCAGCATGTTGTGAATGGACCTCAGCGGGTGAGACTGCGTTTGTCTAGGCCAGAGGAAAGGCTGTTGCAGCAGTTGAGACACGAGATGCTGAGAGCCTGGATGAGAGTTTCAGCTGAGGGGGTGGATAGGAAGGGCCATATCTTAGCGATGTTCTGCAGAACGAGTGAGCAAGACTTGGACGTAACCTGGATGGGAGGACCTAGAGCGAGGTGTGAGTCCAAGATGACGCCAGGTTCTGGGCCTGAGTGACGGGCTGGATGCTGGTGTTTCCACAGCGATTGAGAACGGGGGTAGCAGGGAGGCCGTGGGGGGAAGATTGGGAACTCTGCCTTAACCACACTGAGCTTAATCTGATGACGAGACCTCCACAAGGAGACCTCAGAGACAGGCCAAGAGGACAGAAGGAGACAGGCCTGGAGTACGAAGGCAGAGCTGTGAGTTGTTAGCATGGAGACGGTAGCTGGATTTGTGGGTGACTTTGCCCAGAGATAAGGTGTAGAGGGAGAGAAGGGGACCCAGGATAGCGCCGTGGGGGACAGAGCC
The DNA here is from genome assembly GCF_020497125.1 of Mauremys mutica. Lineage (NCBI taxonomy): Eukaryota > Metazoa > Chordata > Testudines > Geoemydidae > Mauremys > Mauremys mutica. Next base: position 3,407,752 of record NC_059083.1, read on the forward strand.
CCACAGACAGCTGGAGAGGAGATGGGGGAGATGCTCTGGTGGACATGGTGAGGGAGTGGTTAGAGGGGTAGGAGGAGACCCAGGAGGGGACAGCGCTAAGGAGAACAAGATTTCTAGGTTAGCCTGGTGATCGGTGTCGGGCGGCTGGCAGGCCAAGCAGGGTGAGGATGGAGCACTGAGTGCGAGTGTTAGCTAGGAAGAGTCGTTACAGACTTTGGAGGAGCGATTTCCCTGGAGCGCAAAGGGTGGAAGCCAGAGTAGGGAGGGTCTGGGAGGGAATGGAGGACAGGAACTCCAGACAGCGACTGCAGGGGCATGTTCAGTGAGCTGAGATGAAAGGGAAAAGGGGAGGTCGCTGGAGAGGCAAATGGAGCCAAAGGTCTTTTCGATGGAAGACGCTAACGTGTGTTTGTGTTGTGAGGGGGAACAACTGGAGGGGGGTGCGGTGAGGAGATCAGGAGATGGGATGGGGTCAGCGGAGGGGTTAGGAGGAGAGCAGATGAGGAATGTCTGCCTCTGCGAGGAGGGAGAAGGAGGCAGGACTTGCAGGGTGGGAAGGGGAGGTGGGGGGAGGGTTTAATTGTGTAAATGTTTCTGGGAAGAGATCCTGTGCGGAGCGCGGTGGGGGCAGGAGGTGGGGAGGGTTTGAGGGGGGAGACGAAGTTGGAGAAGAGGCAGCTGGGACTGTGGGTGGGGGATCCAGCGAGGCTGGAGAAGTCGAGGTGTGTAGCAAGGAAAATGGCAGAACTGAGGGAGGAGAGAACGAATCTGTGGTGGAGGACGTCAGCCTGGCCGTGAGATTTCTGCCAGAGACGCTCTGCAATGCGAGAGCAGGAATGGAGGAAGCAGATGTTGGGGGTGAGCCGGGGTGGGGGCTGGCAGGGCCCACCTTGCATTGGGACAGAGGGGGAAGAGAATTGAGGATGGGGAGAATGGATCACAACAGCCTCCTTCCAGACGATGCCGTGGTGTCCTCTCGCACTGAGGACACCTCTCTGGGGCAGGGAACTCCACTTACTAGGAAGTGACAGATATGGGAGATTCGATCATTAGAAACAGAGATAGCTGGGTTTGTGATGACTGGGAGAAACGCACGGGAACTTGTCTGCCTGGTGCGAAGGTTGCGGATCTCTTGAGACATCTAGACAGACGTACGTGCTGTGCTGGGGAGGAGCCGGTGGTCGTGGTACGTATAGGCACCAATGACATAGGGAAGGAGAGGAGAGAGGTCCTGGGGGCCAAATTTAGGCTGCTAGGTAAGAGATTGAAGTCCAGGACCCCCATGGTGGCATTCTCTGAAATGCTCCCAGTTCCATGCGCAGGGCCAGGTAGAGAGGCAGGGCTGCAGGGTCTCAATGCGTGGATGAGACAATTGTATAGGGATTATGGTGTAGGGAGGAGGAGTTTAGATTTATTAAGAACTCGGGAAACTTTTGAGAAAGGAGGAGCCTGTACAAGAAAGGTGGGCTCCATCTAAACCAAAATGGAACCAGATTGGTTTGGACAGAGACATCCCTTAGGGGAGGATCTGTTAATGGAAATTCTCCATGTCCTAGTAAGGAGGAGAGGATGGAAGTTGACAAAACACAGGTAGGATCTGATGAGAAACAGTCAAATGAAAGAGTCATATTCAATTACATCACATAATGGCAGACAGCTAAAAAATGGTAATGTTTTCAAAGTGTTTATATACCAATGCTAGAAGTCTAAATACTAAGCTGGGTGAACTAGAGTGCCTCATATTAAAGGAGGATGTTGATATAACAGGCATCACAGACACTTGGTGGAATGAGGATAATCAATGGGACACAGTAATACCAGGGTACAAAATATATCTGAAGGACAGAACAGGTCGTGCTCGTGGGGGAGTGCAGTAGATGTGAAAGAAAGCGTAGCTTCAAATGAAGTAAAAATCTTAAATGAACCAAACTGTACCATAGAGTCTCCATGGATAGTAATTCTATACTTGAATAATAAGAATATAGCAGTAGGGATATATGACCGACAGGGTGGATTGGATTTAAATCATGATTTAAATTACTAGTCAGGAAGACTCTAAATAAAAGTGCATTCTTGTTGGTTGTTATAACCTTAATACATATTCTTCACAACTCAGAGATGTAGGTCTCATGTTTAGAAGGTACACACTATACATTTTTTAAAGTGATTTATTTTGAAAACTTTTCAGATTAGTTTTACAGCTATATCAGAAAATGAAGGATTGTTTGGTTATTTCATTTACCAAAGATAATTGAAGCAGATAGTTCACCTGTCAGTGACTTAATAAATATCTCCAATTCAACAGGTTAATCATTAATATTTGGAGGATTTTCTTGCTATGCTGTATTAGGAGGAGAACATCACCAGACAGACATTTAAACTGTTTTATTTAACTAAAACAGGGGTTGGCAACCTTTCAGAAGTGCTGTGCCGAGCATTCATTTATTCACTCTAATTGAAGGTTTTGTGTGCCAGTGATACATTTTTAGAAGGTCTCTTTCTATAAGTCTATAATATATAACTAAACTATTGTTGTATGTAAAGTGAATAAGGTTTTTAAAATGTTTAAGAAGCTTCATTTTAAATGAAGTTAAAATGCAGAGCCCCCTGGACTGGTGGCCAGGACCTGGGCAGTGTGAGTGCCACTGAAAATCAGCTAGTGTGCCGCCTTTGGTTGCCTACCCCTGAACTAAAACAGCAACGTTATGTATTCTGGATTTTTTTTTCTTCAACAGCAAACATATAATTTAACAAAACAAGCATAAATTTTGAATTTAGTTAAACGTTCAAGTTTTTAAAATCAGGTTTGTTTTTGTTAAAATTGTTAACTAAAATAGTTTAAATAGTTTAAAAAAAATTAAATTGAGTGTCAGTCAGGTCAACATGAGAAATTTAAAATATTGGCTTCTGCAGCTAACTCTGTCATGTGCACTTTCGTTTTCCTCTTTGTTCATAATCTGGAAAAGAAAAAGACGCTTTCCTGCTTTTCGGGTCCCAAATGATTTCTCAGTTTGGAATGAATTAATGCAAAGGAAGAAAATATTCTTTCTACACTGGCAGAAGCAGCTACTGCTGTTAAAAGTGAGATTATCGCTTCAAAAGTCTCTGAATCCAAGTGCTTAAGTGACTTCCACCAGTTCACTGAGGTGACTTTCTTTAAAACATCATCAGCAAACATGTATTTCTTGAATGGTCACCCTAGCTCTGAAGTTTATTATAGTTGGCACTATGGGGGGGATGGTTGCTGGATGCCCATGTCAGAGCCAACTCCTCTTCTCCAGCAGTTAAGGTTTGACCCTGGTACCGAGTATTGAGAATATTTGCAAGAAGATGAGCTGGAGATAGTGCTTGTCCCATTCGTTTTTTTAATACTTGTAATTTAACTCTCTCATTGCATATTTCTCTTTTTAACATCTCACTCGGTTCCTTCCAAATTTCAACAGCGTCAGCAATAAAACAGCTATTTCCCTGCATTTTGTTCAAGGCGACAGAAACAGGCTTCAGGGTACTTAACATGTGTTCAACATTTCTCTTAAACTGAATGTTGAGAACTTTGGCTGTGATGGTGCCATCTATTTTATCACAATTTTGTTCACAAACTGTCATCAGATTAGGCCAGATCTTGATATAGTGCTCAGACAGCCCACTGCTGAGTTCCATCACACGTCTTGTGGGAGAGTTAGCTTGGTTCCTCTCACTCTTTTCAAAGCAGCTGCTGCAAAGTGGTTGTTTATGGAAGTATTTTGCAATTCCAACATTAGCCTTTATTTCTGGAACACCGAAGTCTTTGGCTAGGAGGTGCATCAAATGGGCACTGCAACCGTATGTTATTAGCTTGGGACTCTCCACTCTCTTCTAAGTATCTTATCCTGGATATTATTTGCAGCATTGTCTGTGACCAAGCTGCGTACTAGACGTTTGTATTTTTTCCCCCACAGTTTTTTATAGCTTTTACTGCTGCTACTTGTAAGTATTCTGCTGCGCGTGCATTTCCTGATGTATCAGTTGTTTTTTCCGTTGTCACACAAGCACATACAACAGGATCAGTGTGGACATTGCTCTGCCCATCAAGACTCAGGTTAACAATTTCACCCTCTAGACCTTTTGCACACTGCTCAATTTCTCTTTCATACACTTTATCCAGCAATTTGCCTGCGACATCTGCTCTGTTGGGTGGACTGTATCCTGGGCTTCATGACTGAACCATGTTGATGAAGTGTGGGGTCTCAGTCATACGGAAAGGAGAGTTGTTTGCATAAACAAACTGGACAATTTTTTCATCAGTTACCTCTTTTTGTAATCTGCTGGTTCTTATCTCAGACTTATCTGTGGTTGGTTTTGGATGATGGAGATTTTTTCTTTTTGCCACAGGTGATATACTGTGGCTATGTGACATACATGATGTGACTGAAACACTGTCACTGGCAGATTTCTTTGAAACTATAGAAAATGATGGTGATCTTGAAGGTGGATAGTCTTGAGAATCCTGTATGTTGAGGATGGATTCTCCTACACAAAATAAGTCAATGCGGTTATTTAATTATTACCATACTGCTCATTTAGTGTTACTCATTGCATTCACTGACACTCAGCACTACTTTAAAGGTGACATTGTAAAAGGAAGATCTGCCTATTTCAGCTATTTATTTTTTCAGAACTGCATCTAAGATGATAGATGCTACTCTATGGTGTGTGTGTGTGTGTGTGTGTGTGATATATAATTTGTTCAAATATGAGAATTCAACAATAGTTCTGAAGACAGGCAGTCTTTAAGAATGAAGTATGAAATAGTTTACCAACCTGAAGATCCTTCATGTTCAGACATGTTCCTTTTATCATCTTCAACGCAGCTTTCTCCTGAGAAGAAGCACTTCTCGTGATGTTTCATTCAGGCAACCAGGCCATGCATTTCTTTGTTGCACTGTTTGCGTGCATGCCTGTCTTACCCACAGGTAGACGAACTTCATTACAATATTCCCAAACTGGGTCTCTTGTACTGCCTGCTGCCATTATAGGTTTTCCCTTCTAGTGAGAGAATGGTATGGAAGATGTCAAATCAATGAAGGCTACACTCGGAAAGACCTCAAGACTTCTGGAATACGCTGTTCAAACAGTTTCACTTTTGTTTCTATGGCCTGTCCCTCCCTTCTCACGTTTATCTCCAGACTTCTTCTCCTTGTCCAGATCTATTCTGCCCCCAACAATCTTCTGTTCATTGAACTTTTTGTAACTTTGCACTTTTAGAGAGAGGTCAGGGATTGATGCTGTGTACACAAATTTGCAGAGGGACAATAGGGTTGAGGTCTGTTATTTCTCACCTCTCTCAATATATTTAAAAACTTTTTTTTTTTTTTTTTTTGCTATTAACAAGCATGTTATCTCTGGAGACACAAATCCACGGTGTGAGAAGTGCAAAACTAAGCATCTTTACGGATATCTTCTAGACTGAGCACTGAGTCCCATTGGGTAGACCGAAAGATTAACCTAAATAATTTATACTGAAGCCCCTGGAGCCCCTTAAAATTGGGTCCCTAATCCATGAACTATTGGAACTCAATTTACAAAACTTTTCCTAAACATAACATGAATATATCGTCTCATACTATAGAATTAGAATTTATAATCCCTATTCTGTAATGTATCTTTAGATAGGTTTTTCCTAAAAAAGCATTTTATAAAAAAAAATCTGATTATTATTTTTTAATCCTAGATTTTTTTTTATCCACCCTGATTACCGACCACCTGACCAGGATCGTGATAGTGACTGTGAAATGCACAAGGAGATCAGAGAAGCTATAAGATTTAAAAAAAAAAACACAATAATGATGGTGGATTTCAACTCTCCCCATATTGACTGGGTACATGTCTCCTCAGGATGGGATGCAGAGATAGTTTCTTGACACCTTAAATGACTGCTTCTTGGAGCAGCTAGTCCTGGAACCCACAAGGACAGAGGCAATTCTTGATTTAGTCCTAAGTGGAGCACAGGATCTGGTCCGAGAGGTGAATAGAGCTGGATCACTTGGTAATAGTGACCATAATATAATTAAACATCCATGTGGCAAGGAAAACACCACAGCAGCCACCACAGTAGCATTTAAGTTCAGAAAGGGGAACGACACACAACTGAGGAAGCTCATTAAACAGAAATTAAAAGGTACCGTCCCAAAAGTGAAATCCCTGCAAGCTGCATGAAAACCTTTTAAAGATGCTGTAATAGAGACTTAACTTAAATGTATGCCCCAAATTAAAAAAACACAGTAAGAGAACTGAACAAGTGCCACCCTGGCTAAACAACACAGTAAAAGAAGCACTGAGAGACAAAGGCATCCTTTAGAAAAAGTACACGTTAAATCCTATTGGGGGGGGGGGGGAAAGAGAAAGGAGCATAAACTCTGGTAAGTGAAGTGTGGAAATAGAATTAGGAAGGCCAAAAAAGAATGCAAAGAACAGCTAGCCAAAGAATCAAAAAGTAATCACAAAAAATGTAAGTTCATCAGAAGCAGGAAGCTTGCTGAACAGCCAGTGGGGCCACTGGATGACCGAGGTGCTAACGGAACACTCAAGGATGATAAGGATATTGCAGAAAAACTAAATTAATTTTTTGCATCAATCTTCATGGCTGAGGATGGGAAGGAGATTCCCAAACCTGACCCATTCTTTTTAGGTGACAAATCTGAGGAACTGTCCCAGATTGAGGTCTCATTAGAGGAGGTTTTGGAACAAATTGAACAGTAATGAGACACTGGGACCAGATGGCATTCACCCAAGAGTTCTGGAGGAACTCAAATGTTAAATTGCAGAACTACTAACTGTGGTATGTAGCCTATCATTAAATCCACTTTTGTACTGGATGACTGGAGGATAGCTAATGTGATGTCAATTTTTTTAAAAGGCTCCAGAGATGATCCTGGCAATTACAGCCTGTAAGCCTGACTTCAGTACCAGGAAAATTGGTTGAAACTACAGGGAAGAACAGAATTATCAGACACAGAGATTAACACAATTTGTTGGGGAAGAGTCAAGATGGTTTTTGTAAAACAAAATCATGCCTCACCAATCATCTAGAATTTTTTGAGGGGGTTAGCAAGCATGTGGACAAGGAGGATGCGGTGGATATAGTGGACTTACTTTCAGAAAGCCCTTGACAAGGTCCCTCACCAAAGGCTCTTAAGCAAAGTTGTCATGGGATAAGAGGGGAAGGTCCTCTCATGGATCGGTAACTGGTTAAAAGAGGAAACAAAGGGTAGGAATAAATGGGCTGTTCTCAGAATGGAGAGATGTAAATAGTGGTGTCCCTTGAGGGTCTGTACTGGGCCCAGTCCTATGCAACATATACATAAACGATCTGGAAAAAGGAGTAAACAGTGAGGTGGCAAAACTTGCAGATGATACAAAACTACTCAAGATAGCTATGTCCCAGGCAGACTGTGAAGAGCTACAAAAGGGTCTCACAAAACTGGGTGACTGGGCAATAAAATGGCAGATGAAATTTAGTGTTGATAAATGCAAAGTGATGCACACTGGAAAACCTCCTCACAACTATACATATAATGATGAGGTCTAAATTAGCTGTTACCACTCCAGAAAGATCTTGGAGTCAGTGTGGATAGTTCTCTGGAAACAGCCACTCCATGTGCAGCGGCAGCCAAAAAAGCGAACAATGTTGGGAATCATTAAGAAGGGGATCGATAAGACAGAAAATATTCTATTGCCTCTATATAAATCCATGGCACGCCCACATCTTGAATACTGCCTGCAGCTGTGGTCGCCCAATCTCAGAAAAGATCTACACCTCTACCCCGATATAACACTCATTTGATAAAACATGGTAAAGCAGTTCTGGGAGGGGGGCTGCGCACTCCAGTGGACCAAAGCAAGTTCGATGTAACGCAGTTTCACCTATAATGCAGTAAGATTTTTTGGCTCCCAAGAATAGTGTTATAGCGGGGTAGAGGTGTATTGGAATTAGAAAACGTTCCACAGCAGGGGAACAAACACGATGAGGGGTTTGGAAGGGCTGCTGTATGAGAAGAGGTTAATAAGACTGGGACTTTTCAGCTTGAAAAAGAGACAACAAAGGGGGAATATGATAGAAGTCTATAAAATCATGACGGGTATGGAGAAAACAAATAAAGTGTTGTTTACCCCTCATAACACAAGAACTAGGGGTCACCAAATGAAGTTAATAGGCAGCAGGTTTAAGTATTTCTTCACACAATGCACAGTCAGCCTGTGAACTCCTTGCCAGAGGATATTGTGAAGGCCAAGACCGTAACAAGGTTCAAAAAAGAACTAGAGAAGTTCATGGAGGATCGGTCCATTAATGGCTATTAGCCAGGCTGGGCAGGGATGGTGTCTGTAGCCTCTGTTTGCCAGAAGCTGGGAATGGGCGACAGGGGATGGGTCACTTGATGATTCCCTGCTCTGTTCATTCTCTCTGGGGCACCAGACAGGACCCTGGGCTAGATGGACCTTTGGTCTGACCCAGTGTGGCTGTTCTTACGTGGTTGGAGCCCTCACCGAGGAGGTGGGAGACAGTGGGGCCAGTCCCCCTGCTCCCCTGAGTTGATAACTAGTCAGCGAGAGAGGAGCAGCAGCAGCAGCCCTGCTCGCCGGATTGGGCCCCTGGGCTCTGAACAAAGGGGAGTGAGAGGGAAAGTGGCTGGTGCTGACGGGGGGGACACAGGGCGATCCCCAGCCGGAGGAGTGGAGGGGAAGAAAAGGGGGCGTCTGTGTCTGGTTATGTCTGAGCTGGGGGAGACCAGGCAGAGCTAAGCCAGGCCAGGGCTGTCCCTGGCGTGTGTCCAGTGCCCAGCACAGGAGGGCTCTGGTCTAACTAGCAAACAAGGCCCTGAGGGAGGCTCCTGTGGGGCTCTGTGGGGGAGGGAGGGTCCACATGGCAACTCCAGGGTCTGAGCTCCCAGAACGCTCTTTGGCTCTGACCTGGCCCGTGGGGTGAACCCGACAGCAGGGACGGGGCAGCAGCCCGTGAGCTCCATGGGGCAGGGCTCATGCAGGGCCTGGCACAACAGGGACCCCGATCCCTACAGGGGACCTGGGGGGCAGCCACAGGCTGAATCAGTGACCGAGTGTGTGCGCAGCCGGGGCCCTGGGTCCTGTCCCCTGCAGCTTGGACCCCCCCCCCGACTCCCCCATGCTTCAGCTCCTGCATCTCCTACCTGCCCCCCTTCTCCATCCTCTCCTGGGCCAAAGTGCTGCCCTCCCCATAACCTCCTCATCCTCCTCCCACCAGCCCTTCCCCCCATAACCACCTCCCCCTCCTCACCCCCCCTGCTGCCCTGCTCTCTGCCTGATCCTCATGGGCCCCTCCAGCATTGGCCCCCCCTGCAGCCCTGCCAAGCTTTGGGTTCCCCCCGCCCTATCCCCCCTGTGGGTGGCTCCTGGGATAATGTGCTGACCTCCCCCTCTTCACTCTCTCCAGACCTGCTCCCCCATCCTATCTCTGCTCCCCTCCCCCTCATGCCCCCTCCAGCCCTGATCCCCTCACCCCTCCCTGCCCCCTTCCTGGACCCCTTTCCTTCCTCACAGTCCCCTGCTGCCCCCCTGTTCCCAGGGGAGTGTTCGGCCCCCCTGCCCCTCCCCCACCCTGCTCCTCCCGGGGCCGGGCCAGCCCCGCCCCTCGGTCCCGTGCGATGGGCCCCGCCTCCTCTGGGGGGTGTCCAGCCTCCTGCCCCTCCCCCCGCTCTCCGTCGGCTCACCGCACCGCACCTCCCTCCCACGTGGCCGCTCCCGAGTTCTCCCCCCCCGCGGTGCCCGATCCCGGCTCTGACGTCCCTGTCCCCGCAGACCCAGGCCCGCACTCGCTGCGCTATTTCTACACGGGGGTGTCGGAGCCCGGCCCGGGGCTGCCCGAGTTCATCACGGTCGGGTACGTGGACGAGCAGCTGTTCATGGACTACGACAGCGAGCGGCGGAGCGCGGAGCCCCGCGCGGAGTGGGTGAAGGGCGCCGTGGACGCGCAGTACTGGGCGCGGGACACGCAGATCTCCCAGGGCTGGCAGGCCGGGTTCCGAGCGAACCTGAACACGCTGCGCGGGCGCTACAACCAGAGCGGGGGTGAGTGGGGGCCGGTCACTGCCCGACCGGACACGGGGCTCGGGCTGAGCGGGGGGCACAGAGGGACTCACCAGGTTGGGGGGGTCGGCGTGGAGGGAGTGGAGGAGGGGGACCCGTGGGGGGTCGGTGTGAATTGGGGGGAGGGGACAGAGGGAGTCACAGGAGGGTGGGGGCTGGGGGTGTTGGTGTGGGGGTGACCCACGGGGGGGTATTAGTGTCACAATGGTAGATGCGTCCATCCCCTCCCCCTCATGGGAACCTGGTGTTCACAACTGGGGGGGCGCATGGGGGGTGTCATTGTGAACAAGGGCCCCGAGGGGCTGCAAAGGGGGGGGAGCTGGTGTGAATGGGGGAGGGGGTGGAGGGACCCTGGGGCACTTTCTCACAGGGTCACTGTGAATGTGGGGGGCAGAGGGACTCGTGGGGGGGCTGCAGGGTGGGGGGGTTCATGTGACAGAAAGTGTTTGACACTCTCCAAAGTGTGACTCTCTTGCTGTCCCCTCCCAAAACACCCGAGACCTCTGCTCCCAGCCCCACGTCCAGCCGCCCCTGCCCCCCTTCGGGGCCCTGCCCCCCAGGCCGGGGGTGCTCAGTCCCAGGCAGAGCCGCACCGGTGCGAAGGCCAGAAGGTCCCATTGCACCCAGCTGTCCCGGCCTGGCCCCACCGCGAGTGCTCTGGGGCAGGGTGCGGTGGGGCGGGGTGCTGTGGGGTGCGGCGGGGAACCCCGCTGGCTGTTCTGGCGCCGGAGCAGCCCCTGCTGGGCAGAAGGTGTAACTGCAGCACCTCGGCGTGGGAGCAGTGGCAGAGAATCCCCCAGGAGCGGTGTGTGAAGGGGGGCTGGGGGGACATGGGGGGGGGATCCCAGGGATGAGCTCCACTCCCCATGCCCAGCCGCACTCACCCCCCCCCCGCCTCCCCCTCTGCTGCTGGCTCAGGGGGGGGTTGGCTGGGGCACTGTCAGGGGTGGGAGGTGCCCGGCGAGGGAGCTGGCGCGTGTCCCTGGGCAGGGACCAGGCGGGTGTTGGAGCAGGGTCCCCCCATCACTCAGCAATACAGGGCAGGGGCCGTTAGTCTGCGTGTGAGTTTTGGTGTTTTCAGCCTGTCCTGCAGTGCCCAGCCCCCTCCCCCCCAAGGACCTCCCCCCCCTCTCCCGGGTGCCCAGCTCAGAGCCGAGGGGAGCAGGAGTTCGGACTCACACACAAACACTCCCATGGGGTGTGGGTCTGTCTGGCTGTTTCGCTCTCGGGGTTGGTGATGCTGCAGCCTCCTGCTTACCCCTGGTTCCCCAGCCCCCCCCACTGTCCCTCCCAGATTCCCTCCTACCCCCTCCCACAGCCCTCTTTTTCTCCCCCCCCAAATTTTCCTCCTACCCTCTCCCACATCCCCCTCTGGCTCCCTGAACCCCCAGAAGGGCCAGATTTGGGGGAGTCCGGCCCTGCACCCCTCTTCCTGAACTCTCAGTGACTCTCAGCCAGCCAGTAGAACAGAAGGTTTATTGGACACAGGAACGCAGGCTACAGCAGAGCTTGTGGGCTCAGCCAGGACTCCTCAATTGAGTCCTTCTGGGGGTTCAGGGAGCTTAGATCCCAGCTTGGGGTTCCCTGTATTGCACCACCCAGCCCCAGGCCGCTGACCAAACCCTCTCTAGCAGGCTCTCTGCCTTTGTCCAGCTTCCCGGGCAAAGGTGTTTTCTCCCCTCCCCACTGCCTAGCTCAGGTTACAAGCTCAGGTCCTGTCTCTCACCTAAAGTCCTCCCCGGCTCTCCCAACCCCCACACAGACAGTTCCTGCTCCATCACACCCCCTCCCCTCCCTTAGCAATCAGGGCTGCAGGGGCAGGGGTGGCCTTCACCGCCTGCTGCTGATATATGGGGGGGGGCTCTGCTCTCTCCTGCCCCCCATCCCCCCCTCCTGCCCCCCATTCTCAAGTCTCAGGCCTCTCGCTAATGGGGTGTCTCCCCCCTCACACCCCCCGTCCTGGGAACAGCTCCCAGCCCTGAGCTTTAAGATCCACACCCCGGGGTGTCCTGGCCCTGCTGCCTCCCCCTGCGCTGCCTCCTCTCCCCCCACCCAGGGCAGAGCCCCGTGGGGCCTTGGGCGGCGCCTCCTGGCCAGGGGAGCCCCAGGGAAGGGGCCTGGGCTAGGGAAGGGCCAGTGGGGGGCAGAGGTGGGGGTGTGATTGGGATGGGCCCTGCAGGGAGGCGGCTGCTGGGGGCTGGGAGGGGCGGCTGGAGATCAGCGTCCCAGCCCCGAGTGGTCAGACGTCCCGCGTCAGGCCCGGACCCCTCGTGAGATCGGCTTCAGTAGCCTGGGATCTTACACCAGAATTTCCTCCCGTCTGCGCGTTCCCGGCTCCGTCCCCAGGGGCTGCAGCCCCCGGGCAGAGCCGGACCTGCCAGTCGCTGCCGGAGGAGCCGCCAGGTTCCCGCTCTGCCCCCGGCGCTGCAGGGGGGTCCCCAGGGTGCTGCTGCAGAGCAGGGCAGAGTTTGCCTGTCTAGGTGGGTCTGGGCCCCACCCACACGGGGGAGCTACAGGCCTGGTTCCTCCGAGACCCCATCGGTGCCCCCCCCCACGCTCACCCCCGTGGAGAGCAGCGTGGGGGAGAAGAGGGGTGGGTGGGGCTGCCTGACCCACACACACCCTCGGGCCCCTGGCTGGGGGTCTCTGCGTGTTCTGTGCCAGCCGCCCAGCACGTCCCAGCAGAGCCGGCCGGGCAGGGACCATCCTGGAGCCCCTGGCCTGAGTCTGGGCAGCAAAGCCGCAGGCTGGGCACCTCATCCCCTCACCCCGTCAGACGTGTTCCCAGGGCCTTCCCTCCCCTGCTGGAGCCCGATCCCCGGGGGAGATTTCCGGTCCCTGCCGGGCTCTGTCCAGCACAGGGGTCGAACCCTGGGATTTCCCATCATGGACCCGGACCCGCCGTAGCGACCTTTCCCCGGGGTGCCCTGCGCTGTGCAGACTCGGTCAGAGCCTCCTGCTCCGGGGACACGGGCCAGGGACTCAGTGCTGGGCACACAGTGGGGTCAGGCCCAGGGACCGGGACCCTCCCCTCTGGTAGGGCCTCCTCTGAGCCCTGCCGGCGAGAGACGTCCTGTCACCCTCAGACTGCGCTGGGGAGCAGCCACGGGGCAGGGGGACCAGTCCCCACGGCCGTCAGCCTCCTCCTCCTCCCCAAGGCCACAGGAAAAGCAGAGCTGCTCCAGGGAGCTAAACCCTGGCGCAGGATCCGGCAGCTTGGTCCGGTTCAGAGTCTGCTGCTGCCGATTCTCCAGGGAGGGCGGCGCTGAGGGAAGGAAGCAGGAATCCAGGTCTGGTGGCGCAGGAGCCCTCAGTGCCCCCGGGAGGAGGGACAGCGCTTGGATTCAGAGCAGGAGCCACAGGAGAGGAGAGCAGGAAACTCCTCCAGGCGGGATTCTTCGAAGCCACGTGGAAGCGGGCGGTGTCCAGTTCAGAGCGACCGCCCGAGGGAACGTCTCAGATGGACGAGGAGGAGCCAGGTCAGAACAGCAGGGACCCCGCTCAGCAGTGTTACCCCGAGGTTCCCAAACCGGCCTCGTCTTCCGATCAGCGCGGCCTCGACGGACGTGATCCGGGAGGAGAGGGTGCCCTGAGAGACGGAGCAGGGGGCTAAGCACCAGCCGGAGCCAGAGTTCATTTCCTCTCCTGAGGCCGATGGAGCACGGACGCCCCTAGCTCGGGACACGGCAGGGCCTCTGCAGGGAGACTGAAATCCTACGGCCCCTGACCAGGAGGATGGACACCGCGCCCTGGAGACACCGCGAGGCAGCCCCCGCGTCCCTCGGAGCCCTGCTGCGTCCCACGCTCTGCCCCGCAGGACCGGCCGGCCTGGGTGAACCTGGCCCTCCCACATACAGCAAGTGCTTGGGTCTGGGGGCTCAGAACGACTCCCCTGGAAGCAGCCGTCCGGTCCGACTCCCCTCTGGACGCCCCGCGGGGCTCGGCAGGGGCCAGGGCTGCAGCGCGGTTACCTGTCGGCGTGTGCAGCTGGGTGCCGAAGGCAGCTGGCCAGGCCGTAGTGACCTGAACTCCCCTCCCAGCGCATGGATGATGCCAGCTGGGAATCGGTGGGAAAGGCATCGGGCGACTCCTCAGACAAAGCAAAGATGCCCCTGGCTCCTGCCAAGGCCGCCGAGGGGCTGTAAATCCTGCTGTAAACCCAGGCCTTCCTTCCCAGCATCCAGACCAGGCGTGCAGCAGGTGAGACAGTCCCAGGCACTGCAGGGAAAGTGTCGACACCCAGAGGTGGCTGATCCGGGGGGACACCCACAGGGCAGCCTCTGGTCCCAGTCACCGTGTGACTCGCCGCCAGAGCAGACGGGGCCGGAGCAGCGCACAGGGGGTCGTATTCTCCAGCGTGCGGATCCCTGTTCTCTGATCCCCGCACCAGGTGAGTTCTGCGCTGTCCAGGGAGCGTGGGCGCTGGTTCTGCCCAGATTGGCCCCTTCTCCCTCTCTCCCAGCCCCTCAGGAGAGGGGGGGTGCAGGCGGCTGTCCCCCATCTGCTGCAGACGGGGCCCGTAGGACCAGCCCAGCCCCAGAGAGGGGACCGGGCCTGTGCTCCATCCTGGCCCTGCTCCAGGAGAAATCGGGGCAATGGGACGTGCTCGGTCTGGAACATCTCCAGGAGAGCCCCGGGCAGCCCCGATTAGACAGACGTTTAAGTCCCACCCTGATGGTGATCCGCAAAGGCCTGTCTGTGCTCCATGGAGCTGAGACGCAGCCCGGCCCACCCCCCTTCGTCAGCGTCACCGCAGAGCTCAGTGTCACCTCTGCATCCCAGCGCGTCCGGTTCAGCTCCTCGCCCGTCGGCCTCGCCGCAGCCCCAGGTACCTGCCGCGGGTTCGTTGTCAGGGTCGCTGCCCTCAGGGAGGGGTCACCTCTGGCCATCCTCAGCGACGCTCCAGCCAGAGGGTGAGCGGCACAAACCACTTCCCAGGCACTCCGGATCCCGGGACTGCGGGCTCATTCTGTGCCAGGAAGAGAGACACCTGGGCCCCACCCTGCAGAGACCTCACCTAGGAGTGAGAATGACCCAGTCTCACAGGGGTTATTGCTCAGGAGAGATGGGACAATTCCCTGCTCTGCTCAGGATGGCCAGCAGCCTGCAGGAGGTCTCAGCCTGCCCCGGTGTCACTGCATGGTGTGTGCTGTGTGTGGACACACTGCGGTGAGTGCACACGAGAGCTCCAGTCGTTCCTGCTGTCCCTGCCTGCTCACACCTCGGTGCGTCCAACCAGGAGAGTCCGGCTGCCCCGGAGCCTCAGCACCTCTCGGATGGGGCTCAGCACCTGTCATTTCCCATAGCTGGGCCTGACAGGAGAGTCCAGCTTCCCTGGAGCCTCAGCACCTCCCAGATGGGGCTCAGCGCCCGTCGTTTCCCATAGCCAGGCCGGACAGGAGAGTCCAGCTTCCCTGGAGCCTCAGCACCTCCCCGATGGGGCTCAGCGCCTGTGTTTCCCATAGCCAGGCCGGACAGGAGAGAGCTATGGGCAGTGCCAGCCTGGGGGACTGGGCGCTTGCGTGGAGGTGAGCTCAGTATGGAGCAGGGGAGGGAACCTGGCATGAGCTGGGTGCGGCGCAGGGTGACTGGCTGCCGGCTCTGGTCCTGTCCCCAGGGGTGAGCAGCTCCCACCTCCTGCTCCGACCCGACCCCAGCGCAGTGCCCTGCGTCAGCGAACCGGGCGGGACGAGCTCGTCACCCCAGTAGGAGGAAACAGACCCTTTGGTGTCCTGTGTGGAGCGAAGCCCCCAGTGCGGCCGAGCTCGGCGTGGTCGAGGAATGAGACGTGACGGGCGACGCGGGGCAGAGCTGGCTCAGGCGCTCGGGTGCCTGCGCCCAGACGTGCTCCTGTTCCCAGCGAGGGAATTTCCAGTCTCACTGAGAGACCCGTTTGTCTCTCACCCACGCTGCAGGGGCCCCTCCTTCCCCGGCTGGAAGGGATCCCGCTGGCATCCAGGAAACCTCCCACGGGGTCTGGCTGGTCCAGAACCGGGGGCAGTCCAAGCCGTGCTGCAGGAGACGGAGCTTCTCTGCTTCTTCGCCGGCCTGGAGTTCGGACCCAGGGCTCGGCAGTCTCAGTGTCACGTCGAGTGGCTGCTCTCCCCGGGCAGGCAGGGGGTCTCTGTACTGGGCTATCCAGCGTTTGCTCCCAGCTGCATCCCTGCTTCATCCTCCTCAGGCTCGTTGAGCGCCGGCCTGGGACCTTCTCACCCTGACTCAGAGACCCTTTGAGCCCCTCAGGGCGACGTCCCAGTGTTTCCTCTCCGTCAAGGAGGCCCCCTCGTAGCCCTCCCTCCCCTGGTCGCCCTCCCCTGCACCCGGGGGTGTAGGAGCTGCAGCCTTATCCCTTACGGATCCGTCCTGCACGTTCTTCGAGGTGTGCTGCACACGTCCATTCCCAAGTAGGGGTGTGCGCGCCCGGGCACCGTGGCTGGAATTGTTCCCCTAGTGGTGCCCGTTGTTGGTTCTGACACCCCCGGTGCCGTGCGCTCACAGCGCGGGTATAAGGGGCCCTGCCGACCCCCCCCCCCGCCCCATTCCTTCTTACTGCCTGTAGCGGCTGCTGGAACTTCCCTCCTCGCTTCAGCCAGCTTTTCTAGTGGGTTTTTCTCAGTTCATCGTGTGTTGTTGGTTAGTTGGAAGTCGTTTTTAGCAGTGCGAGTGCTTGGGCACCTCTCCACTGACTGGAGAGGCTGTGCACTCCCCGGGGCGGGGTACGCCTCACTCACCGGGCTTCCAGCCCTGCTCTTCCTGGGGAAACGAGCGACCCGCCCTTGAGCTGTCTCAGGGCTGGGGGGCCGCTCACAGGAAGAGTCGCTGTCAGAATTCAACCCCCACCCAGACAGACCGGGCAGCGGGACTCAAAGTTCTCCTGGTGGAGGCAGCATCGAGGCAGAGATTGGACTTGGCACCAAGCAGCTCCGCGTCCTGCCAGTCGGGGCTCGCGGCACCGCTCCTCTTCACCGGTGCCCAAGGACAGGCACCGCGGGCACCGAGACAAGAGCCGCTCCCCGGTACCGAAGGGGGCCAGGCCAGGAGACCAGGACAGTGCAAGACCCGCGCCGGGCCGCTCTCCCTCACCAGCACCGCTGCAGCCGCCGCTAAAGACACCCACGCGGGTCCCGCATACCTCACCAAGGGACATGCCACCCTCCTGCAGGCAGCGTACCAGACACTTCGCGGTACCATCCACCCGGGGGTGTACGCGGCAGCTAGGGACCTGCTTACACTGCCGGTACCAGGTCCCCGGACGTCCAGGACTCGGCATTACCGGCACCATCTGGTGGCCAAGAGACCTCACCCGGCCGTAGAGCGGCATCGAGACTCCAGGGGAAACCCCCTCGGGTCACTTCACCCAGGGTGTCCCCACGGCACTGACAGTGGGAGGGTCGGCACTGCCATGGTCTCCTCACTCCTCCTCTTCCTGGGAGTTGGACATGGGGTCCTGTTGTTCACACCTTCAAGACCATCCGCACTATTCCCTGTAGCCATCTTACACAGCAGGGACCTAGTGCGATGGGGCCCCGAACACTGGGACCAGGGGGGGCCGACACCCATGCAGGGCCCTTTCTGGAACCCGCGGGGGTTTCCCCCGGCTCAGGGCACCGGCTCCAGGCGCTCTGACTCAGTGGCCTCAGAGCAGAGCCCCTCCGGTACCGCACCAAGAGACACCAGACCCAAATCCCGGTGCCCAGCAAGGTACCGAGCAACTGAAGCAGGTTCCCCACTCGGAGAAGAGACCAGAGACCTTATCAGCTTTACCCACTGCCTCTGCTCCGCCAGACGAGGCGCTGGTGGCCCCAGAGGTGCCCCCACCCCAGGGTGAGCACAAAGCCCACCAGGACTTACTGAAGCGAGTGGCTCAAATCTGGGCGTCCAGGCGGAGGTGGGGAAAGAGTCACTCAGGCCTTCCCGGCTAGCTGGGTGTAGGGTGACCAGATCACCCAGGTCAAATATCGGGACGCGGGGGGGCGGGGCGGGGGCAGAGGGGGAAAAAATGGCGGCAGAGCAAAAAAAAAAAAAATCCCCCACCCCCGATTCCTCCTCCCTCCGCAAGTGCTGGAGGGAGGCCCGGGAGACTCAGGGGAGCACGGGGCCGGGGTGAGTGTGAGTCCAGCCTGGCCCCGAGCAGGCAGGACTCAGGCGCGGTATCTGGAGGGAGAGTAGGGGGTGGCCTGCGGGGCCAGGCAGCGGCTGTTCTCCCCACCTGGGCAGCAGGACTAGGGAGCAGCCGCTGCTGCAGCTCCCACTGCCGCGGGGGGAGGAAGCGGCCGCTGGCCAAGCTCGGCAGCTGCGGCTCTGGCACCCACGAACCCCCTGAGCCCGGGCCTGCTGCGGGGACCCAGCGCACACGCTGCGCATACCCAGCCCCTGGCCACTCGCGTCTGGGCTGGCTGCCCAGCTGGTGCAATCCTGCGGGCGGCCTCGGAGTGGGGGCAGCAGGCCCCAGCCCCCCCCATCCCGCTCGGGTCCTGCAGGGGAACGAACGGGACTGGGCTGCCGATGCCTCCGCCACGGGATTGCACCAGCTGGGCAGCCAGCCCAGACGCGACTGGCCAGGGGCTGAGCGCAGTGTGCGCGCTGCCCCGCAGCAGGCCCGGGCTCGGGGGGTTCGGGCCTGGGCACCAAAGCCGCAGCCGCTGAGCGCCACGTGCTTGGCCACTTCCTCCCCCCGCAGCAGTGGGAGCTGCAGCAGCGGCTGCTCCCGAGTCCCCTGCCCAGGTGGGGGAGAACAGCCGCCACCTAGCCCCACGGGCCGCCCCCCTACTCTCCCTCCAGGTACCGCGCCCGAGTCCTGCCTGCTCGGGGCCAGGCCAGACTCTCACTCACCCCGGCCCCGCACTCCCCTGAGTCTCCTGGGCATGGCATGCTTGGAAAGAGGCGGGGACTTGGGGAGGGAGACAATGGGGCAGTGAGGGGGTGGGGATGGGGGCGAGGATTTGGGGAAGGATCCAATGGGGGAAGGAGGGGGCGGAGTCGGGGCAGGGGAAGGCGCGAGCCCTTTGGGCTCCGGAGCCTTTGCTTGTTTGGCCAGTGTCCCGACCTAACATTGGTCGGGACGCGGGACAAACAAGCAAATATCGGGACAGTCCCGATAAAATCGGGACGTCTGGTCACCCTAGCTGGGTGGCAGCAGGCCCCTCCTCGCTCTTCCCCTACCTGAGGTGATCCCAGAGCCCGCTGAGGCTCTGGCAGAACCCAGCCTCCTTCCCTCCCTCCTAAGCGAACGGAGCGGGAATATTTTGTGCCTGCCAAGGGCTGAGAATTTTTATTCTCACCCCCCCACACACACACGAGTCCCTAGTGGTGGCAGCCGCCGGTGAAAGGGACCATCAAGGTCAAATGGGGCCCACAGCAAACACAAAGGATCCCAAGAAGTTGGCCTTGTTCTGGAGGAAACCCCCTCGCCGGGGGGGGGGCGGGTTGCAGCTCCGCGTGGTGACCCGGGAAGCCTGGCTGGGTCGCGTGATTTTAACAGGTGGGAAGCGATGCAGAAATGGCAGGACCTGCTCCCCCAGGGCGCCAGGCCGGAGGTCCCTGCCCTTGTGCAGGAAGGGAGAGCAGTGGCCTGGGCCTCCCTGCAGGCAGCCCTGGATGTCACAGGTTCTGTGGCCAGGCCCGTGGCCACGGCTGTCACCACGTGCAGGAGCTCATGGTTAGATTCTCTGGGATTTCCACGGGACGTGCAGCAGATGACCCAGGACCTCCCATTTGAAGGTTCCTCGCTCTGCTCAGAGCAGACAGACACCAGACTCTAGGGCAGCGCTGAAATCCCTGGGCCTGCACTCGCCCGCACGAGCTAGAAGGCCCTATAGGCCCCGGCAATACGGGCGATGCTGTTCTCCACCGCCCAGACACGACCAGCGCAGGAGACAGAACAAGGGGTTTGGGTGCAGGCCCCCTCCGCCCTCCTCCTCCATGGGGCCATCCCAGTCGGCTCCTCGTCATTTCGGCCCCTCAAAGCCCTCGTTTTGACAAGGTGCTCGAGGACGACATACCAGTCCCTCCACACCAGGATCCAGTCACCCTGTATCTTCAATCCGTCCTATTCCTCAGCGCCTGGGAACACGTTTACCTTGGAGCGCTGGGTCCTAAACACAGTGGAATCTGGGTATATTTTGTCTGCCCCACCTTCCCACCCACCCTCCCCATCTCTCTTCAGGGACCCTACTCACAAGCATCGGTTGGAGCAGGAGGTACAATCCTCCTTTGGATGGGAGCCGTGGGAGAGGTTCCGCACCCGCCTAGGGGAAAGCGGTTCTGTTCCCATTACTTCCTCATCTCCAAAGCCGGGGAGGTCTCAGACCAACCCTAGACCTGCCTCGGCTCAACTGCTGTCTCAGAAAGTGGAAGTTCCTCGTGGTCTCCTTGGCCTCTATCGTCCTGTGACTGGATCCAGGGGATTGGTCTGCTGCCCTCGACTTGAAAGGTCCATACTTCCACATATCAATTTTCCAGGGCCACAGAAGGTGTCTAAGATTTGTGGTAAACCAGACCCATTAGCAAGTCGCGGCCCTGCCATTCGGTCTATCGGCCGCCCCGGCAGCCTTCACCAAGTGTGTGGCAGTAGTAGGGGCCTTTCTGAGAAGGAGTCTGTGTTTTCCCATATCTCAACGATTGGCTGATCCGGTCAGTCCCGAGCTCAGGTGGAGCCCGACAATCCACCTTCCAGGCTTTGGGTCTGGTGATAAATGTACAGAAATGGACACTTTTTTCCTGTGCAAAGAACAGAGTTCACTGAGGCAGTTCTCGACTCGGTGTCAGCGAAGGCCCTTCTGGAGCACTGCTGCTTCTGTACGATCTGGGCCCTGATAACCCCCCTGCAGACACACCCGTCACGACTCCTCGGCCACATGGCATCAGGCATGTACATGGTTTGACGCGCCAGGCTGAGACACCAGGCCTGGCTGGCCGTGGTGCACTCCCCTTCCAGACATTATCTGGGCACAGTTCTCACCGTACCAGCTTGAGGCCTGGAGAGGGTATTTCCCTCAGATGAAGGAACCGATCCCCCCGAGACCTGAACCTTGTCCTCACAAAGCCGACGGGCCCAGCCTTGGAGCCGCTAGCACCATGCTCACTGCTGCACCCTGTGGGAGGGTCGCCTTTCCGGTGCCTGTCACGTCGGCCAGACGAGTGTCAGATCCGAGCCCTCCCCGCGGAGCCCCCGGACATGATCCCCTTTAGAGACAGAGTCCAGCTACGCCCACATCCAAAGTGCCTCCCAAAAGTGGGCTCCCCAGTTCCACTTGAACCAGCTGATTTTTCTCCCAGTGCTTTACCCTGAGCCGCACGCAGACCAGGCAGGACAAGGCCTGCACTCGCTGGAGGTCAGACAGGCACTGGCAGTTTACATTCGGGGACTAAACCCTTCCCGTAAATCCCTGCAGCTTTTCCTAGCGATAGCGGGAAGAACGAGGGAGCTCCCATCTCCGCGCTGAGGATTTCATCTTGGGTTACATTGCGCGTCCAGGTGTTTTCTGACTTCACAGGGATTCCCCATCTGCCAAAGGGCACTGCTCACGTCACAAGGTCTCAGTTCTCTTCAGTGGCCTTTCTAGCGCAAGTCCCTACTCAGGATATCTGCAGCGCTGCGACCTGCTCCTCGGTGCACCCGTTCTCAGCGCGCTGGGCCGTCACTCAGCAGGCCAGGGACGATGCATGCTCTGGCCGTGCTGTGCTGCAGCATAGCCTGATTTGGGGTGTGTTAGTAGTGTTTGATTTAATTTAATTGTATTTAATTAATTTTTAATTAATAAATACTTTTAATAATTATTATTATGGGTATTAATTAGTATGGGTTTTGGCTCGCCAGTTTGTTTGATCAGAAGATAAATTTTGTCCTGAATCAGGCCTCACAGAGTTTATAAAAGGAATTTAGGGGGTATGACAGGAAGCTCTCACGTCATAAAGACCTTTTATTAAAATCAATGAAATAGTAAGCAAATGGTAAAACAGTTAGAATTACGGTTATTTGAGAGATACAGATGACAATAAGCTGCAAACGTGGTTAATACTCACGCTCTGTTTTAATAATCTGGTGTTGGAAGATACGGGCCATGCCTGTGGCAATTTCTGTTTTCACACCTCTGGCAGAGGAAGCTAAATGCAGGGCTGTTAAAGCTGTTTTTTCTTTAACTTAACTCTGTGTGCCTTAACTAAATAAAACATAAGGGAAATTAAATCCCTTTACACTTACAGTTTGAAAGAAATAAAATACGGCCTATTAATAGTTAATAGCCATCGTAGATGGGTAGCATCAATACGTAGTTGAAGGTGGAGGCAATGAAGAGTAGACAGGAGCAGATAGGTGGGTAGATTGCCTGCCTAATGGCGAGCTGCCTCACCTTTTTACGGGGCATTAGTCAGAACTCCTTCCTCTTATGCCCAAATTTCATCCTTCCCCCACAAAAATGTTAGGGTGCAGCACATCTCGACGGACAACGGTTACAGAAAGGTTAGTGGCCATTTTCCCCCAGTGATCAGGGAGTTGTTTAGACAGAGACTCGGCTTTTATCCCAGAGATGACCCCCGTTTGTCCCAGGGCCCAAGGAATGGCACCTCCCCTCCTTTTGTCCAACACCCACCGAGGGAGGAGCTCTGGGTGCTCATGGAGCCCTCAAGATCCACATCTGCTGCACATGGGGTTTGTGCAAGGCCAGAGCTTGGTTTGTTCTCTGCCATCCCACAGCTAAAGGACAAACAGCATCAAAATCTGCCATGCCAGGATGGCTGAGATGGTGCAGCCCGCAGCCTAAAGTCAGAGCCGCCCCAGCACCCTGCATCCACCCCCCCTTGCTGAGAGTGGCAGCAGCCCTGGGGGTGTGGGATCATGTGAGATCTGCCTGGTCTGGTTCAGACCTTTCCACCGTGTCACAGCTGGACATGCCGTGGGGGAGGGCCCAGCGCTGGGTCTGCCGGTAGCAGAGAAGGAGCTGAGCACCCTGGCTGTCATTCTGTCAGACCAACCCCTCATGGCTCCCCATTGTGGGAATCCTCTGGGGTACGGGCCTCTGCCCGTGTGGCAGGGAGAGAAAAGGAAAATACGTCCTGGCAGACAGACCATTTCTTTCTCCGAGTCACACGGTCCACGACCCAACTCCCCTATTTGGAGCATTTCTGTGACTGAGTTGATAAAAAGCCCAGTGGGTCCATGCCCCGGTTCCTCTGCAGCAGGAATTCTCCATTTATTTCTGTAACCACCTAGAGGCTCATTCCCGACTCTGCCCACGGGGGCGTGTGTCCTGGGCCATGCGGGGAGCTGTCTCCGCAGGCAGGCTGTGCGGGTAGCTGGCCAGGCCCTCCCCGAGCAGTGCCTGGCGGGTCTGGTTCTGCCCATGCAGCTACAGCAGGCCTGGGGTGGGGGACAGAGCTGTGGCCCCAATAACCCCAAGAGGAAACTTCATTCAGAATCAGTTTCCTAATGTGGGGATAGTTTGTTTTGCCTTCTCGTGGCTGAGGTGTTTGGGGGACACCCCCCCATCCCCAGGACGTGTGGGGGTCACACGAACCAGGAATGCACACGCAACCCCAGGGCTCCCCTAGCCCTGAACTACCCCAGAGTTGGGTGGTTCTGGCCCCACTGCAGGGCTCTGGGGCTGTCGGATGGGGGCTGAGCTTCCCCCTTCTCCCCAAACCCAGTGTCCTCTCCATTAATTCTGTGCCCCCCTGGCCCACATCCCCTGGCCTCTCCGTGTCCTGTCTGCACTGAGCTTCCCATGCTCCCAGCTGCCTGCATGTCCCAGCCATGCCACGCTCAGCCAGACGCAGCTCAGGCTGTTCCCTGGCGGGGCAGGAGGCTCCGCTCCCAACTTGGGGGGGGGGGGGTGACCGAGGACAGCAGCAGCTTGAGGGGAGCTGGGTTGGGGGGGCTGGTGCAGAAGGAGCTGGGGGGGGAAGACACAAGGTGCAGAGGGGCTGGTGCTGAGGCTGGGTGGGACAGAGCAGGCAGGGGATGGAGGGGGCTGGGGTAGGGGGTGGAGGGCTGGGGCAGAGGGAGCAGTTGCAGGATCAAGCTGGTGTAGGGTGGCAGCAGGGGCAGAGCGGGTGGGGGGTGCCCAGAGCTGGGGGGCAGGACA
Organism: Mauremys mutica; assembly: GCF_020497125.1. Taxonomy (NCBI): domain Eukaryota; kingdom Metazoa; phylum Chordata; order Testudines; family Geoemydidae; genus Mauremys; species Mauremys mutica. Next base: position 3,431,931 of record NC_059083.1, read on the forward strand.
GTGCAGGGGCTGGAGGGGAGCCTCTCCTGGGTGGGAATCAACGGGGAGCAGACCCCAAAAGGCAGGAGGAGAGGCCCAGGGGATGGGGAGAGCTCGGGGAGGAAAGTGAGGCGGGGACCCCCAGTGCCTGGAAGGGGAGGGGCCGTTCTAGCTAGCTCGTCTCGCTGCTCCCGTGGCCCCAGCAGCGTGGTGCCAGGCTGTGAGACGTGCCGTGCTGGGGGGAGCAGGTAGAACCCGGCAGCCTGCCCAGCCCTGGCTCCCTTTGGGGTTCGTGTGCAGACGGGGGCTAATTGTGTCCAACCTGCGCTGAGCTCAGGCCGGTGCTGAGTGCGGGGACGGTTACTGGGGTCGGCTCCGGCCCCCGCAGGCACTGAGCTGCCGTTACTGGCTTGGCCTGAACCCCCGGCAGTGACCCATAGGGGTGGGGGGCTGGCTGCACGCCCTACAGGGGCCTGGTTCGCAGAGGGGGGTGCCCGGCTCTCCCTGGGCATTGGGCCCTTTCCAGGTGTCCCCGGCTGTCCCCCAAATCGCCTGTCACTGGTGAACACGCAGCCCAGACTGTGGTTCTCTCTGTGTGGGGATGGGGGCGTGCGAGGGTGCTTGGGTCCCCGGCTGGGCTGTTCTCATACCGCCCCGTCCCGTCCCCCCCCCGTGCCCCCACCCCGGTGCACCCATGGGCTCCCTGCTTCTGCTTGCCGAGCCAGTCACCCTCCCTGCTCCCAGCTTCTCTGTCCTGCCCCCATGTCCCTCCCTACCTCCTAGCACCCCAGGGTGCAGCCGTGTACCAAGGGCAGCCCTGCTCTGGGTTCCCGGCAAACCCTGGCGGGGGGGACCCCCTTAGCCAAGGGCCGTGTGTCTGCTGCCGCCTGCCCGGCTGTAGGGGAACAGGAGCCATCCTAGCACAGGGCGTCCTGCGGCTCCAGCCCCGTGGGGTGGGAGCCGGCGGCCAGGCTGAAAAGGGGCAGAACCAGCGGGGTTTGCTCCTGAGCCGTGGTCGCGCCCCGGGGCGCTGGGCGGCGCCTGGAGCTGCACCCTGCAAACGGGAACAGGGAGACACTGGGAACATCGGGCACGCGTGGGGCGGGGGTGGGGGTGCTGCTGGGTGGGGTTGGTGTGAGCGGGGAGGGGCAGAGGGACCCTGAGCCCTCGCTCCAGGCAGAGCGGGGTTAAGGGGGGGGGGGGCTCTGCCCAGCTGCTCCTCCTTTGCTGGTCCCTGATTGGCTGCTCCCCGCAGCCGCTCTAGGCAGCTTGGAGGACTCCCCTCTACTGCTCCTTGCCGGGGGCAGGAGGTGGGAGGCCCCCAGCTGGGGGTCTCGGGGCTGGTGCCCCCCTCGCAGGGCCCTGGGGGTGTCAGAGAATCTCCAGCTGCTCCCTGTGGCTCAAACCTTGACCCAGCCCTGGGCCCCGGCTCCGTGTGTTTCAGGATTTCACACTCTCCAGCATATGTACGGCTGTGAGCTCCGGGAGGACGGCTCCACCGGGGGGGTGATTCAGTATGGCTACGATGGGCGAGACTATATCAGCCTGGATAAGGAGCGGGAGACCTGGGTGGCGGCGGATGACGGGGCTCAGGTCACCAAACGAAAATGGGAGGCTGACAGGAGCATCGCTCAGAGAGAGAGAGCCTACCTGGAGCAGGAGTGCATCGAGTGGCTGGGGAAGTACCTGGAGTACGGGAAGGAGACGCTGCAGAGGAGAGGTGAGGGGGCACGTCAGACCACGGGGCGGGGGGTCACTGAACGGGGTGTATCCCCACTGCAGAGATCGCCCCCCACCTCCATCATGCTGAGCCTTGTCCCTGGCAGGATGTTTCTGTCCCCGCCCATTGGGCGAGGCCCCAGAATCGCCACAGGAGCCGCCGTTCGTCTTGCTGTCCCATCCCACCCTGTTCAGCCCCCCTCCCCCTCCAGCCAAGCAGAGCCCCTCGGGGTGCCTGTGCCCTGGCCACGTGTATCAGAACCAGACGTGAGAGCGCGGCTGAACCAGCTCCCGTCCCTCTGGCCAGGCCCCTCGGCTGATGCAGCCCCGGGGGATCCAGCTCAGGGAGTTCCCGCTAACTCCGTCTCTCCTTCCCCCCAGAGCCACCGCGGGTGCAGGTGAGCGACCGGCCGAGCCGGGACGGGCTCACCACCCTCTCCTGCCGCGTCCACGGCTTCTACCCGCGGAGCGTGGCCGTCGTGTGGCTGAAGAAGGGGGTGGCCGTGCCGCAGGAGACAAACCGTGGGGATGTGCTTCCCAGTGGGGACGGGACCTACCAGACCCGGGCCACCATCGAGATCGACCCCAGCAGTGAGACCGATTATACCTGCTGCGTGGAGCACCCCAGCCTGGCGCAGGATCTGAGAGTGCCCTGGGGTAAGGGGGGACTGGCCCTGGGATGGGGAAAGGAGGTTTGGGGGGGGTATGGTTGCTCCAGTGGGGGCGGAGTGACTGCCCCATGTAACAGGGGAAGAGGGTTTGAGGTTCCCCTGCTCACTGGCCCGTTCCCGTTTCAGCGCCCAAGTCCAATGTGATGCTGATCGTGGGTGTCGTTATCGGGGTTCTCGTGCTGGTCGCTGCCATCGCTGGAGCCGTTGTCTTCCTCAGTAAGTGCTGGGTGGGGCACCGATGCGCTGTCTGTGCCAGGCAGTGGTGACGTGCCCATCACCCTAGAGCCTGGGCTGGGATTGCTGACCTGCTCTGGCCTGGCTGGGCCCCTGCACCCACCCTACAGCCCCCGGCATCAGTGCTGTGTGGCTGCCCCGCTCTGCTGCTGGGCCCAGGGCTGCCCGGTGGGGAACAAAGGGGCAGTTTGCTCTGGGCCCTCCAGCCGCAGAAGTTGAGTGGTGCTGACCTGGCACGTGGGGTCGCAGCACCACACTGAGTCTGTGCTGTGACCCCGTGCGCCAGGTCGCAGGGCCCAGAGTGGGGAGCCAGGCCCAGCCCCTCAGGACAGGAGCCCCCGAGGCAGGATGAATGTAGGGCAAGGTCACTCTCTGCCCCTCATCATCTGGGTCTCCCCCTGTGTTTTTACACCTTTGGGGGGGCCTCAGACTCTGCCCCAGGCCCCCAAAACTCTGTGTGGCCCTGGCTGGGCCAGAGCCACCAGCCTGAAACCCCGGGAGGAAAATGGTTGGTACAGAGCCTGTCACCCTCCCCTGGGGATGGGCCGGGCCCCTGGATTCTGGGCCATGGGCACAGAGCGGAGCCGGTTCCCGCCCCGGGAGCAGCCGCACTCACTGCGATCTGCCTTGTCTCTGCAGGGAAGAAGAACAGCGGCTACAAAGCAGCTGCAGGTAAGTGCTGAGCCCTCCCCTGTTCCTGTCGCTGGGTGACCTGGTACGTGGCAGCCTGGGGCCAGTCCCAGGAGACCTCCCCTAGCCCCCCACGGCCTCTCGGAGCCTGGGGAGCTGGAGCAGCGGGAGTGGCCAGTGACAGTCCTCGGCAGTGACACTAATCTCCTGGCTGTGCCTGGGTGCTCTGTGTAGGTCGCCCATCACCGTGGTGTCTGGGCACAACAGCAAAACACCAACACCTGGCTCAGAGTCACTGGGGTGTGTACGTGTATAACCAGTGTGGGGCGGGGAGAACGGGGACCCTGCGTTCCCAAGACACTGACCCCGGCTTCCTTCTCCCCCACAGCTCACGAAGGCTCCTCCACCTCCGGTAGGTGATGGGCAGGTGACGCTAGCCCAGGGCATGGGCTGCTCTCGCTGAGGCTGCCAGGGAAGGGAGGGGGCAGGATGTGCTAACACACCCCAGGGTCCCTCTGTGGGGTGGGGGGGTCCCTGCGGTTTCAGTGACACAGGGACATTGGCTGCATGGGGAGATTAAATGGAAGAGCTGAATTATTCAGCCACAGCTGCGCTGATCCATTTTCCCCATGTAGACAAATCCCAATTAGGCTGAGTTCAGAGGAACCTAGGGGAGTTACTGGGAGTCAGGGGAGCGTCAGCGCCCAACTCCCCTGGGTGGCATTGAAATTCCTACGGCAGCCCGTGAGGTCGGTGGGGGCACACACCTCATGCCCGACCAGCCGTGTGTGTTTCCCGAGGGGTTGGGGTGCGCCCGTCCCCTCGGAGCAGCATTTCGTCCCAGCGCTGTCTGGCCTGGGTCTAACCCCTCCCCCTCCTGCTGGGAGTGGGGTTTGGTGTGGGTGGGACGTGTCCTACACTGTGGGGGATGGGATGTAGGGGCCTCAGCCCCACTGATTTCAATGGAGTTTGGGCTCCTGAGTCACTAAGGTGCCTCTGAGAGTCCCACCCCCGTAGGTCCAAGTCCCCAGTGGGGGGGGGAGAGGGCGGTCCCCGGGGAGCAGTGACCAGCCCTGACCCCCGCTGACTCACCCTGCACTGTCCCTCGCACCAGGGCAAAGTGCAGCTGCTTGGCTGGGGCAGCGTCACCCCCACCCTGCAGCAGGGTAAACGCTGACACGAGGTGCCGGGTGGGGGGACAGGGCTGGAGACGCTAACACCCCCCTTCTCCTTCTCCTCCCTCCCAGGAAGCAACCAGGGATCGGACACCTGCGTCAAGGGTAAGTGAGGGGGAGACCAACCAGGGGGATTCAGTGGGGGAGATCCCTGCCCAGAGTCCCCCGGGCCCTACCCCTCTGACCAGCCGGCCCTGGGGAGCCCTGCCCTGATCTCCCTGCAGTGGGGGTGCTGAGTGCGGGGGTGGGTCTGCATCTCCCCTCTGCAGGGAGGGGTTCCAGGCAGCGGGACTCCTGGCTCTAGGGGAAGGGGTCAGGATGCTGCGCTGGGCACCAGGAGAAGTGATCACTGTCGCTCAGTGGGACAGTGATCGGCTTTACGGTCTCCTCCCCCTCGGTGTGGGGTGTGGCGCCAAGTCAGAGCTTCACCCCGAGCGCCAGATGGGCCCAGTACCGTAGCTGGCACTGCTGGGTCTGCTCACCCTGACCCGGCGCTGACTGTCCCTGTCTCATTTCTGCAGCGTAACGGAGCCCGTCGGCCCCTGCGCAGCCGGCTGGGGGATCCCAGACACGAGAAACTGGAGCAGATCAGGCTCCTGGGAATGCAACAGCTCATCAGCACCTTCCACAACCTGCTTAAAGCCTTTGCCTTGATTGTACCCGAGCTAAACGCCCGGCTGTGAGAGAACTGAGCTCTCTGTGGCTGCAGACTGGCTGGGATGGTCGGGGCCGCTTAGTGTTTGATTGCTACAGAACTGTCTTGTTTTAAAACTTAAATCAATGAGGATCTTGTTTGTATAGAAAAATAACCAGCATTGGCTGGAGTGAATTGTTAGCGATGGGCTGTACCCAGCACACACTGTTCTGTTTGCTTTGATTGTAACTTAGCCCGTTTTCTGTTTCCGCGGTGATTACGGTATTAAGATGATGTTCGTTTTTGCTGCTGCAGCTTCCTGTGTAATGGCCTGAATCCTGCTGTCAGGGCACTGGTCACCCCAATGTCAGGCCTTGTCTACATTGCGATTTGCACCACTGTAACTACAGAGGTGTGAGTTTGAAGTGGGCTAGTTAAATCCCTGTGTGGACACTGAGTCTGGTGTAAGACAGGGCTTCTTTTGATTTAAACTGATTCCCAAATGACTTAAGCGACACCAGAAAAAGCCACCTCTTCTCCCAGGATCAGTGTCCCCTAACTGATCTGGTGCACGTTTGCGTGTAGACAAAGCCTGCGCTGGCACCGATTCTGCTCCCAAATGGGTTGATTTTGTGTGTGACGGATGAGATGTAATTTTTTTTTGCTTAAGATTTTAAAACCAGTTTTAAATAGTAACGTTCTGTCTCTTGGCAATTTTCATTTGGACACAATAAATGTAGGTTTGGGGTTTTAATCTCTCTCCAGCCCGTTTGGAGGATTCTGTCTGTGGCGGGTCAGGGAATGGGGGGTGCATGGCAGTGCTGGGGGGCGCAGGGGCCTGGCAGGAAGGGGCTGGTGTATGTATGTTGGGTTTGGGGTGGTCGGACGTGTTTGGGGGTGAATACTGGGTGTTGGGCAGGGGTGGGGCTGGGCAGCAGCGACACTGATGAGACGCAGCCGCCCAGAGTGACAGGGTGACTGAGCCAGGCCAGGCTGCCCCTGCTGAACGCTCATCGGACACAGAGCTGTGATGACAGGACAGGGACTGTGACTCAGGGGGAGAGTTTCAAGAGTGCCTAAGGGATTTAGGAGCACGCATACCAGGAATCAATCAGCCTGGTGCTCCTAAACCCCTTAGTGCTTTGGAAAGCCTCCTCACAGGTCTCTTCCTTTAAACTCGGGTTCAAATGAATCCTTGAGCAGCCAGCCCATGAACCCCTCCTCCAGCCGGGGCAGGGAGCATGTGGAGGAGCGGGGAGTGGGGGGGCTAAGCTGGGTCTGGGGCTGGCAGCCCCTTGGATGGGGGCTGAGCCAGGCTGAGCTGCAGGAGGCTGAGGCCACCATGGCTGTAGTGCCAGTACTCCCCATGTGGGGCCATGCAGCTTGGGCACTGCACACAGTAACCCCAGGCTAGGATGGGTTCAGATCCTGGAATGGGGCTGGAGGGCCCCTGGGGGCTCTGACAGCCCAGTGCAGGGTTAGAGGACAGGGGCCAGCTGGGGAGAATGAATCCTTCAGAGAGCAGCACCTCACCTGTGTCCTTTCCCCCGTCGCTAACAGGATCCGAGGGGCAGGCAGCTCATACGCGGGGCTGGTTTGGGTGGGTTCTGTGCCTTTTCCAGTCATGTCTCTTACCCCGGTAAATCGGTGTGTGACGGGCGCTGGGCTCTGTGTTGCTTGGGGGTTTCATACAGACACTCGCCCGCAGGGGGATAAACCTTCACCTGCTAATGCCTGAGTCATGTGGGGTTTGCACCAGCCTCACTGCTTGGGTTGGGCGGGGGTGGGGGGCCAGGGGACATTTTGACTGGGGTAGGTCAGTCAGTGCCTGGAGAGGACCGGTTGTGTTGCTAGCAAGGTGCTCACACCGGGCAGGGCATCCCCCCACCTGTACAGGCCAAGCCGCGTTTCACTGCAGCCACATGCGGAACGACGCACACGCTGGTTACACCGGCCCGGCTGCAGCGACCAGCAGCATGTGTGTGGATGGGGTGGTGCAGGGGTGGGGGCTAATCTCCCCTGGGGAGGCTCGCTCAGAGGCTCAGACACAGGCGCTGAGGGGGGTGGGCAGGCCCAGACTGGCGCCTGAGAACCACCCACCCCCCTGGCTGGGGCCCAGTTTAATGGGTGGCAGGTGAGTGGGGGAGGGGGATCTAGAGCAGGAGCCGCATTTACCAGGCCCCAGGCTTGTGCCCCTGACCTAGGCAAGGGGCTGGTGCAGCTGGTGGGAGGCAGCTCTGACAGCAGGGTCTGGGCATCTGCTTCATCCGCCTGTCAATGTTACTGCGGCTGGTCCCCACCGCCAGGGCGGCGCCAGTGCAGCTGCTCTGCTGGGCGAACACACCGCCTCTGCCGACAGGAGAGCGTCTCCCACCGGGGTTGGTGCTCCGCCTCCCTGAGGGCGGACAGGAGCAGCTCTCCCCGTGACACAGCGCTGGCTACACTGGGGGGGGGGGTGTCGGGGATCACCCCCTGAGCGACTGACAGCCACAGGGTCCCGTTCCTTCCACTGCGCTCCCTGGCCCAGGCAGCCGACACACCCAGGGAGGGAGTTTGTACCTTTACCCTGGGGAAGCAGAACCACCTCCTGCACCCTCCCATGGGTGGGTGTCCCTGGGGGGCTGCCCAGACCCTCTTCCCCACCCCGCTCAGTGGAGCAGATTCGGTTCCATTCACCCCCTGACTGAGAATCCCAGAGTCACAGCTCTGTGGGTGGAAGATGACCCAGAGCTGGTGTAGGACCTGCCCAAAAACACCGCCCCCCCCTCACACTCACACTGCTGTTACAGAGCAACAACCCGTCCTCCAGAGCAGGGCTGCTATGAGAGACAGTTCTACAAATGCTGCACCCCGCACCCCAAATCTGGCCCTCCCGCTCCCCCCTCCTTCAGCCACCTCACCCAGCGCTGCAGGAGCCACGGCTGGTTCTGCTGGCTTAGTCCACAGAGGTTGAGGAAAGAATTGTTTTGTTGTTGGTTAGATTGTGGGGCTGGGAGCCAGGACTCCTGGGTTCTATTCCTGGCTCTGGGAGGGGAGTGGGGGGCTAGTGGGTTATGGGGAGGGCGGGGAGCTGGGACTCCACTGACTTGCTAATTTTGACACAATCATTCCCCTGATACTTGTGCCTCAATTCCCCTCTCTGGAGATCGTGATGTTGCCCAGTGGCCCAGGGGAGTGGAGAGATTCCATTCGCTTTGTTAAGTTTTATTGAGCTCAGTGATGGTCAATGTTCCCACAGCCGCCATCGTTAACAGCCTGTCTCACCCCCCGGCCCCCAGGCCTGTCTGACATTTCAGCGTCTGTGACCCAGTGACCCCCTGCCGGCCTGCGGCCCCTCCCCAGGATCAGCTCTGCTCCGCCAGCCTGGGGTAGAAACCGGAGTGACCCCGGCCCCGGCGCTGACAGACCCACCCGCTCGGAGCCTGGAGCGCCTCCTGCTGGCTCTCCGCAGCCATGCGCTGGCACTGCCCAGGCCGAGCCCCAGCCAGGCGCTGACCCGCAATTCCCAGCTCTCCGGGCGGGTCGCAGAGCACGAGCCTGATGGGGAGCCCACGTTCTTCGTTAAACACGACTGGTTCCGTGGGGCGTTACAGCCACGGACGGTTCCAGCGAGCGAACGCTGCAGCCCGGGGCTGGGGCATGGGACCAGCGACGGCGTTTCCAGCCAGAGCCCGTCATAGACGCCGGTCGGATGTGTCGCCTCTTTAATGTATCTTACAAAACACTCTACTCGCGCTCATCCAGTCAAACACGCCTGCCCCCCGGGACTCCCTGCGCAGAACCGACACCCCAACGCAGGCGATAAGCCAGTGACCCGACATCACACACTAATCAGCCGCTGTCAGGATGGTCCATGTCACCCTGGGCCGGGGGGAGGAGGGGCCGGGCCGTCAGGCTGGTGCTGGGCTATTCCCCGGGGCGGGGCGGGGGGGTTACTCGGCCAGGTCTCTCTGCACCAGTCTGTAGTAGGGCCCCTTGCGCCCCATCAGCTCGGCGTGCGTCCCCTCCTCGGCCACGGCCCCGCCCTCCAGCACCACGATCCGGTCGGCGTTCTCCACCGTCTGCATGCGGTGGGCGATCACCAGCACCGTCCGGGGCCCCCGGCTCAGCACCGACTGGCGGATCTGGGGGGAGGAGCAGAGCCGCGTTAGGATCCATCCGCACACGACGCAGACCAGAGACACTCAGTCCGTCCGGGCTCGGAGTTCGGATCCCACCGCCCCCACCACTCACCGCGCATTCACTCTCCGCGTCCAGCGCGCTGGTGGCCTCGTCCAGGATCAGCACGGCCGGCTGGCGGATCAGCGCCCGGGCGATGGCGATCCGCTGCTTCTGCCCCGCCGAGAGCTGCCCGCCCTTCTCCCCCACGTCTGCAGGGGGTCAGAGAAAGAGAGAGGGAGGGGTCAGGACTCCTGGGTTCTGTCCCCGACTCTGGGAGGGGAGTGGGGGCTAGTGGTCAGAGCAGGTGGGGCTGGGAGCCAGGACTCCTGGGTTCTCTCCCCGGCTCTGGGAGGGGAGTGGGGGCTGGTGGGTTAGAGCAGAGGGGGCTGGGAGCCAGGACTCCTGGGTTCTCTCCCCGGCTCTGGGAGGGGAGTGGGGGCTGGTGGGTTACGGGGGGGGGGGCGGGACATTTCCCAGAAGCCCTTGCAGCGCAGGCAGTGGTGACTCACCTGTCTCAAAGCCCCTGTCCAGCTCCGCGATGAAGCCAGAGGCCTGGGCCGCTCTGGCCGCCCTGGTGACCTGCTCCTCCCCGCAGCCCCCCAGCCCGTAGGCGATGTTCTCCCGGATGGAGCCGGAGAAGAGGACGGGCTCCTGCCCCACCAGGGCCACCTGCCGGCGAGAGGGGGCGGCGTTAGGGGCTGAGACCTGCCCAGCTCGTCACACCCAGTGAGCAGCAGCCCAGCCCCTGCCCCCGCTGCCCTCACCTGGCGGTGCAGGTACCGGTGCTCGTACTCCCGGATGGGGGCCCCGTCCAGCAGGATCTCCCCGGCCTGGGGCTCGTAGAACCGCTCCAGCAGCCCCACACACGTGCTCTTCCCGCTGCCGTTCAGCCCCACCAGCGCCGTCACCTCCCCGGGGCGCAGCTCGAAGGACACGGCCTGGGACAGCGGGGAGAGTGTCAAAGTGCCTGTCACGTGGGGGGATCACAGGGGCTGGGAGCCAGGGGGATCCTCTCCCCAGGGGAAGGGCCTGGGGGATCCCCTCCTCGGTGGAAGGACCTGGGGTCAGAAGCAGCTCCAGGCACCAGCGCTCCAAGCGCGTGCCTGGGGCGCCAATCACGGGGGGTGCCCTGCCAGTCCCTGCGAGGGCGGCAGGCAGGCGGCCTTCGGCGGTGTTTCTGCAGGAGATCCGCCGGTCCCGCGGATGCAGTGGCAATTCGGCAGCAGGTACGCTGATGCCGAGGGACCAGCAGATCTCCTGCAGAAACACCGCCGAAGGCCGCTTGCCTGCCGTGCTTGGAGCAGCAAAATACATAGAGCTGCCTCTGCCTGGGGTTATGAGCTGGGAGATCCCCTCCCCGGGGGAAGGGGCTGTGAGCTGGGGGATCCCCACTGGGGGTAGGGTGTAGCCGCCCTGCTGTAGGTACCTGTAGGACCTGGCGGTCCGGGCGGGAGGGGTAGGAGAAGGAGACGTTGCGGAAGGAGACGTGTCCCTGCAGCGACTCCGGCGCCCGTGTCCCGTCGGTGCGCACGGCCGGCTCCCGGTCCAGGTACTCAAACACCTTCTCCGCCGCCCCCACGTTGCTCAGCAGGTCCCCGTACATGTACACCAGGGTCTGGGCAGGAGGAAGGAATCAAAGAAAGCTGAACAGACAGAAGAGGGATGGATGGAGAGATGGATGGGGTGGGGGGTGAGCATAGGCGCTGATGCCATGGGTGCTGCGGAGCTGGAGCACCCACAGGGAAAAATTAGCGGGTGCTCCACACCCACTGGCAGCCAAACTCCCCTTGCCCCTGCCCCCACCTCGCCTCCTCCTCCCCTAAGCGCACCATGTCCCTGCTCCTCCCACTCACAGCGCTTCCCGCCCGCCGCATAACAGCTGTTTGGCGGCGCTTAGGACTTTCCGGAAGGGAGGGGGAGGAGTGGGGACACAGCGCGCTCGGGGGAGGAGGCGGTAAAGAAGCGGGGTAGGGGCGGGGACTTTGGGGAAGGGGGTGGAATTGGGGCGGGGCGAGGGTGGTGCAGGGGTGGGGGCAGGGGCAGGGGCGGGGGTCGAGAAACCACGGGGCGTCAGCACCTATGGGGGTGAGCGTGGGGACAGATGGATGGAGTGAGCAGGGATGTGGATGGAGGGATGGATGGGTGATGAGATGGGTGGAGAAAGGGTTGGTTTGGCACAGATGGGTGTTGTCGGGGGGAAGGATGGGTGGATGGATGGGCGTGGGGAGGGATGGGCAGATGCACAGACAGAGGCGGATGGACCAGTCGCTGTGACCCTAGTACGGCCCCGTCCCTGGTGCAGGGCCCCTCACCTTCACATAGCTGCCCACGTCCCCCTGGTAGAGGATGAAGGAGACCAGGCTGCCCTTGGTCAGGAGCCCGGCGTGGATCTGCTGGTGCCCGCAGTACAGCATCAGCACCTGCACGGCCAGCTGCAGCAGCTGGGGGGGAGACAGAGTCATGTGGGGAGCAGGCAGGGAGGCATGGGGCACCCCAAACCTATAATTAACACCCCTCAGTCCCAGCTGCCTGGGTCCCCCTCTCCCCAGCTCACTCTCTGTCTCACTATCAGCCGTCCCCGGACACCTGGGTCCCTTGTTCTTCTCCAGCTAAGCCACTGCATCAGGAACTGCCATGCCCGGATGCCTGGGTCCCCTCTCACAGGCTCCCCCATCAGAGAGCAAACCCCCTTCCTTGGACGGCTGGGTCCCCAGCTCCCAGCTCACCAGTCAGATGGTGAGCTGCCATCCCCAGATGTCTCGCCCCACTCTTGCTGGCTCCCTCGTTGGTTCATGAACCACTTCCCCCGGACACTTGGGTCCTCACTGACTCCCCCATCAGCTCCCCACTGCCCCCCCCGGACGCCTGGGTCCCCTCCCGGCTCACCCGGCGGAAGAGCAGGTAGAGCGCCCTCTCCAGGTCGCGGCGGTTCTTCAGCCGGTGGGTCTCGGCCAGCGCCGCCTCGTAGCGCCGCGACTCCTCCTCCTCGGTGGCGAAGCTGCGCACGGTCTCGATGGAGGAGACCGACTCGCGCACGACCTCACCGGAGCGCGCCATGGAGTCCTGGATCGCCTTCAGCACGGCCTGGGGGGGGGCGTGGGTCAGAGACCTCACAGTCAGAAGGGACCAACCCGCCCATCATATCTGGGCTCCTGCATAGCCCCGGCCAGCAAATCACACCCGGGCCCCAGCATCCAGCCCCGTAACCCGCCTGGTGTGGAGCTCTGAGGAGACACTCAAATCTCAATCCTCCAAGTGCTGGGGAATCCACCCGTCCCTGGGTCAGCTGGTCCAGTGGCTAATCCCCTCCCTGGTAAACTTCTGCCCCTCGTTTCCAGTCTGAATTCATCTCACTTCAGCTCCAGCCACTGGCTCAGTTCTGCTTCACCTGCTCGCAGAAACCTTCTCCCCACGCGGCACTTACAGACCATGATCCAGCCCCCCGCCCCACATCTGGGCTAACCGACGCAGACTGAGCTCCGCCAGCCTCTCATGCCAAGGCAGCTTCATACAGCCCAGGGTCGCCTTCACCCTCTTAGCTACAGCATCACACAGGGAGCTCATGGCCAGCTGCTTGTCCACGATCACCCCTAAATCCTTCCCAGGGTCACTGCTCTCCGGATAGAGCTCCCCACCCTGTAAGGGTGACCACATCCCTGGGGCCTCGGTGTCGGCCTTGGGCCTGTCTACACAGCAGTGTTACATCGGTCAGGGGTGTGAACCTCCCTCCCCCGAGGGAAGAACGAGGCCAGCAAAACCCCCAGCGTAGAGGCAACTGTGGATGGGGGTGGCGTTCCTCGCACGGAAACACCCCTTCCGTCAGTGTCCACGTCCTGAGGCTCTGCTGGCCCAGCTATGACGACAGTCTCCGTACCGAAGACGCAGCCTTGCTGTGTTACAATTGCTGTTATTTATTTGTATTGCGGTTCCCTCAGGAGCCCCCCTCACGGATCGGGACCCCGCTGGGTCAGGTGCTGCACAGAGGCTGAACAAAGCGGCAGTCCCTGCCCCCAGCTCACAGACATCCTTGAATGTCAAAGCTCACCTCCCAGAGATCAGAGGGGCTGTGAGCCAGGGGATCCCCACCCCAAAGGCAGAGCTGGGAGCCCCAGGGTTGGTGGGTCAGTGAGTTGGGGGGATCCCCTCCCTGGGAAATGGGCCGGGAGCCCCTGGGATGTGCATCTGGAGATGGGGATTTCCTCCCTGGGGGAAGGGCCAGGAGTCCTAGGGTGGGGGGGTCTGTGAGCCAAGCAATCCAGCTGGCTGTGTGTAATTGTCCCCGTCAGTATCCACCACCCACCCGGCTCAGTGTCCCCTGCAGACTTGACCAGCAATGAGTTTAACTTTCTGCCCAGATCATCAGTAACGATATTGAACAGCACCAGGCCAAGAAAAGCCCATTGGGACCCTCCAGAAACACCCCCACTGGAGGGCGACTCCCTCTGGGATCCCCGCTGCCCTGGGTCACAGGATCTCAGGGGCGGGTGGGTCTCCCCAGAGAGAGACCACACACACCCCAGCTCCAGGGGGCTCCGGGACACAGGATCTCGGGGTGAGGGGGTGTCTCTCCAGAGCATCCCACAGTGGGGGCGTCTCCCCAGAGCCCCACAGAGAGACCACACACACCCCAGCTCCATGGGGCTCTGGGACAGAGGATCCCAGGGGTGGGGGCATCTCCCCAGCATCCCACGGGGGTGTCTCCCCTGCCCCGTACCTGGCGTCGGGCGTCGTAGAGGCTCTGGGCGGCCATGGTGAGGGGGGTCTCGAGCAGCGTGAGCAGCGTCAGGCGCCAGGACAGCCCCAGCATGAAGCCGTACAGCCCCAGCGCCTTCACCAGGCTGCGCAGGAAGATGTTGGCGTTGGCCGGCACCGAGCGGCTCATCATGGCCGCATCCGTGCAGAGGCGCGAGGTCAGCTCCCCTGGAGGGGGGAGAGGGGACACAGTGAGACAAGGATCTGCCCCGGGAGGCCTGGAGCTGGTGGGGGGGCTGGGTAGGAACAGGGGGCTGTGGGGCTGCATTGGGCCATTTAATGCTGCAGCCAGCAACAAGGGCCTTGTTAATGTCCAGACATGGGGGGAGGGGAGGCTGCCCCACTGATAGAGGGAGACTGGGGCAGGGGGAATGCTGGGGAGGAGTGTTGGGGAGAATGGGAGGGCGATGCTGGGGGAGAGGGGATGCCATGGGGGTGTTGGGAGGGTGCCGGGGCAGGGCTGGGGGAAGGTGCCAAGGGGAAGATGATGCCGATGCAGGGGATGTGGGAGCTGGGCTGTAGTGGGGTGCAGCAGAGGCTGGAGGTTGGTGCAGAGGTGGGGATGGGGGAGGGGGTGCCAATAGGGTAGATGCTGGGGTTGCGGAAGCAGGAGGGCGTCATTGGGGGAGGACCCACCTGTTTTGACCTGCTGGAAGAAGGCCAGGTCCTGGCGCACCAGGGAGGAGAAGAGCTGGCACCGGGTGCGGATGTTGAGCCGGGAGAATGTGAACATGAAGAGCCCCCCGCGGCAGCCGGCGGCCAGGGAACTGGGGGAGGGGACAGACAGACATGGGGGAGACTGATCCCACCCCTGGAACCAGCGCCTCATACGGAGCCCGTTCCAGATACACCATCCTCCCACCTTGCCTAGCACGGCTGGGGAACCCCAGGGCAGGGCTGGGGTCCCATGGGGGGAGCAGCATGTGAGGTGGGGGGAGACCTGTGTTAGGACTGGGGTTTGGGAGCAGAAGAGGTCTCCCCAGGGCTGTGGATCAGCAAAGGGTGAAGGGTTTCTTCCAAGGGCTGGGTCCTGGGTGGCAGTGGAAAGGTGATGGGGCTTTCCTGGGGTTCTGGGGGGTCTCTCTGGGGCTGGGGGTCCCACAGGGGCACTGGGGGGCTCGCCCCAGGGCTGGGGGTCTCACCTGCCGAAGGAGGCCAGGCACATGAGGCCGATAGCGGTGGCGAAGGTATCTGGGTCATAGGCGCTGCCCAGGATGTCGATGACGCGCCCCGTGTAGTAGGGGATGAAGGTCTCGCCTGCCACAGAGACAGGGGGTGAGAGGGGGCCGTCCTGTGCGGGGGAGTCTCCTTGGATCCCCAGGTAGAGGAATCCTCCAGCAGGAGACTTTCTCATGCAACGTCCCACCCTGCCACCCAGAAACTGAGACTCGACACGCTGAGCCCTTTGCAAACTGCTCGCCGACCTCCGTCCATCCCCAGGCACACCCCTCCATCTCCCTCCATCCCCCAGGCCCCTCCGTAGCTCCCTGCAGCACTTGCCTTGGGTCTGGGACTCAGGGAACCATGCAAGGGGGCATGCTCACGTCTGCACAGACCCCACAGCCAGCTCGGTACCATTTCCCACATCGCCCAATGAGCCGGGTGCTGGAGTCCCACTTCCAAGAGTGGCCTCGCCACTCAGTGGCCAGATTTCCCAAGGGGTTTAGGCACCTAACACTGCAGACAGGGTGCTTTTGTAAATCTTACCAGGGCCCATCTGCATGCAAACCCCTGGCTCAGTAGGAGCAAGTGACAGGGCCAGGGTCACCCAGGGACTCTGTGGCAGAGCCAGGACTTGCACCCAGGGCTCCTGGCTTACAGGCCAGTACCTGAGCTGCTGGGCCACTCTTGCGTGGCTCTGGCTGGAAGGTTTTGTCTGGCTCTGTTAGAAACACAGCCCCCCTCCCCCCGCTCACACCCTGAGCCCCCTCCCCCTAAGCCTATGTATCCGCCCCCCGCCCCACTCACCGATCACAGCCAGGGCGAGGAAGACGAAGGCCCCGGACAGGAAGGGCACGTCGGGCCGGGACAGCCCCACCAGCCGGCGCAGGGTGGCCCTGGACTCCCGCTCCGTGTCCTCAGCGCCGGGCCCCCCAGCCCTGTCCCCCTGCCCCAGGGCCCCCCAGGTGAGCTGGGCCAGCCCCACAGCCCCATAGCTCAGCAGCAGCCAGGCCCAGGGGGCGCCGGCCAGCAGGGTGGGGGGCACGTCGGGCAGGGGCAGGCAGCGCCGCAGGGTGAGGTACAGGGGGGGCAGCAGGCACAGGGCAGCCAGGGCCCTGGGGGGGGACAGGCGGGGCCGATCCACGGCCAGCAGCCCCCAGGCCCCCCAGAGCCCCAGGAAACGCACAGCAGCCTCCAGCCAGGGGGCCGGCAGCCCCAGGAGGGGCAGCGAGGGGGCGCCCCAGCCCAGCAGGGCCAGCAGGGCCAGGTCGCAGAGCAGCAGGGGGCCGCCCAGACGCAGGGTGAGGGGCAGCGGCATGGTGGAGGCCAGTCTGCAGAAAGAATGAGGGGGGTTATACAAGGCAGGGGGGCTGGGGGCCCACAGCACTGGGTGACCCCCGATACCAAACCCCAATCTGTCCCCCAACCCTGCCCCATACCCGAATCTCTCCTATCCTGCACCCCAGTCACAATCTACCCCCAATAGCTCCAGCTCCACCCTATGCCCCTGAGCTGCCCCCTACTAGCAGGGGGGGGGGCGCTCCGTCGGTCCCGGGAGGGCGGCAGGCGGCTCCGGTGGACTCCCGCAGGCGTGCCGCCCTGCTTGGGGCGGCGAAATTGCTTGAGCCGCCCCTGGGCCCCCTACCCAGCACCCCCACGTACCCCCCACGCATTACCCCGATCCAGTCCCGGTTCCCCCCGTCCCCATCCACCCCGATATGCCCCCCAGACCCCATCGCCCCTCTAGCCCCCACCCCAGCGAAGCCAGCCACATACTGGGGCTCTGGGGGAGGGAACAAACCACCCCCCGATCCCCGGCAATGCCCTACGCGCCCGCTGCTCCCCCGGGGCCCGGTACCTGCAGCTCCAGCTCCGGCTCCTTCTCCCGCGGCGGCAGCGCCCGGACCCCGCGAGCCAGTTTCGCTTTCGGGGGATTCCCGGGCCGGGCCCCGCCCGCTGCTGCTACCGGCTGCGGCCGCCAGGGGGAGCCCGGGCTGCACCAGCCGCGCTCGGCTCCAGCTCCCGGCTCCATCCGGCCCCTGCACGTGTCCTGGCTCCAGCAGCATCCGCCGGCGGAGGGGCCGGGACCGACCTGCCCCCGCCCCGCCCCATGAGCTCCGGCTGACCCGTGCAGCCCCCACCAGGGGCCCGGTCACTGCGGGGAAGGGGCGCGGGCTCCGCACACAGAGGCGCTTGGCAATCAAAGGGGTCCCTGGGCTGGGCTCAACTCCAGGCCTCTCGGGACAGAGCCGCCGAGGGAGTCCGGGTCCGGCGAGGTCAGATCCCCGCGGGTTAAACACACCCCGGGGTGGGTGTCTGAGATTCTGCTTCAAACCTCGGCTCCCGGTGGGATCCCGCCTGGGGGATGGGGCTGGGCTCCCCGGGGTCCTTTCGCTGCCCTTCGAGTGCAGAGCCTGGATCAGTTGGGGGGCTGAGTGTCAGGATTGAGGGGCACTGGCGGAGCTGTGGGCAGAGAGACCTCAGTGCTGGGTGTCACGGGGTCCCCGGGCGCTGAGCTGCTCCCCACCAAGCCAGGCAGGACTCTGGGGAGCCTCCTCTCCCTCGGAGCAGCCTGTCTGCAGGGCAAGAAGCTCCCACGGCTTCACCTCCTGGGTCTCTCCTGGGAGCATTCAGCACGTGCCCCTCCGTGCGCTTCCCCCAGCGAGTCCCCCCGGCGGGGTCCTGGGGGGGCCACAGGGTCCTGCCCCCCCACGGCGCAGTCAGACGTGACTCTCAGCCAGCCAGGAAAACAGAGGTTTATTCGATGGCAGAAACAGGGTCTAACACAGAGCTTGTAGGTACCGCGAACCGGACCCCTCAGCCGGGTCCATTCTGGGGGGCAGTGAGCCAGACCCCCACGTCTGCCCTCACTCCTCGTCCCCAGCCAGCTCCAGACTGAAACCCCCTCTGGCCCCTCCTCTGCTCAGCTCCTTTCCCGAGCCAGGAGGTCACCTGATCCCTTTGTCTCCAGCACCTTCAGTTGGCACCTTTGCAGGGGAGGGGCCCAGGCCATCAGTTGCCAGGAGACAGAGAGTCAGCCAGAAACTGAGGCTCCCCCACAGCATTCAGAGAAAACATTAAGAACTGGGTGAGTTTGGGCAGAGCTGTATGGGGGGACCCCCAGGCTGCACTAGCTGGGGAGGGTCAGACTGGGGTGGCACTGGCAGATCTGGGCGGGAAGGGAGCCCAGGGCTGGCAGCGCAGGGTTGGGGGGCACCGGCAGATCTGCGCGAATGGTTCCTGGTTTTCCTGGCACTGCACTAACCCCCTGTGAATTTCTGTGCCTGCCTCCCATTGCCTCTGCTTCATTGTAAAAAGCAGCTCCCCTCACCAACCACCCAGATCCCCCTTCCCCCCCATTCCCAGCCCAGCAGCCGGGAGACACTTTAAATCAACGCCACACATTGGAGTTTTCACTGTTTCTCTTTATTGCATCACACACAGAAACCCGTTAACCGCATCCCCTGCTCCCTCCATCGCTCTGGCCCTGAGTCTCCTGAGTCCCTGAATCCGGAGCCCCCGGTCACTGGCCCGTCTCACTTCCTGGCCGCCAGGTACTCGTGGATCAATTGGCTGACGTCGGTCTTTTCCACCTTGATCCATCCGTCCTCCTTCATGTGATACACTGGGGGGAGAAGGATGTGGGAGGGTCAAGGGCAGCCAGCAGGGGACCCCACAGCGCTTCCAGCCCCCAAGGAGTAAGGACATGGGACCCAGGAGTCTGGAAGGGCATCCCTAGGGTGAGCCCAGCAGTGCTCCCCCCCCCCCAGAGTGAGGGGATGGGACCCAGGTGTCCGGGACAGCAGTGCAGGATGCTCATCCCTGAGGAGGGATGGGACCCCGGTGTCCTGGTGCTCACCCCCAGGGGCCCCGCCCCAGCCCCAATGCCTTACTGTTGACGACGCCCCCGGAGTAGGCGTCGCGGTGGGTGGCCTGGGCGATGGCGCGGCGCCCCAGGTCGTAGGCCTCCTCCACGCTGAGGTCGGGCCGGTACCCGCTGTCCATCACCCCGTAGGCGTAGCTGTTCCCGCAGCCCGTGGAGAACATGGGGCCGGAGAGACGGGTGCCATTATCGTCCACGTAGTACAGGCCGGGGCCCTGCGGGGATGGGGCAGCAGGTGAGACGTGGCTGGGACCAGCGTGGGGGTTGGAGGTGGGTCTAAGGACTGGAGCTGCCAGGGTCAGATCAGAGGTGGGGAGAAGCTCTGTGGGGCCTGAATCTCAAGGGGAAGGGGGGCCCCAATGGGGACACTGTGGACTCTGGTGTCAGGGGGTCTTTGAGCCAGGGGAATCCCCTGTAGAGGTGAAAGTGGATGGGGACGCGGGAGGGCTGAGCTATGGGACACTGAGGCAGCCTGTGGGGTTCCCCCCGGAGCCCCCTCCCATTGTGGCTTGGAGCAGGGGGCCCAGAGGGGGGTGCGGGGGGTACGGGACTGGAGGTCACAGGACAGGGCCAAGGGCCGGTACCTTCTTGTCCCAGCCGCAGATCATGCTGCCCATGGACAGCCCCATGCCCCGGTACTCGCACATCATGTTCGACAGCAGCTTGGAAGCGGCCGAGACGCTGATCCGCTCCTTGTTCCGCAGCTGGTACAGCCTGGGGTGGGGGGAGGCAGACCCCAACATGGGGTGAGTCTCGGATCCCAGACCCCTGAGCTCTCCACCTCAAACCCTCCCCACTATGGGGTCCCCTCCTTGAGTACCCCCCCCACACACATACCCCAGACCCTCCCTGAGCCCCCATCTCCTAAGTCCCCTGTCCTGCACACCCTTCCCTGCCCCCCTCCCCGGGCGGGCACCTGCAGTGCTTGGCGAGGAGCCGCTCCCAGTACTGGCAGTCGGCGGCGCTGCCCGACATGGTGCCCAGCAGGTAGGGGTTGATCTCGATCACCTTGTTGGCCTCCAGGGAGGCTGTGGGGAAGGAGAGACAGGCCCTGAGTGACACGGGCAGGTGGCTGGGGGAGGGTGTCGTGGTGGTGGCCTGTGTGTGTGTGGGGGGGGGGGACTGGTCTGATCCTCCGCGTGCATTGTGCCACAAGAGCATTTGGGGTCACGAGCTGGGTCAGGTCTAGGCCAAGGGGTGGGGTGGAGGCGCTGGGCAGAGGGATCGGGGTGGGGTGGGGAGCTGGAGCTCTAGACACCTGCTCCCACCTGCCAGGTTCCTGGACATGACCCCACATGAGGGAGGGGCGGACGGAGCCAGCCAGGCCCAAGGGGTTGTAGGGATGTGGGGGCGGGGGGAAGGGCTGGGTAAAGTGGCCCAGGAGGGGAGAGCTGGGGGGCTGGGTCTCACCGATGTAGCTGCCGGCCGATGCCCGGGAGTCAACAGCCACGACGACCCCGTGCTGGAATTTGAAGGCCAGGGTGGTGGTGCCGTGGGCCAGCTGGATCCGCACCCGGTCCCGGCCCTCCTCGGAGTACGTCTGCAGGAACTGGGCCGGCTGGGGGGGGGGAGGATGGTGAGGGGGGCTCTCCAGCCCCGCCCCCGCTGCCCAGAGCAGTACCCCCCTCCCTGCCCCCCCATGGCACTTCCTCCTCCGCCCCACCGCCAGGGCATTGGTCCCATCCTACCCGCCCCCCATGCCCAGAGCAGTACCCCCCCTTCCTGCCCCCCCATGGCACTTCCTCCTCTGCCCCACCACCAGGGCATTGCCCCCACTTCCCCCCTCCACCCCCTACGGCACAGCCCCCCAGCCTCCCCCCGGCGCTGCCCCCCCCCCATGGCGCTGCCCTCTCCCCCCCCCGCCCCGCACTGACCTGCTCCCCCCTGGGCAGGGCCAGCTCGGGCGCCCGCAGGCCGAAGCTGTAGTGATCGGGTCCCCGGGGCGCAGCGGCGACTCCGGGGGGGGGCCCGTCCCAGCCCCCCCGGGGGGCCCCGCACACTTCAAACAGCGCCATCCGCCTTCCTGCGCCTCCCGCCCGGCTCTGAGCGCCGGGGGAAGAGAAACCGAAAGCGGCAGCTGGGGAGGGACCGTCCCGCCCTGCCCGGCCAAGGGTGCCCTGGGGAGGGGCGCACGGGGGGCCCTGGGGAGGGGCGCAGGGGGGTGTCATGGGGCGCTGGGGAGGGGGGCTGGGGGTTCGGGGGGGCTCTTAGGGGAGGGAACATCTGGGCATTGCGGGCGCAGCGGGGCCAGCACGGTCCAGGGGCGCATGGAGAGGGGCTGAGGGCGCGGGGGGTCCTGGGGGAGGGGGCGCACGGAGAGCGCACGGGGCGGGGCTGAGAGCGCGGGGTGGGTGTCCCGGCGGAGAGGGCGCAGGGGAGGGGCTGGAGGGTTTACGGGGTGCGGGGGGGCTCTCAGGGGTGGGAACATCTGGGCCTTGCGGGCGCAGCGGGGCCAGCGCGCTCCAGGGGCGCATGGAGAGGGGCTGAGGGCGCGGGGGGTCCTGGGGGAGGGGGCGCAGGGGAGCCTGGGGGGGGCGCAGTCCAGAGGCACCTCAGGGGAAGTCCTTGGGGGGGCGGGGCCCTGGGCAGCCAGCAGGGAATGTGGCACCGAAGGGCGCAGGGATCCCCCCACGGGGGGCGCAGGGGGTTCCCAGCAGCCACGGACCGGCCCGCGCGACCCCCTACAGCAGTTGGGGGGGGGGCTGTGACCCTCCCTGCGCTGCCCCCGTCCGCCCCCAGGGGCGCTACTCCGGCGCTGGGCGCACACGAGGGGGCGGGGGATGGGGCAGCTCTAACCTGGGGCAGGCCGATCTGCCTGGTAACTACTGACGCGGGTCCCCCCCTTGGGCGGGGCTCGGCTTATGACACCGCCCTCTCTCTGGCACTGCCCCGGGGCGTTCGCAGCTCCCCGCCCCCAGCACTGCCCCGCCCTGTTCCCTGCCTGGGGCGGTGCAAAGCTCAGACAGAGCAGAATCTGCACCAGCTGCTTGGCACCCTGGGGTCCCCCCACCCCGGGCAGGGACCCCCAGGGGGAGGGAGGGGGAAGGGACAGAGCAGCACGTTCCAAGGGGGATCCTGCCCCCAGGGGCTTCCAGGCGCCTGGATGTGAGGCCGGGCCCTGGGCTGGCCTGGTGCTGCTGGGGGGGTGGGGGGAGACCCCAAGGATCAGGCAGGAAACTCATGAAAAAACAGACACTTTATTACACACAAGCCAGACAAACACCAGCCGCCCCACCCCTCGCTCGCCCCCCTCGGCTCCCCTGCTGGGGAGGGGCCCGGTCTCTCTGCAGCACGATGGGTCTCGGAGCGGGGGTTTGTCCAGAGACGGAGCCCCCTGCGCACCCTCTGGTCCCGTGTCCTGTGCCGGCTCCCCAGGGCAAAGGAGCCGCATATGGGGGGGACGCTCTGAGAACCCCCCCACCCTGGGGAGGAGCCACGCGTGCAGGAGGAGCTGAAACCCCCCTCCCCGGAGGATCCCCGCGGTGCCAACCTCACGGCCCCCCAGCCCCCAGCCCATCCTCGGAGCCGCCCCCCTGGTCCCCGTTGAGCTGTTTCTGCGCCAGGCGCCAGTAACTGCCCCGGCGCGCCAGCAGCTCCCGGTGGGTGCCCTGCTCCCGGATCTCCCCGTCCTCCAGCACCAGGATGCGGTCGGCTCGCTCCACGGTGCTCAGGCGATGGGCGATGAGCAGCACCGAGCGCCCGGCCCGGGCGCCCTCGTAAATCTCCTTCTCCACCTGCAACGGCAGACGCCCGGGGTAACGAACAGCCTCATGGGGGGCTGTGTAGGGAACCCCCCTTCACCAGCTGCCACCCCCCACCCCAACCCCTGCCCCAGCCAATGGAGTCTCTGTCAATGCCCCTCACTCCCGACCCACAACCCCCTGCTAGCCCTGGGCTCCCCGCAGCTCTGCCGGTGCCCCTCACTCCCAGCCTGCCACCCCCCCATCACTCACCTGCAGCTGACTCTTCGTATCCAGGGCGCTGGTGGCATCATCCAGGATCAGCACTCGGGGGTCTCGGAGCAGGGCTCGGGCGATGGCCACCCCCTGCCTCTGCCCCCCCGAGATCTGCCCCCCCATCTCCCCAACATCTGTGGGGGGAGAGCGGAGGTCAGTGCCCTGTGTGTGAGTACCCCCCTACCCCCCGCTCCATCCCCCCTAACACACACCCTGGGGCAGGGCTGGGTGCTGGCTACTGTGTCGTGGCCTGTGGGGAAGGGTTCTGGGGTTGCTAGAGGGTTTACTGGGGGGTCATAGGCTGGGATATGGGCTGGTGCCTGTGCTGTGGCCAGGGGGGAAGAGGAGGGGGCAGCTGGGGTCCCGGGGGGTTGGGGGTCACAGGGAGATACTAGGGGAGGGGTCTAGGGTTCCCAGGGGAGTGGGGGAGTCCCTGGGGTGCTGGGGAGGGGTATAGGGGTCCCAAGGGGGTGTATAGGGCTCAGTACCTGTGTCGTAGCCGTGGCTGAGCTGGGCGATGAAGCCGTGGGCGTTGGCGCGCTGGGCAGCCCCCGTCACCTCCTGGCGGCTGCGCCCCCCCAGCCCGTAGGCGATGTTCTCGTGCAGCGAGCGGGCGAACAGCACCGGCTTCTGGCTCACCAGCGCCACCTGCGGGCGAGGGGAGATCGAGTGGGACCGGGAGATCGAGGGGCTGAGAACGCACAGACTCACCGCACCTAACGGGGGGCTGACAGAGGCTGAGGGGCCCCGGGGACCTAGTGTGGGGCTGGCTGGAGCAAGGGCCCCCCGAGAGGGTCCTGCTGCCGGGGTCTTCCCCTCCCCAGTGTCTGGGATCCCTGCCCCACGTGGGGTGAGGGAGGGAGGTGGGGCGATGCCCCAGACACTGACATGCCAGGGGGTGTGGAGACACCTGAGCGGGGTGGGAGGGTACAGGGGGTACCTTGCGGTGCAGGTAGCGATGGGGGGAGGGGATGCGGGGGGGGGGAGGGGATGCCCCGGGGCCAGCTGGGGGGGCAGCAGGGGGGTACCTTGCTGTGCAGGTAGCGATGGAGGGAGCAGTGGGGGGGTGGCAGGGGGGTACCTTGCTGTGCAGGTAGCGATGGAGGGAGCAGTGGGGGGTGGCAGGGGGGTACCTTCCTGTGCAGGTAGCAATGGGGGGAGCAGTGGGGGGGCGGCAGGGGGGTACCTTGCTGTGCAGGTAGCAATGGGGGGAGCAGTGGGGGGGCGGCAGGGGGGTACCTTGCTGTGCAGGTAATGGTGCTCGTACTCCCGCAGGTCCCGCCCGTCCAGCAGCAGGCGCCCGCGCTGGGGCTCATAGAAACGCTCCAGCAGGGCCACCAGCGCCGTCTTCCCCGCGCCCGACGGGCCCACCAGCGCCGTCACCTCCCCGGGGCGCAGCTCCAGAGACACCCCCTGCGGGGGAGGGGGGTTAGACATGGGGGACCTCCGGCACCCCTCCCCTATACCCCCATCCTCCCCTTCCCCCTTGGCTCTGCCCCCACAACCCCCAGTCCGACCCCCTGATCCTCCTCCCCTGCAGCCCCCCATAACCCCTCCAGCTACTGCCCCCCGAATCCTTGGTTCTGCTCTGGATCCCCCGAATTCCCACCCCTGACCCAGACTCTGCGCTGGGTCCCTCCACCAGGTACCTTGAGCACGGGGGTGTCGTCCCGGCCGGGGTAGGAGAACCAGACGTCCTGCACCTGGAGGTGCCCACGCAGGCTGGGGGGGGCCAGCGTCCCGGGCGGGCTGATCCGGGGCGTCCGCTCCATGTACTCAAAGATCTTCTCTGAGGAGCCCACGGCCTTCTGCACGCTGGGGTAGACGGAGAGCAGCACCTGGGGGGCAGGGGGGGACAGGCTGGGTGAGCTCCCCCCACACCCCCACTCACCCCCCATCACTGGGGCAGACAGGGAGCAGCACCTGGGGGGCAGGGGGGGACAGGCTGGGTGAGCTCCCCCCACACCCCCACTCACCCCCCATCACTGGGGCAGACGGGAAGCAGCACCTGGGGGGCAGGGGGGGGCAGGCTGGGTGAGCTCCCCCCACAGCCCCCCACTCACCCCCCATCACTGGGGCAGACGGGAAGCAGCACCTGGGGGGCACGGAAGGTCAGGGCTGGGTCTGGCCCCCCATAGCCCCCATCCCCATCCCCAGGCAGGTGGCCAGCAGCCCCTGGGAACAGGGGACCCCCACACTCACCTCCACGGCCGTGGTGAACTGCATCTCGTAGAGGACGAAGGTGACCAGGTCCCCGGTGCTGACGGCCCCGGCGGTGACCAGCCGCCCCCCGTAGTACAGGATCCCCACCTTCAGCGCCAGCCCCGACAGCTGGGGGGACAGAGCGTTAATGGGGGGCTGCCCTCCACCCCGGGAGCTCTGGGGGTCCCCACCCTATGGGGGAGCGATGGGGGCTCAGAGCTTTGGTCAAGGCTGGGGGACTCCACCCTGACGGGGAGAAGGGGCCCAGCCTGACTCCCCCGGGGGGGCCCCTTGCCCTTCCCTGGCCCCCTCTGCCACCTCCCCATCCCCCAGAGATACCCCCTGTCTGACCCTGAGCACACACACACCCCTGCTCCCTGCCACGGCCATGGGATACCAGGCCCTGCCCTCCTGCCCTGGGGATAGCGTCCCCTGCCCCCAGGGTTACCACACTCCCCTGCCCCCTTGGTACAGTCTGCCAGCACCTTCCCCCAGCTGCACCCTGCCTCTGCACCCCCATTGCCATGGCAGCCCTCCAACCCTCGTTGCCGTGGCGCCTCCCCTCCGTTGCCGCGGCGCCCCCATGACGTCCCCTTACGCTGTTGGTCCACATGGAGGCGGCGTAGGCGGCTGCCTCCTGCTGGTTGAGCCGGTAGGTCTCCTGCAGCCGCTGCCCGTAGCGCCGGGCGGCCCCCTCCTCGTTGGCGAAGCTGCGCACCGTGGCCATGGCCTGGAAGGTCTCCACCGCCACCTCGTTGGCCTTGGCCAGGGACTCCTGCACCCGCTGCGCCAGGCTCTGGGGGGAGCAGGGAGTCAGAACAGGGGGCTCTGGGCACCCCTCCGCCTCCGCCTCCATCCCCCTGCCCAGCCCCAGATCTGTTTCCGAGTCGCTGCCCCCAGGGTAGAGCCCCCAGCCTGTGAGTCCGGCCGGCGTTCCTCACTCCCAGCCGTACATGTACACGGAGCCGAATTAAAACACGGATCGTTTGCCTGCACCCGGCTTACCCAGCGACCTGCCCCGCGTCACTGACCCGACACTTTCCTTTCCACCCCTCCCCAGTTTGTGTGTCATTTGCAGACTCTCTCAGTGCGGGTTGGTGTCAGAGCAGCAGCCGTGTCAGTCTGTATCCGGAAAAAGAACAGGAGAACGTGTGGCACCTTAGAGACTAACACATTTATTTAAGCAAAGTAACAGAACCCCACTAGCCGTCACCTCCAGCCCCAGCTAAAACCTCTCCAGCGCATCATCAAGGATCTACAACCTATCCTGAAGGACGATCCCTCACTCTCACAGACCTTGGGGGACAGGCCAGTCCTTGCTTACAGACAGCCCCCCAACCTGAAGCACATACTCCCCCCGCAACCACACACCACAGAACAAAAACACTAACCCAGGAACCTTGCAACAAAGCCCGATGCCAGCTCTGTCCACATATCTATTCAAGTGACACCATCATAGGAGCTAATCACATCAGCCACGCCATCAGGGGCTCGTTCACCGGCACATCTACCAACGTGATCTATGCCATCATGTGCCAGCAATGCCCCTCTGCCGTGTACATTGGCCAAACCGGACAGTCTCTATGCAAAAGAATAAATGGACACAAATCTGACATCAGGAATCATAACATTCAAAAACCAGTAGGAGACACTTCAACCTCCCTGGCCACTCAGTAACAGACCTCAAAGTCGCAATTATTCAACAAAAAAACTTAAAAACCAGACTCCAACGAGAAACTGTGGAACTGGAATTATTTTGCAAACTGGACACCATTAAATTAGGCTTGAATAAAGACTGGGAGTGGATGGGCCATTACACAAAGTAAAAACTATTTCCCCTCTACTGTTACTCACACCTTGTCAACTGGGCCATCCTGATTATCACTACAAACGTTTTTTTTCTCCTGCTGACAACAGCCCACCTTAACTGATTACACTCATTATAGTTAGTATGGTAACACCCATTGTTTCATGCCCTCTGTGTCTATCTCTCTTCCTACTGTATGTTCCACTCCAGGCATCCGATGAAGTGGGTTGTAGCCCACGAAAGCTTCTGCCCAAATAAATGTGTTAGTCTCTAAGGTGCCCCGAGTTCTCCTGTTCTTTTCTCAGTGAGGGTTGTAGGTTTTCTTCCAGATCATGGATAAGATGTTAAATAGCACAGGGCCAAGCACCGATCCCTGGGGGCCCCACTAGAAACCCCCCTCCCCCAAATGTCGATTCCCCATTTACAGTTACATTTGGAGACCGATCAGTTAGCCAGTTTTTAGCCCATTTTGTGTGGATCCTGGGCACCCACAGGCTGCCGTGGGGGGTGG
The DNA here is from genome assembly GCF_020497125.1 of Mauremys mutica. Taxonomy (NCBI): domain Eukaryota; kingdom Metazoa; phylum Chordata; order Testudines; family Geoemydidae; genus Mauremys; species Mauremys mutica. Next base: position 3,459,406 of record NC_059083.1, read on the forward strand.
GAAGGAGGGGCCGTGGGGAGCAGTGCAGAGGGGGCAGATGGTAGGGGTGGGGGAAGGGGGGGAGATAGTATGGAGTGGGGAGGGGCAGTACCTGGTGGGATTTCCCGGAGAGCTTGGGCACCAGCAGGACGAGGGGCAGCGCGGGGTGCGGGTGGGGGGCTGAGCGGGGCAGGGAGCTGGAGGCAGGTTGTGGGGTGGGGCACTGGGGGCAGGTTGGGGGGCAGGGGGCTGAGCAGGGCGGGGGCTGGTGGCAGGTTGCAGGGTGGGGAGTGGGGACAGGCTGTGGGGCGGGGGTGCGGTACCTGGTGGAATTTCCCGGAGAGCTTGGGGACCAGCAGGATGAGGGGTACCACGGGGTGCAGGCGGGGGGCTGAGCAGGATGGGGGGCAGGGGGAAGGATGGGGGGCAGGGGGCTGAGCACGGCGGGGGGCTAGGAACAGGTTGGGGGGCTGGGGGCAGGTTGGGGGGCAGGGGGGTGGGGACAGGCTGTGGGGGGAGGGGCGGTACCTGGTGGAATTTCCCGGAGAGCTTGGGCACCAGCAGGACGAGGGGCAGCGTGGGGTGCAGGCAGGGGGCTGAGCGGGGCAGGGAGCTGGGGGCAGGTTGCAGGGTGGGGCACTGGGGGCAGGTTGGGGGGTGGGGGGCTGGGGGCAGGCTGTGGGGCTGGGGGAAGGTTGGGGGGCTGGGGACAGGCTGTGGGGCGGGGGCGCGGTACCTGGTGGAATTTCCCGGAGAGCCTGGGCACCAGCAGGATGACGGGCAGTGTGGGGTGCAGGCGGGGGGCTGAGCAGGTTGGGGGGCTGGGGGCAGGTTGCAGGGCCGGGGGCTGGGGCCAGGCTGTGGGGGGAGACGCGGTACCTGGTGGAATTTCCCGGAGAGCTTGGGCACCAGCAGGACGAGGGGCAGCGCGGGGTGCAGGCGGGGGGCTGAGTGGGGCAGGGAGCTGGGGGCAGGTTGCAGGGTGGGGCACTGGGGGCAGGTTGGGGGGTGGGGGGCTGGGGGCAGGCTGTGGGGCGGGGGGCTGGGGGAAGGTTGGGGGGCTGGGGACAGGCTGTGGGGCGGGGGCGCGGTACCTGGTGGAATTTCCCAGAGAGCTTGGGCACCAGCAGGACGAGGGGCAGCCCCACGGCGGTGAGGAGCGCCAGGCGCAGTGACACCTGCAGCATGAGGCCGAAGAGGAAGACTCCCCGCATCCCGTACCACATCAGCAGGTTCAGCTTCTCGCTCAGCGCCTCGCTCATGGCGTCCGTGTCGGCCGTCACCCGCGACGTGACGTCCCCTGGGCGGGGGCAGCGGGACAGGGTCAGTGGGGGGGACGGATCCTGGAGCGATTCCACAGGGACCCGTCCAGCCTGGGCCGTCCAGCCACACATCAGCCTTGTTCCTACTCCCTCCATCCCTCCCTCCTTCACAGCGTATCCATCCCTCCATCCCTCCCTCCTTCACAGCATATCCATCCCTCCATCCCTCCCTCCTTCACAGCGTATCCATCCCTCCATCCCTCCCTCCTTCACAGCGTATCCATCCCTCCATCCTTCCCTCCTTCACAGCGTATCCATCCCTCCATCCCTCCCTCCTTCACAGCGTATCCATCCCTCCCTCCTTCACAGCGTATCCATCCCTCCATCCCTCCCTCCTTCACAGCGTATCCATCCCTCCATCCCTCCCTCCTTCACAGCGTATCCATCCCTCCATCCCTCCCTCCTTCACAGCGTATCCATCCCTCCATCCCTCCCTCCTTCACAGCGTATCCATCCCTCCATCCCTCCCTCCTTCACAGCGTATCCATCCCTCCATCCTTCCCTCCTTCACAGCGTATCCATCCCTCCATCCCTCCCTCCTTCACAGCGTATCCATCCCTCCATCCTTCCCTCCTTCACAGCGTATCCATCCCTCCATCCCTCCCTCCTTCGCAGCGTATCCATCCCTCCATCCCTCCCTCCTTCACAGCGTATCCATCCCTCCATCCCTCCCTCCTTCACAGCGTATCCATCCCTCCCTCCCTCCCTCATTCTCAGCGTATCCATCCCTCCATCCCTCCCTCCTTCACAGCGTATCCATCCCTCCATCCCTCCCTCCTTCACAGCGTATCCATCCCTCCCTCCTTCACAGCGTATCCATCCCTCCATCCCTCCCTCCTTCACAGCGTATCCATCCCTCCATCCCTCCCTCCTTCACAGCGTATCCATCCCTCCATCCTTCCTTCATTCACAGCGTATCCATCCCTCCATCCCTCCCTCCTTCGCAGCGTATCCATCCCTCCATCCCTCCCTCCTTCGCAGCGTATCCATCCCTCCATCCCTCCCTCCTTCACAGCGTATCCATCCCTCCCTCCTTCACAGCGTATCCATCCCTCCATCCTTCCCTCCTTCGCAGCGTATCCATCCCTCCATCCCTCCCTCCTTCGCAGCGTATCCATCCCTCCATCCCTCCCTCCTTCACAGCGTATCCATCCCTCCATCCCTCCCTCCTTCACAGCGTATCCATCCCTCCATCCCTCCCTCCTTCACAGCGTACCCAGCCAGCCAGCCCTGCTCAGGTAGGGCCAGTTGGGGGGTGGGGGTGGGGAGCCCTAGCGAGGAAGTAGGCCTGGCTGTGGGTTGGGGCAGGGGGAGGAGCCCGGGGGGTGTCTGTGGGGTCAGTGTGGGGAGGGGGCTCAGGGTGGGGGGGAGCCCTGGGTTGGGGGGTCTGTGGGGTCGGGGGGGGGGGTCCCGTACCAGTGCGGTTGGCATGGAAGCCGATCTCCTGGTGCAGGACGGGAGGGGGGGATCTGGGGGGGGGGTCTGTGGGGTCGGTGTGGGCAGGGGGCTCAGGGTGGGGGGGAGCCCTGGGTTGGGGGGTCTGTGGGGCAGCGGGGGTCCCGTACCAGTGCGGTTGGCATGGAAGCCGATCTCCTGGTGCAGGACGGGAGGGGGGGATCTGGGGGGGTGTCTGTGGGGTCGGTGTGGGGCAGGGTGTGACAGAGCAGGGCAGATTTGACCCGGGAAGGTTGCAGGGGAGTTATACTGGGGAAGGGGGGGTCTGCCCTTGAAGGAAGCTCCCTGAGCTGTAACCTGAGCCAGGAGGGGGTGGGGAGAAGTGACACCTTCTGCCGGGAGACCGGACAAAGGGATGAGGAGCAGAGGGGAGGGGGCAGAGAGCGGCTGGAGGAGGTTTTTGTTTTTCAGTCTTGGGCTGGGGGGTGCAACGCAGGGAACCCCAAGCTGGGCTCTAAGCTCCCTGAACCGCCCCCCCCCCTCCCCGAAGGACTTGACTGAGGGGTCCTGGCTGTACCTACAAGCCCTGCTGGGGACCGTGTCCTGTCGGCTAATAACCCTTCTGTGTTCCTGGCTGGCTGAGAGCCCCCAGGAATCACAGGAAGTGGGGGGTGCAGGGCCCGGACTCCCCCTCACTCCGTGACACAGTGGCGGGACAGTCTGTGGGGTGGAGGGGTCCCATACCAGTGCGGTTGGCATGGAAGAAGCTGATCTCCTGGCACAGGATGGGGGTGGTGAGTCCAGGGGGGTGTCTGTGGGGTCGGTGTGGGGCAGAGGCAGGGGGGTCTGTGGGGCAGGGGAGGGGTCCCGTACCGGTGCGGTTGGTGTGGAAGAAGCCGATCTCCTGGCGCAGGACGGAGCTGAAGACCCGGCTCTGGATTCGCATGTGGATCCGGTTCATGGTGCCGTTATAGAGACAGTCGGACACAAACTCTGTCACTGCGCTGTGGGGGTGGGGGGCAGTGGTCAGTGCTGGGGCTACTGCCTGCCCCCCGACTCCCTGCCACCCAAACCCAGCCACCAACCCCCAGACCAGCCCCCGCCTCCCTGCTCCCCCAAACCCAGCCACCATCCCCCCAGAGCAGCCCCCAGTTCCCTGCTCCCCCAAACCCAGCCACCATCCCCCTAGACCTTCCCCCCAACTCCCCACCACCACAAACACCCAGCCCCCAAACCCAGCCACCATCCCCCAGACCTGCCCCCCAACACCCAGCCCCCAAACTCAGCAACCATCCCGCTAACCTGCCCCCGACTCCCTGCCCCCCAAACCCAGCCACCAACCCCCAGACCTGCCCCCCGACTCCCTGCCCCCCAAACCCAGCCACCATCCCCCCAGACCAGCCCCCCGACTCCCTGCTCCCCCAAACCCAGCCACCATCCCCCCAGACCAGCCCCCCGACTCCCTGCTCCCCCAAACCCAGCCACCATCCCCCAGACCTGCCCCCGCCTCCCTGCTCCCCCAAACCCAGCCACCATCCCCCCAGAGCAGCCCCCAGTTCCCTGCTCCCCCAACCCCAGCCACCATCCCCCTAGACCTTCCCCCCAACTCCCCACCACCACAAACACCCAGCCCCCAAACCCAGCAACCATCCCCCAGACCCATCCCCCAAACTCAGCAACCATCCCCCAAACCTGCCCCCCAACACCCATCCCCCAAACCTGCCCCCCAACACCCAGCCCCCCAAACCCAGCCACCATCCCCCAGACCTGCCCCCCAACACCCATCCCCCAAACTCAGCAACCATCCCCCAGACCCATCCCCCAAACTCAGCAACCATCCCCCAGATCTGCCCCCCAACACCCAGCCCCCAACACCCAGCCACCATCCCCCAGACCTGCCCCCCAACACCCAGCCCTCCAAATCCAGTCAGAATCGCCCCAGACCTACCTCCCAGTTCCCTGTCCCCCCAACACAGCCACGATCCCCCAGACATGCCCCTGAATTCCTGCAGGGACCTTGTTATACAGATCCCCGGGCCCATGACCCAGCTCCCCTCCACCCCCCATGACCCCCTTCTCCCCATGCTCCATACACGTTGCCCCACCCCCGTGACCCCAGCTCCCCCAGCCCGACCTGCCGACGGTGATGAGGGACATGGCCCAGATGGCCCGGCCGAAGGCCGAGGGGTCGTCCTCGCTCACGATCCAGTCGGTCATGCGCCCCGTGTAGTAGGGGATCGCCATCTCCCCTGCAACCCAACAGCACATGGGGTCAGGACGCCTGGGTTCTCCAGGAGGGGAGTGGGGGCTGGTAGTCAGAGCATGCGGGATGGGAGCCAGGACTCCTGGGTTCTGCCTCAGCTCTGGGAGGGGAGTGGGGGCTGGTGGTTAGAGCAGGGGGGCTGGAGCCAGGACTCTGGGTTCTCTCCCCGGCTCTGGGAGGGCAGTGGGGTGTAGTGGTTAGAGTCCAGCGAGGCCACCTCTCACCCATTCAGGGTCATTTCCTATATTTGTGCAGCCTTCATTCTGTGAGTGTGCAGACCCTACTCACACTGGGCCCAGGACCCTGTGACCCCCCACCCCACCCCACCCCCCATCAGAGGGCCCTGTAATGCACACCGGACTCAGTCAGGGTCAGGGCCCCGTCGCGCCGGGCGCTGCACAGACAGGAAGAGACAGTCTCTGCCCAGAAACACCCAGCTGGCTTCTGTCCGATCCGGCCCCTGGGCAGGGACTAGCTGGCTCAGGGAGGCAGGGACAGGACATGGGGCCTCTCCCCCTCGCGCCCGCAGCCCCCGTCCCCCGACTCACCGAGCGAGGACAGCACCAGGAACCCCGCGATGGCCACGAGGCGCAGCAGGTCGGGCCTCACGCAGGCCAGCAGCCGGCCCAGCGAGGCCGAGGGCCCCGGCTCCCCCCTGCCGGCGGGGAACAGCTGGTGCCAGAGCGCGGCCGCCAGCCCCGCCGCGCCGTAGGTCAGGCCGAAGACGTCCCCTCGCCCCCAGCCGTGCAGCAGCTCCGAGGGGGGCGCCCGGGGCTGGGCCAGCGCCTGCAGGGTCACGTAGCCGGGCAGCAGCAGGCTGAGCAGGGCGGCCAGGGGCAGCAGCGCCTCCCGCAGCTCCCCAGGCAGCCCCTGCCCCCTGCCGCGGGCAGCCTGGGCGCTCAGGCTCAGCAGTGCCCCCCGCGCCAGCGCCACCCCCCAGGCCAGGGCCAGGGGGTCCCAGGGCTGCAGCAGGGGGCAGAGCCGCAGGGCCAGGCGCAGGGTGAGGAAATCCAGCAGCACCGCCAGGGGCAGGGAGAGCCAGGCCATGGCCAGCTTCATGCCCGGGCCGGGCCCTGCCGTGCTCAGCAGCGAGTGTCTAAATCCCCTAGGCCCGGCTGCGGCCGGTCTCTGCAGCGCTCTGCAGCGAGTGTCTAAATCTCCTAGTCTCCGCTGCGGCCGGTCCCCGCCGGGGGCGCCCTCTGGCGGCCGCTCGGGTCACTGCGCTCAGCGCCGCGCCGGAGTGACCGCAGAACCTGTCCTGCCGATCCAGTTCCACTCCGCTTCGGGTCTCCCGCTTTCCTCGGTGGGGGCCGGGGTCTGGATGCGGCTGCTCCGGGGCTAGCGGATCCCAGGCGCCGGGGGCAATTCTTTGCCCCGCTCCGCAGCCGCCCGGTGGAAACGCGCCGCCCGCAACTCCCCGGCTCGGGCGAGGGGCCGCGAACTGGGGGGGCGGAGGCGGAGAGAGGCGGGTCCGGCACCGGGTTCTCCGCCCGCCCTGGGAAGCCCCCGGCTGCCCCGATCCGCTTCTGGGAAAGGAGGCGGCTGCCCGAAAGTGAAAGTGAAACCGGATTAGCGCAGAGCCCGCCCCGGGGGAGCCATAGCGCCTTACATGGGATGGGCGTGTAACCGGCTGAGCGGGGGGGGCGGGTATAATGGAGCCTGTTGGCCTATGAATAATGGGGGGAGCTGCCCTCCCCCATAGCAAGTGACGCCCCCTGGGTCCGCACAATTACAGCCGGGCTGGGGGCTCTGCGCCCCCCCTTCTCAGAGACTCCCCCTGGGCTGGGGGCAGCTCCCCGGCTGACTGGGTGGGGGGGCAGGGAATTCCCACGCCGGGGTCAGGGCGTGACCCTGGGGCAGAGGCTGGGTGTGAATTACTGTTGCATGAAATAATAAATCCCCCCACGGCGCAGATCCCCCTCCCTGCACCTGCAGCTGGGGGGGGGGGTCCAGGGGGATTTCTGCTCCCAGCCAGCCCGGTGCAGCGAGGGGTCAGCCTGACCCCAGGCCATGGGATCTAGGCCGGTCTGTGTAGCTGTGGGACTCACATCGCGCCCGTCACCGTGGCCTCTGGGCACCTCACAGGCAGTTGTGGAATTATGGTCCCACCCCTGCTGCCCCCCCTCCCGGGGCTACTGGCCCAGGTTACAGCTGGGGACCCTGCAGCACCAGGAGCTGCACCCAGGTCTCTCCAGCCCCCGGCTAGTGCAGAGCCCCCAGGGGTCCTGGGATTCGCTGGACTGTCCCACTTCGATCCCCCCCCCCATCCAGGCCGAAGTGGCTCCCGCCCCGTGGGAGAGGCTGGGCTCGGCTCCGCGCTACGGACGGTGCAACCTGGCCCCGGGGACCTTTCCGGAGGCTGGTCGGACACTGGTGGGTGTAAGGCCTGCCTGGGCCTGTCTGCAGGGGAGGGGCGGGGGGGTGGCCTGGGCAGGGCTCAGTGACCGAGGGGACGTCCACACGGCGCTAAAGGCCCATGTCCCCCCCCCCAGGTCTCAGGGCCCGGCCGGCTGCCTCAGGCTGGCGGGACAAGAAATCGCGTGTGGATGTCGGGGCCGGGGCTGGAGCCTGGCTCTGGGGCCCTTCCTGAGACGTCAGGCCCTGGCCTCCAGGGGAGCCGGATCGTCCACACTGCCGCGTGCAGCCGGCACCCCGAGCCCCATGTGCCCGACTCAGCGGACCCGGCTGCCTGCGCCAGGGGCTTTTATTCCCATGTGAATGGACCCTGAGTGGCGCTGAGACCCCAGGGGCCAGGGGCCAGGTCCCGGGGCCCAGAGCCGAGCCCAGCCAGCCCCATGGCACAGGTGGGGCCAGCCCAGAGCTCAGCCCAGCCAGCCCCATGGCACAGGTGGGGCCAGCCCAGAGCTCAGCCCAGCCAGCCCCATGGCACAGGTGGGGCCAGCCGAGCCCAGCCCAGCCAGCCCCACTGCTATGGGGTGAGGTGGGGTGGGCTCACTCTGCACCCCGCCCAGGGCCTCCCACCCCGGGGGACCGGGCCCCCCTGCTGTAGCCAGTGAGATGCTGGGGGGTGCAGGGCTATAGGGGTCCCCACAGCTGCCAGGCCCCCGGCCCAGCCCCCCTGCCCAGTGCAGCCGCCCAGGCGGTTCCTGTATGGCCCGGGGCAGGCAGGCAGGGCCCCATCCGCCCCTCACTGGGTGTAAGGGCCCAGCAGATGATGGATGGGGGAAGCGGTTTGGGACGCGGACTCCCAGCCCCGCCCCCCAGGCCCGGGCATCACCTGTTGCCAGGCAGAGCGCGGCGGGACAGGTTCCCAGAGGCGCTGGGTGCCGGACGCCCCCTGGCGGCGCTGGGCGGCGCTGCAGGGAGGGCGGGGCGGGAGCGGCTGGTCCCGGAGCTGTCCCGGGCGCTGGTGCTTCGCTCCCGGGGTCGCTGCACCATGTCGGGCTGCGGGGGGCCCGGCTGGGCGGACGGGGAGGTCCGCACGGGGGTAAGTGGGGCCGGGGGAGGGATCCGCTGCGGGGAATCCCGGGGGGGGGTTAAAGTGGGGGCGCCCCATGAATTGCCCTAGGGGCTGCCCGGCTCGGATCGCCCCCCCCCCGGGGGCATTGCCCGGCTCGGGGCCCCCGGGGGCTGCGGGATCCGGGCGGCTTCAGCCTCCTCCCAGCCCCCCCCCCCCCCCGGCCAGGCTCCGAGCCGCTTTCGCTTTCGGGCGGCGCGAAGTTTTCCCCTTTACACCCTGAAAGGGGCTCGGGGGTCGGCTGGGATCCGCCCGCTGCCCCCATGTGCCCCCTCCTGCCGCCTGCTCCAACCCCCACCCGCTGTCCCGTCTCTGCCGGCCCCATCTCCCCCCGCTGCCCCCATGTGCCCCCCCTCCTGCCGCCCGCTCCATCCCCCCCCCCGCTGTCCCGTCTCTGCCGGCCCCATTCCCCCCACTGCCCCCATGTGCCCCCACCTGCCGCCCGCTCCATCCCCCCCCCCCGCTGTCCCGTCTCTGCCGGCCCCACCTCCCCCCGCTGCCCCCATGTGCCCCCCCACCCGCTGTCCCGTCTCTGCCGGCCCCATCTCCCCCCGCTGCCCCCATGTGCCCCCACCTGCCGCCTGCTCCAACCCCCCCCGCTGTCCCGTCTCTGCCGGCCCCACCTCCCCCCGCTGCCCCCATGTGCCCCCCCCCTCCCGCTGTCCCGTCTCTGCCGGCCCCATCTCCCCCCGCTGCCCCCTTGTGCGCCCCCACCCGCTGTCCCGTCTCTGCTACTAACCCCATGTCCCCCCGCTGCCCGCATGTGCCCCCTCCTTCCGCCCGTTCATTCCCCCCCCCCGCCCCGGCGGTCCCGTCTCTGCCGGCCCCATCCCCCCGCTGCCCCCATGTGCCCCCTCCATCCCCCCGCTGTGCTGTCCCGTCTCTGCTACTAACCCCATGTCCCCCGCTGCCCCCATGTGGCCCCTCCGGCCGCCCGCTCCATCCCCCCCCCCCCCCCCCCCCGCTGTCCCGTCTCTGCCGGCCCCATCCCCCCGCTGCCCCCATGTGCCCCCTCCATCCCCCCGCTGTGCTGTCCCGTCTCTGCTACTAACCCCATGTCCCCCCGCTGCCCCCTGGGGCCCCTTCCACCCCCCCTCCCCCGCTGTCCCGTCTCTGCCGGCCCCATTCCCCCCACTGCCCCCATGTGCCCCCCTCCCACACCCCTCCGCCTCGTGTCTGCCGGCCCCGTCTCCCGCTGCTGCCCCCCATTGCCCCCTCCCTGCTGCTCCCCCTACAGGACCCTCCCGCCAGTGTCCCACTGCCCCTCCTTGCACCCCACATGCCCCTACTGCAGACCCTCCTCCCGCCCCAGAGATCAGGAATAGAACCCAGGAGTCCTGGCTCCCATGTGCCCCTGCAACCCCGCATGTCTCCCTGCTGCACCCCCATATGTCCCTGCTGCACCCCCATACGTGCCTCCTTGAAACCCCCCAATGCCCCCACCCCAACGTACAGAACTGCCAGCCCGAAACGTTCACAGCTGCTGAGATTTGTTAAACACTAATGGACAGAGAGTCCGTGTGTCCTCCGGGCCCCCGGCTCCCGCTCGCACTCGCCACATATTCTCACGCCAGGAGGGTGAGAAACTTACTTGTTCTTTCAATGGGGCCGGGAGCCAGGACTCCTGGGTTCTCTCCTCAGTTCTGGGAGGGGAGCGGGGGCTGGTGGGTTAGAGCGGGGGTGGGGGGCCGGGAGCCAGGACTCCTGGGTTCTCTCCCCAGGTCTGGGAGCGAGGTGGGAGGCTGGTGGGTTAGAGCGGAGGGGCTGGGAGCCAGGACTCCTGGGTTCTGTCCCTGGCTCTGGGAGGGGAGTGGGGGCTGGTGGGTTAGAGCGGGGGGGCTGGGAGCCAGGACTCCTGGGTTCTCTCCCCAGGTCTGGGTGGGAGGCTGGTGGGTTAGAGCGGAGGGGCTGGGAGCCAGGACTCCTGGGTTCTCTCCCCAGTTCTGGGAGGGGAGCGGGGGCTGGTGGGTTAGAGTGGGGGGGCTGGGAGCCAGGACTCCTGGGTTCCGTCCCTGGCTGTGTTTCAGTTCCCCCTGTGAAATACCCTCACACAGGGAGGCAGGTCAGTGAAGGTGTTTGAGCCGTGGGGCCATGGTGGTGGCTAAGGAGCTGACCAGCAGCTCCCAGGGCCGCGCTGTGGACAGAGGGGCCAGTGGGACAGATCGAGGGGAATCTCGAGCTGGGCAGGGAGGGGATTTTCCCGCGGGATTTGGCCCTGGGGTGACCACGGCTGGGAGCCTGGGTCCAGGTCTGGGGCCCGCAGACTGGGGATAAATTGGGGAGGGCTCAGAGAAGAGCCACGAGAAGGATTAAAGGGCTGGAAAATCTACCAGAGAGCGAGAGAGACTCCCCGGGGATCCAGGAAAGTACTTGGCTGCGTTAACCCCCGAGCTGGGCCCCTCCGGCCCAGCTCCTCTGCGATCCACCAATCTCCCGCCTCGCCCTGTCGGCGCTAAACTCTCTGGGCGCCGCGTTCCTCAGGGTAACATCCCCTCGGCGCGGGAGTTCCTGCCTCTGGGCCTGCGCCCTGCACCCCCCACCCCCCCCCCCCGGACACCTGGCTCCCGCCTACCCGCGAACCCGGCAGGGCAGCGTTCAGCTGCCTACGTGACCTGTGGGGCCCGAGCCAGTGGGCCTGTGCCGAGGCTGCTTACTGGATCGGGTCCCTTTCCAAATCCAGCCAGAGCAGGGGCATGGGGTGCCCCCCCCATAGCTTCCAGCCCCGCAGTTCGTGCACACACCGGAGACGTGGGGGAAACAGGGTCCGTTCCCCCTCTGCCTGGGGGGAGGGGTTTGAACAGGGGTCTCCCCCGTGGAGAGCTCTAACCCAGTGACGCTAACCCAGCTCTGTACGGGTGACCCCTTTCACACAGCAAACCTCTGAATGCGACCCCACCCCCCCTTATCAATTAAAAACACACGTTTTGATATTTAACACCATTATAAATGCCGGAGGCAAAGCAGGGTTTGGGGTGGAGGCTGACAGATCGTGACCCCCCCATGTAATAACCTTGTGACCCCCTGAGGGGTCCCGACCCCCCGTTTGAGAACCCCTGGGCTACAGGCTGCTCTGGGGTGGGGGGCTCCCTCCCTCTCTCCTTTGCAGCTGTTGCCCTCTGAATAAATAGCGAATGGGGGACAGGACCCAGGGTCGCCCCCTCCCAGGTGGGGGGGCCCTAACCACTGGCCCACACAGGCTTAGTCTCTCCCCTCCACCCATGACTATTTCTATGTTGCTCCCCAGTGGCGCAGGTGGCCTGGGTCGGACCAGCGGCCTGGGAATGGGGGGCTCTGGCTGGGAGGCGCCATGTGCCCCCCATCACCCTGAACCTGGCGCCCTAGCTGGGCGCTCCCTGGTGTAAACACACTGTACTGGTTATGCAGCCGCCGCCCTTAGCACCTGCCAATTCCGGGCACCAGGTGCAGGAGCCAACCCCCCCCCCCGGCGCTGCCAGCCCCAGGACTCTGTACCCAGCTGCCAGGCCTTTGTCACAGGTCGTAACAGGCCCTTTGCCAGGTGTGATCAGATCCCAGAGCCACCCCCCTCTGATCCCACGGAGCCGTGGGCTGGACGGGACCGGCTGGGTCAGAGATAAGGGGCTTTCGCTTCTAGGGAACAAGTTTCACTCCCACACAGAGCCAGGGAGAGAACCCAGGAGTCCTGGCCCACAGGCTCTCTGCTCTCACCCACCAGCCCCCACTCCCGTCCCAGAGCCGGGAACAGAACCCAGGAGTCCTGGCTCCCAGCCCCGCTGCTCTCACCCACCAGCCCCCACAGCCGGGGAGAGAACCCAGGAGTCCTGGCTCCCAGGCCCTCTGCTCTCACCCACCAGCCTCCACAGCTGGGGAGAGAACCCAGGAGTCCTGGCCCCTAGCCCCCTGCTCTCACCCACCAGCCCCCACTCCCCTCCCAGAGCTTGGAGAGAACCCAGGAGTCCTGGCTCCCCTTTCCCCCCAGTAGCGTCACAGTGTGTGGGCCAGTTACGCTCTCTGCCAGCAGCCTCTCCAGCCCCACTGGGGGTTGTGCTGTGGGGGTTCACGGGCAGAGATTCCTGCCTGTCGCCCCATTGAGCCGGTGGGGTCAGTGTGGAGCCCACAGGACACAAACACGGCCGGTCTTCTCTGGTTTGTGGGTGCCCTGTGCCGGCTCCCTGCAGGGCGTGGGGTGACCCTCAGTCTCCCCCGGCTCAGCGGGTCCCTGCACTGAACCCCTGTTTCCTCCCTTTCCCCAGACGACCATCATGGCGGTGGAGTTTGACGGCGGGGTCGTGGTGGGCTCCGACTCCCGGGTGTCTGCGGGGTAAGTGCCGGGCCTCAGCCGGGGGACAGGCCCCCGTGCGACGGGCGTCAGGGGGAATTATCACTGCTCAGCCCGCTCTGTATCCCTGGTGCAGGGGAGGGGGCGCAGGGCTGTTCCTCGGGTGTCTGTCACCCCCTCCGGGCCGGGGTCACACCCAGTGTTTGGGGTTTGGCCTGCGCTGGGGCCGGGCTCTACAGTGGGGCCGGCTCGCCCCGGATCAGGCAGGGATCGTCCTCGTCGCTTTTCGGTGAGACGCCTGTTCCGGTCCCTGGTGAATACAGGGAATCTCTCTCGCTCCCCCGCGTAGGGACACTGGATGGGCCGGGCGCCGTTGGAGGGGCTGTCAGAGCCTCTCCCCATCCCCTGGCTGCCCGGTCGCTGCTCTCCGGGGGTCCCGGTTCCCACTGGAGCATGTGATCACTCAGTCTGGAGTTGGGGAGACCCTGCCTTAACTCGGTGCACGTCCCAGCCCCACCCCCGTCCACCTGGCTCCTGTCCTCAGCCCCTCTGCTTCCCCCGGGGCCCAGCCGAGCTCTCCAGCTGCACGAGAGCCCCCCTCCCGTCTCCCTGCACAGCCCCCCACTGCCAGGCTCTCTGCAGCCGCCGGGAGCAGCCTCCCAGAGCGTCCGCACACACCCCGGGTTCCAGCCCCGGTTCTCCTGCAAAGCCCCCCATAGCCAGGCTCTCTGCAGCCGCCGGGAGCAGTCTCCCAGAGCGTCCACACACACCCCGGGTTCCAGCCCCGGTTCTCCTGCGAAGCGCCCCACTGCCAGGCTCTCTGCAGCCGCCGGGAGCAGCCTCCCAGAGCGTCCGCACACCCCCCGGGTTCCAGCCCCGGTTCTCCTGCGAAGCGACCCACTGCCAGGCTCTCTGCAGCCGCCGGGAGCAGCCTCCCAGAGCGTCCACACACACCCCGGGTTCCAGCCCCGGTTCTCCTGCGAAGCCCCCCACAGCCAGGCTCTCTGCAGCCGCCGGGAGCAGCCTCCCAGAGCGTCCGCACACCCCCCGGGTTCCAGCCCCGGTTCTCCTGCGAAGCTACCCACAGCCAGGCTCTCTGCAGCCGCCGGGAGCAGCCTCCCAGAGCGTCCACACACACCCCGGGTTCCAGCCCCGGTTCTCCTGCGAAGCCCCCCACTGCCAGGCTCTCTGCAGCCGCCGGGAGCAGCCTCCCAGAGCGTCCGCACCCCCCCCGGGTTCCAGCCCCGGTTCTCCTGCGAAGTGACCCACTGCCAGGCTCTCTGCAGCCGCCGGGAGCAGCCTCCCAGAGCGTCCGCACACACCCCGGGTTCCAGCCCCGGTTCTCCTGCGAAGCCCCCCACTGCCAGGCTCTCTGCAGCCGCCGGGAGCAGCCTCCCAGAGCGTCCGCACACCCCCCGGGTTCCAGCCCCGGTTCTCCTGCGAAGTGACCCACTGCCAGGCTCTCTGCAGCCGCTGGGAGCAGCCTCCCAGAGCGTCCACACACCCCCCGGGTTCCAGCCCCGGTTCTCCTGCGAAGCCCCCCACAGCCAGGCTCTCTGCAGCCGCCGGGAGCAGCCTCCCAGAGCGTCCGCACACACCCCGGGTTCCAGCCCCGGTTCTCCTGCGAAGCGACCCACAGCCAGGCCTGGCCCTGCCCAGAGCCCGGGTGCAGCCTCTCTCTGCTGGGCAGGGGGAGCAGGATTGGGGGTCTGCAGGCCGTTAACCCTTTCCTTGCCTTACACTAGAGCAGGGGTGGGCGCGTGTCCCACCCCACCACAGGGTCTGGGACCGGGGCAGGTCCTGGATTCTGAGGCTGGGCGCCGGGTCTGACTCTGGCTCTGCGCTCGCCGCTCTGGATTTCACGCTGGGATCCGGATTCTCCCCCCACCCCAGGGAGGCCGTGGTGAACCGGGTCTTCGATAAGCTGGCCCCGCTGCACGAGCGGATTTACTGCGCTCTCTCCGGCTCCGCCGCCGACGCCCAGGCCATCGCGGACATGGTGCATTACCAGCTGGAGCTGCACAGGTAGGGCGGGGAGGCCGGGCGGGGGTCCCCTGGGGGTGTGGGGGCTGGAGCTCGCAGGGCCCCTAGGGGGGGGACTCCTCCTGTTCTCACTGACACACACACCCCCTTCCTCTCCCCAGCCTGGACATGGACGAGGCCCCGCTGGTCCTGGCGGCCGCCAGCCTGGTGAAAGGCGTCAGCTACAAGTACAAGGAGGAGCTGTCGGCGCATCTCATGGTGGCGGGGTGGGACCGGAAGAAAGGGGGGCAGGTGAGGCTTGGGGGGGGGGGAGGCTGGCAGCCGGGGGGGGCGGTGTCCGTCTGCCCCCTACGGTATCCACCGGCCTGGCGCCCCACAGGGCCTGGCTGCAGTGTCTGTGCTGTGACCCCCTCCCCTCCCCTCGGCCCATCCCCGTCTCCCTGCAGCGTCACATCCAAACCGGTTAATGCTCCAGAACAGCCTATCCCCAGGGTGCAAAGGGGCCCTGACCCCCTCGGGCAGACAGAAAGGGGGCGAAGCATTAACCGCCCCCAGCAGGGCTGAACGCTGCATCTCACCCACCAGCCAGGCAAGGAGACCCCCCCCGCCCCCCCGGGTACATCCCGGTCACTTTCCCGCAGGGCCCCGTGGCCCCTCGGCCCGGCCAGGCTTGGTAAAAACGCTCTGTTAACGTGTCCTCGTTCCCTCCCTTGGCCATCGCTGGGCGAGTCACCAGCCGCCGGGAGCCAGGCCAGCACCGCGGGGGGATCTGAACCCAGAACCTCCTGCCCCGTCGGTGCTCAGGTGGCCGCAGGCTGGGTAGGCCCCAAGGCCTGGCTGTGTGTCCGTGCCATGCAGGGCGGCGAGGAGAGACGCCCACCCTGAGACCCGGCAGGGGGCCGAGGGAACGGCCGGTCGTTACTGCAGTCAGTGCTTTGCATGTCGGCGTTAGTCACCCCCTGTCTGCGGTGCCACGGCCCCCCACCCCCACCCGGCCGGGGCTCTCACCTGGGGTGTGTTCGCTCCCGCAGGTGTACGGGACGCTGGGGGGGATGCTCACCCGCCACCCCTTCTCCATCGGCGGCTCCGGCAGCAGCTACATTTACGGCTATGTGGATGCAGCCTATAAGCCCGGGATGAGTCCAGAGGAGTGTCGCCAGTTCACCAAGAACGGTAACTGCCCCCGGGCGGGGTTAGGCAGGTCCAGGGCGTGGTGGCCCCAGTCCGGCCCCCGGGCAGGGACTGGCTGGCTCGGGGGGGCGGGGAATGGGGCAGGGGCCTGTCCCCTCTGGGGGGCGCCGGCTCCCACCCGGCCCCAGGGCAGGGACTGGATGGCTCAGGGGGGCAGGGAACAGGTCATGGGGCCTGTCACCTCTAGGGGGCGCTGTCTGTGATCCAGCCCCAGGGCAGGGACTGGCTGGCTCCGGGGGGGCGGGAATGGGGCAGGGGCCTGTCCCCTCTAGGGGGCGCTGTCTGTGATCCAGCCCCAGGGCAGGGACTGGCTGGCTCCGGGGGGGGGGGGGGGAATGGGGCAGGGGCCTGTCCCCTCTAGCGGGCGCTGTCTGTGATCCAGCCCCAGGGTGGGGGACCGGCTGGCTCAGGGGGGGCGGGGAACAGGACAGGGGGCCTGTCCCCTCTGGTGGCACCGATTCACTAACCCCTCGTCTCTCTCCCCAGCCATTGCCCTGGCGATGAGCCGGGACGGCTCCAGCGGGGGGGTTATTTATCTCGTCACCATCACCAAGTCGGGCGCCGTGGAGCAGGTGTTCCTGGGGGACGAGATCCCCAAGTTCTACGACGAATGAGTTCCGGGCCGGCCCCTCTGTTACACCCAATAAACCTCTCCGAGCGCAGGCGGCGTGTGGGACTCATTGGGCGGATACATGGGGCCCGCAGGGTGTAGATCAGCGCGAAGCCATGACTAGTTATCCTGATTTACACCCACATTAGAGACTTGTACCCCAGCTCCCCCCCTCCTGCCCTCCCAGGGAGCCTGGGGTTAGCCGGCCGATGCTCAAACCACGGAGCGATCCCTCCCCCCCCAGCTGCTTATCACCCCTCCCGACACCTGCCAACCCCCAGACTGGGATAGACGGGCCCAGTTCTGTTCCCCAGCCCCGGGGCACCTTTGTACGCCCCATAGCTGGGGCTGCTCTGGCCTGGGCAGGGGCTGGGAGCAGGTCCCTCACCCCAGTTCTCCATGCAGTGGGGGTTTCTGGGGGGGGAGCCCCCTTTTGTACCGAGGCACCGAAAGACACCTCAGGCCAGGCTGTGAGCGGCGGCCCAGGCTGAGCTGGCTGGTGGCGGCGAGCGCTGAGCGAGGGGGGCGCGGGAGGGGCGGATTTGGGGTGCAGAGGGGCACAGCGTTGGTAGAACAGTCTCTAGTCCCAGCCAGGCTCGGGGAGGGCCCGGCGTTGTGTTTGTGCAGGTCCTACACCAGCTCGGGGTCACTGTGCACCCCAAAGCCGCGGCTCCAGGATCCCTCTCGTTTTCTAACCGGGAGGAGAATGGCACCGAAGCTGTTTTCTGGAGCGGGTGAGGAGTCGGGGTGGGAGGACGGTCAGGGCAGCCCCCCCAGGGACACACACAGGGCAGGGCAGTAGCAAAGGGGATTATTATCGAGGCACACGGGGATGCTGCACTGGATCAGACCCCAGGTCCACTTAGCCCAGGCTCCCGTCTGCATCAGTGACCGGCGCCGGCCGGGTCAGAGCCAGGGGCCTCCGGGCCAGCACTTGTCGCAGACTCACAGATGGTGCCCACTCGTGGCCCCGTGCGGTCCGTGGGGGGGGCCCCTTTCAGTGCGACAGCCCTTCTCGGGGGGCCACTCCCTCTCGGGGTCAGGCCCCTCCACCTCCTGGAGCCGCACCTCTCTGAGCCTCAGCACGTCTGTCTCTGCCGTGGGCCCCCCAGGGAGTCCCCTCACTCTGGGCCCCCCAGGCCTCCTCACCCCCGAAGGAGATGATGTCCCCCCCTAGCCCGGAGCAACTCTCAGCCAGCGTAATACAGGAGGGTTTATTGAGGGTTGAACCCAGCACAGGAAACTCTCCAGCCTCAGGCCTGGCCTCCCTCAGCCCCAGGCCTGGCCTCCCTCAGCCCAGCACATCCCAGTCCCCCTGCAGCCAGGGGGGCTCTGCCTGCTCCCCCCCTCCAGCCCCGAGCCCCCCTGCTTCCCAGCTGGGCCTCCGATACCCCCGGCCCCAAGCCCCCTCTGTCCATTGGCTTCTCTCCAGGGAAACAGGGTCGTAAGCAGGAAGGCCTGGGTCTCCTCTCCTCTCAGCCCCCCTCTGGCCCCTCTGGCTGGAGCCGGCTGGTCAGGTCACCGGGGTCCTCTCCCCGCAGCCCATTGTCCCCCACTGGCCAGAACCGGCTGCGACTCCTGAGCTGGGACTTCAGGTCACTAGTCGCTGGGGTCTCCATCCTCCAGGCCGGGCCGGGGTCCCGAGTTCCCTCTCCGGTCCTGTGTCCCAACAAACTCCCTCTCCCCTCCCCTCGTTAAACCAGTAACACCCGGGGACACTGAGTCCCAACCCCCTGCATGCAACCAACTGGAAAACACAGAAAAACCAAGAAAACCCCCCACTTTGTCACAGCACTTCCCAAGCCAGTCTGCCAACCTGCTCCGTCAGGCCCCTCTTGAGAAGTCACCTCTTCCGTGAGGCGTACGCACGATAACCAGCCCCACATGTTAAAACATCATGAATTACACCCCCGCCCCCAACAATCATGAGATTGGCTAAAAAGTCATGAGATTTACAAAAATGGGGGCATTTTATTTGGTTTCTGAGTCGTTATCCCGGGCACCAGCATGACCTGACACCCCCCCCCCCGCCCCGCCCAGCTCAGCCTGTGTCTTTGCCCCCGATGCCCCATGCCCAGCTCGTGCCGGTTCCGGGTCTCCCAGCCCAGCGCTGCCCCAGGGCAGGTGGGAGAGGAGGCCCAGGCTGGGTCACACAGGCAGCGTTTAACGCACACGGGATTTCTCTGTCCCAGCTGCATCGGACACCAGCTCCCCGCCCGGCCGGATGGATGCCCAGGCTGGGTTACGGCGAGGCAGCAGCACCCCCCGGAGCCCAGCCAGGGAAGGTTTCTCCTCCCCCGGGTGAGCGCCCAGGGCAGGGCAGGGCAGGGAGGGCCCAGGCTGGCACACACAGGCAGGGGATTTCTCAGTCCCAGCGCCCGAGCCCAGCGAGGCAGCAGCACCCCCGCAGCCCAGCCAGGGAAGGTTTCTCCTCTCCCGGGTGAGCGCCCCAGGGCAGGGCAGGGAGGGCCCAGGCTGGCACACACAGGCAGGGGATTTCTCAGTCCCAGCGCCCGAGCCCAGCGAGGCAGCAGCACCCCCAGAGCCCAGCCAGGGAAGGTTTCTCCTCCCCCGGGTGATTTCTCGGAAAGGGCCTGACTCAGGGGCGCAGCGATAAAGCAGCTGCGGGCTCCTTCTAGTGGCTAATCAGGGCAGGTTGTTTGCTGGGTCTGTAGGCAGCAAATCCCCTGGCAGCCGGGCCTAGGCAGGCAGCACAGAGACCTAGCAAGGAAATCACAGCTGGGGGAATCCTGTGCCCCAAAATAGAAAAGTCGGCACACAATATTCACAATTCTGCATATTTTATTTCTCACAATAACGCAATACAATCATTCCAGTTTCAATTATTGTTTGTAATTTATTTCAAAATACCTGTCGCAAGTACGTCTGTGACAGTACAGACAACAAAGGTTCAGGAAATGGTTTTTTGGCACCTAGCTTCCTTACTAGGCGTATCAGTACAGACCGCTGAGTAGTTCATTTCAACTGCCATACAGAGCCGGATTCCCGCCTGTTGTCCCTGCCCTGGGCTGGTAATTGTGTGTACGCGCTGGGGGCTGGGGGGCAGGGCGTGGGGCAACCCAGAGATCCCCTGCCCCGGCTCCGTACCTGACTGCCTCCTCCTCCAGGCCAAGCTGACCAGCACGGCACAATAACCAGCCCCACACATTAAAACATCATGAATTACACCCCCCTAAAAATCACGAGATTGGCTAAAAAAAATCATGAGATTTACAAAAATGGAGGGGTGGGATTTGGTTTCTGAATCTTTCGGGTTTCTGGTTTTAAGCTTTTCTTTGCAAACACCAGGGTGACACTTGCTTTAAAACAAATAATCACGCTGAAATTCTCGCCTACTCCCAGGACTCCAGGAGCTGGGACTTTACTCCAAACCCCCAAATAACACAAGCTTTGTGACAAAATTGTGAGCGTTGGCAACACTGCAACCCACTGCCGCAGCCCCTCAGCCCCTCCTCGTTAGGTCAGCTTGTCAGGGCAGGGGCTGTCAGGCCAATGTGTTTGTCCAGCACCCAGCACAACAGGACCTCGGCTGGGCTCTGGCCTTTCAGTGTCACCGCAATGGAAAATCCGACTGCCTTAGAGCAGCAGAAGTAGCTCAGGGTCGCAGCCCTCCCCCCCCCCCCCATTGCTAGCGCTCCTTGTGTCCTACGGGGTCTCACAAAGCACACGCAGCCCCCCGGAAATGCAGCCACCTCTGGGGAAGAGCGCGTCAGCCAGACGCACAGTGGAAATGCTGGCCAAGGACAGTGGGGCAAAGCCCTGCTCCTGTGGAAAGCGCCGTGTGGGGTCTGTAATATCCCCGCAGGGGGCTGGGGATGTCGGGTCTCACCCAGGGACCCCCACGCACTGACCTGTTTGGTGGGCAGCCGGGGGGCGGGGAAGGAAGCTGCAGTTTCAGGGTCTCACTCGATGCTCACAGCCCCGAGCCGTCCCCTCTGGCTGCTGCGTCTGGCCATGGCTGCCTGACCCCAGCACGGCCGAGCCGACCCTTCCGCAGCCGGGCTGGGGGCGCTTTCACTCACCCCGCTGGGCCTTTCCCCGGGCGTTGGCCAGACTTGGGAGCCCCCTGATCCCTTCCAGCACTGGGGAGAGCGTGTGTCTCTGAGCCAGGGGAACATCAGCCCCCACTCGCTGTGGGGGGGGTCACGCTGCAGCCATAGGGGACTTTACCCCGGGCACCAGCATGACCCCGCCCCCCCCCAGCTCAGCCTGTCTCTTTGTCCCCGGATGCCCCATGCCCAGCTCGTGCCGGTCCTGGGTCTCCCATCCCAGCGCTGCCCCCGGGTGAGCGCCCCAGGGCAGGGCAGGGAGGGCCCAGGCTGGCACACACAGGCAGGGGATTTCTCTGTCCCAGCGCCCGAGCCCAGCGAGGCAGCAGCACCCCCCGGAGCCCAGCCAGGGAAGGTTTCTCCTCCCCCGGGTGAGCGCCCCAGGGCAGGGCAGGGCAGGGCAGGGAGGGCCCAGGCTGGCACACACAGTGTGACGTTATTGATATAAATGGGAACCATATAGAACATGGGTTGCAACCAAGGTCCTGTGGTGGCACCAAATCCTAAGTAAAGGGGGTCATATAAGGTGTCTAAGACCAGGTTCTGGGTTGCTGGTTATGATTATGCTGTCGGTATGTCTGTGTATCATTTTGTAGTTTAAGTATAAGTATTGGCTCTATACTGTCTATATTTTATATTATGCTCTGCCTCTGGGAAGTGTCCCAGACAAAGCTGATGTTAGCCCGGCATAGCTGGCTTGATGGCCCATTAAAGGGCCATCAGCTACACAATTGACCCATGGAGAGAAGGCAGACACGCCTTGTGACTCAGCAAAGTGCAGGGACTGGCCCATGTGACTCCAGGCTCCATTTTGCTGTAAATTTCCACAGTGAAGACAAAGAGATTCTTACACCTGGAAAAGTCTATATAAGGCTGATGCATCATCTCCATCTGGTCTTCAATCCTGCTTCTGACCTCTGGAAGGACTTTGCTACAAACTGAAGCTCTGCACGAAGGACTGTTGACCCATCCCAGCGGGGGATGTCCCAGAGACTTAATCTGAACCTGCAGTTTACTCCAGCACTGCTGCAAGCCTGAACTAAGAACTTTACCATTACTGTATGTAATTGATTCCATTTAACCAATTCTACCTCTCTTCTCTACCTTTTTCCCTTTGTAAATAAACCTTTAGATTTTAGATTCTAAAGGATTGGCAACAGCGTGATTTGTGGGTAAGATCTGATGTGTATATTGACCTGGGTCTGGGGCTTGGTCCTTTGGGATTGAGAGAACCTTTTTCTTTTATTGGGGTGTTGGTTTTCATAACCATTCATCCCCAGGACGAGTGCACTGGTGGTGATGCTGGGAGACTGGAGTGTCTAAGGAAATTGCTTGTGTGACTTGTGGTTAGCCAGTGGGGTGAGACCAAAGTCCTTTTTGTCTGGCTGGTTTGGTTTGCCTTAGAGGTGGAAAAACCCCAGCCTAGGGCTGTAACTGCCCTGTTTAAGCAATTGGTCCTGATTTGGCACTCTCAGTTGGGTCCCGCCAGAATCGCACAGGCAGGGGATTTCTCGGTCCCAGCGCCCGAGCCCAGCGAGGCAGCAGCACCCCCCAGAGCCCAGCCAGGGAAGGTTTCTCCTCTCCCGGGTGATTTCTCGGAAAGGGCCTGACTCACTGGCACATGATAAAGCAGCTGCGGGCTCCTTCTAGTGGCTAATCAGGGCAGGTTGTTTGCTGGGTCTGCAGCCAGCAAATCCCCTGGCAGCCGGGCCCAGGGCTGGCATCGCTCCCCCCCGCCCCCGTTTCCTCGCCAGGGCTCCCCACTGCTGGCCTGGGCTCGATGCCACGTGGAGCAGCAAACTGGCCCCGGCCGGCTGAACCTGGGGGTGTTTAACCCCAATCTGCCCCCCCCCGACTGGCAGGAGCAGCCCACGGGGTGGGGCGGGTTATGGCTGCGGCACCAGCTGCAATGGACCAGGGCAACGTGTCAGCGAACATGAGCCGTGTGAACGCAGCGCTGAGCTGATCCGGATTAGCCGCTCCCAGAGTGCCCTCTGCTTAGGGGTAGCTGGGTCTGTGCTGCTCAGCCCTGCCCAGAGCCAGATCAGCTGGGCTGGAGCCTCCCCCGGCCGATGTGTTAATTGGCAGCTCAGACCCAGGTGTACAGGATCCCTGCCCTGCAGGGACACAAGGGGATTTGCACCCCGTCCCCAGGCAGCTCCCTGCTCTGCTGTAAGGGGCCCTACACAGCCCCCATAGCTGTGAGCTGAGAGCCCGGCAGCAAAGGGGACCAGCCAATGGGGCGTGTGTGGATGCTGAGTGGGAAGTGGGGCTGGAAACCCACCCATAGGGCAGGGTCCGTTTCTGGGGGTGCAGCGTTGCCAGCCCCTGGCATTCGAACCCCAGGGGTCAGGGCCCCCAAAACCATGAGCTTGTAAAAAGTTCCCAAAGGTGCGTTTGTATTGGCCGGCGGGCTGTGAGCCGGGGGTGGGTTTCACACTGTGCTCGGGAACTGCACGGGGTAGACTCCTGTTTTGTGAAATGCAAGGTGAGGGTCAGCCCTGGTCATGTCAGTCCAGGAGCTGGGGCTTTAAGGAAAGACGGACGGCTGTATCACAACCGTTGGTAGCGCTGGGGTGTTGTCACGGAGTCCCCGGGCGCTGCTCTGGAACTGCACCCCACCAAGCCAGGCAGGACTCTGGGGAGCCTCCTCTCCCTCGGAGCAGCCTGTCTGCAGGGCAAGAAGCTCCCACGGCTTCACCTCCTGGGTCTCTCCTTGGAGCATTCAGCATCCTCTGCCCCTCCGTGCGCTTCCCCCAGCGAGTCCGCCCAGGCGGGGCCCTGGGGGGGCCACAGGGTCCTGCCCCCCCACTGCGCAGTCAGACGTGACTCCCAGCCAGCCAGTAACACAGAGGTTTATTCGATGACAGGAACAGGGTCTAAACCAGAGCTTGTAGGTACCGCGAACCGGACCCCTCGGCCGGGTCCATTCTGGGGGGCTGTCATAGGTTTATTCCCCACTTTGAACTTTAGCGTTCACAAGATGGGGACCTGCATGGACTCCTCTAAACTAAAATCCTAGTTTAGATCTGGTAAAGCTGCCACCAACCAAAAATATAGTGTTTTGGTACTTTCCATTCCTCCCAAACCTTCCCTGGGAACACAGATCCAAGCTCCTTGAATCTTAACACAAAGGGAAATAACCCATTCCCCCCTCCCCTCTCCAAGTCCTTAGGAGAGATACCTGGATTCAAATTCCTTGAATCAAACAAAGAGGGATTCACTTTTCCCCCTCCCCTTCCCCTGAAAATCCAAACAAGGGAAGAAATCAATCAAGTTCTAAAAAGAAAAGATTTTATTAAAAGAAAGAAAGAAAGAAAGTAACACTATCTCTGTAACACCAGGATGGAAAAAATTACAGGGTCTAACTTATAAAAACTGGAGAGACTTCCCCTCCCTCCTCCTCAGAATAATCAAAGTAACAGCAACAGAAATAAAGAAATTTCTCCAGCAAACACACAATTGCAAATGCAGAAATTAAATTATAAGACTAGTCCGCCTTTCTAATACTCACTAGACTGAATAGCAGAAAATACTTCAGGAAACTTTGGAGAACTTGAAGATATGTCTGGCCTCTCTTAGATCCAAAAAGAGAACGGCAAATCAAACAAAGGACACAGACAAAGCCTTCCCTCCACAGAGATTTGAAATTATCTTGTCCCCTGATTGGTCCTCTGGTCAGGTGTTCATCAGGTTACTGAGCTTGTTAACCCTTTACAAGTAAAAGAGACTTTAACCCTTAACTATCTGTTTATGACAGGGGCAGTGAGCCAGACCCCCACGTCTGCACTTCACTCCTCGTCCCCAGCCAGCTCCAGACTGAAACGCCTCCAGCCCCTCCTCTGCTCAGCTCATTTCCCGGGTCAGGGGGTCACCTGATCTCTTTGTCTCCAACACCTTCAGCTGGCACCTTTGCAGAGGGGGGCCCAGGCCATCAGTTGCTAGGAGACAGTGCCAGGCATTTAGGTGCACTGGCCTTTTGCTCTGCAGCAATCACACCCCCTTATCCCACCACCTAGATACTTAAGAAATGCATAGGGGAGACTGAGGCACCCACACAGTATTCAGAGAAAACATTGAGAACACTTCCACTTTGTCACAGGTTTGTTGGAAAAAACAAAAAAATCCCCCACTTCGTCACAGGCTGGGCGACGGGGAGTGACGAGCAGGCCTGGGGGAGGAAAACCCAACCTCAAAGCCAGCCTGCAATGGCGCCCCTCAGCACACACAGCTCTGCACACGCCGCACAGGGGAGACGGAGCATCGCCAGCACCGAGGGGCCAGCGCTCCCGCTGGGGTAACTCAGCTCCATCGCCCCGGCGTGGCCACGCTGATCTCCACCGCTGAGGAGCCCGCCCCGAGCGCGCAGCCGGGGGGTCGCCGAGGAGGAAGGCTGTATCCGTAACTCCGAGGGGTCAGAAATCACCAGCTGGGCCCCCGAAAATTTGAGATCGGCTTAAAAAAACCCACGGAGGATTTTCAAACTCCCGGTTCTGTTTAAACACCCTCCGGGTTCGAGCCCCGAGGGGTGTTGTGGTTGCCAGGCGCCAGCAGGGCTAGAAAACATCTTACAAAGATTCGGTGCATTGAGAAATGCAACCAATGAAAAGAGAAACGCTCCGGGGAACGGGGCGATTTCAGTGAACTGTGTGGTGGGAAAATGGCAAAACGAACCGTCCCTCGTTATCGCCTGACACGGCCGAACGGTTCATTTCCACGAGGTAAAAACGGGTCGTTTCCACTTTGGTTAATTTCGTGTCGAGGTTTATAGTGAATGAAAAGCTGATTTTAACAGCAGCGTAACAGTCTCTGGCGGGTCCGTCTCACGTCGACGAGAACACACACAGCAGCTGCCAGACCCCCAGCCGCAGACACGGGACAGACCCGCAGCTGCAGGCCCAGGGTCCACGGAGCCCCCACGCCGGATGCACTCCCAGGGCAGCACAGAAAGGGCCGTGTCTGTATCCCGGGGACAACGCACACGGCCCAGCGAGGAGTTTGTGCCTGGGGCTGGGGTAGGGACGGCAGCAGGTCAGAGCCAGGGAAATGTCTGACCCCGGTTCTGCGGGTCCACCCAGTGCCAGCAGCACCAGAACCCTCCTCCCTCCACTGCTGGGTGCTGTGACAAACTGTCTTCAAAGTGCTTTAAACAGAGAGAGAGACACACACACACACACACCCCTGTGGGACAAGGCCCTGTAACAGGCAGCCTCACAAGCCGCCCCACCCCCCCAGGACAGGAAGTAAAGTTTTCTCCCTGTTTTCAAGAGGGGGGAACTGAGGCACAGTGCGGGGACGGGAATCACTCAGGGCCTCACAGCGAGCCAGCGGCAGAGCTGGGAATAGGACCCAGGAGTCCTGGCTCCCAGACCGCACTGCTCCCACCAGCAGGGACTCCCATGATGCACCGAGGGAGCCCGGCCTACACCGAGTGGGAGCACGGGGCACCCGAACTCCAGCTCCCCCGGGCGACGGCAGCATCTTTGCCACGTGGAATTTGGTGGTTTTCAGCCAGAAGTGTTCAGTTTTTGGCCAAAAATTGCGGTTTTCCACGTGCCCGGCCCTTCCCCCCAGTGGCTGCTGGGAGGGGGCTCCGTGCACCCCAGAGATAAGGAGGCCGCCGCGGTCCCTGCCCCGAGGGGCTCACACTCTGAATAAACCACGCAGCAAATGGGGCCGGCCGTGCCCATTGGGGCTGCCCAGTGCGCGTCCGACACGCAGAGAACGGGGCAGGCAGCCCCGGCAGTGGGTCCCAGGGAGGCGGGAGGTTCAGGAGACGTGGGGCTGTTCACCTGGCACAGCTCCGAGGCCCTACGCAAGGAGTAACAGGGAGATAACGCTGAGGAGGGGCTGGGGGGCTGGAGCCCCCCCGATCAGTCCATGTCTTCACAGTCTGGAGTCTCCTCCGGCTCCGACCGGCTACGTTAGAGCTGCAGGAGGGAGACACGGGAGAGTCAGGGTCTGCCCCGAGCCGCGTCCGTACGGGTCAGAGAGGGGCTGGTGGGGGGGTTCCCCCGGGGCCATTCCCCAGAGAGACCCCCCCAAGCTCTCCCCCTCCCAGAGACACCCCCCAGTGCCCCTGCTGCCTGGAACCCCTCCCTGCAGAGGGGAGACAGACCCAGCCCTGCACTCAGCACCCTGGCCTGGAGTTCAGGGCTGGTTTGTCGGAGGGGCCGGGCCTGGGGGTCTCCACCGAACTCAGAGTCCCCCCACGTACCGGTGATGGAGCTGTCCGATCCACGCTCGCTGGCTGTGGGGGGAGAAGGGAAGGGGTCAGTGTCTGGTGGGGCTCGCTACGCTCCCCTGGGCTCAGCCCCCCACCTCCCCGTCCCACAGGGAACAAACGGGGCTGGTCAGATTGCGACACAGAGGCAAAGAAACGGCCCAGCCCAGGCAGGGGAGGCGACCAGCCCCACAAGGATCCCCAGGGCAGATCTGGGAGCAAACCCCGCCCTGTGAGCTAAGCCCTGCCAGCGACGGAGCATTGCCCTGGCCGCGGCCAGCTGTTCCAGGGGTTAATCCCCCCACCCCCCGGCAGCCACTGACGCCTGATTTCGGGAAGGCGCGTGGGAGCTGACCTCCCGCCAGGGGCCCCGGGGACTGGGCGTGGGGTTCGGGTTTCAGAGAGACCCACAGGACAGCGACCGTCCCGGCAGGCCCAGCGCCCTCGGGGCGTTCGTGGTGCACGGACCCTGCCCCCCAGCTCGCCCCACACCGCACAGCTCGGCGCCGAGGCCAGGCTGGTCTCGGAGGGGGGACACGGACAGCGCCCGGCCCAGTGAGGGGTCGTCTCACTCACCCGGCGCCGGCGAGTACAGATCCGCCTTGGGCCCTGCGGGGAGAAGGCAGGTCTCAGCGAGGGCAGGAGCCGGCTCTGGTCGCTCTCCGGGGCCCAGCACGGACACCTGGGCTCGGGGTCCCTGATACACCCAGCACGCGGGGAGGGGACCAGACACCCCCGGGTGAGCGGCCGGCTCCCTCCCAGTGTCCCTGCCAGCGCTGGGGGCTGGGGGGCAGGGCGTGGGGCAGCCCGGGGACCCCCCGCCCCCGCTCCGTACCTGACTGCCTCCTCCTCCAGGCCAGGCCGACCAGCACGGCGACCGCCCCCAGGGCCAGGATCACGCCCGCCACCACCGGGACCAGCAGCGACTCGGACGGCGGCTCTGAGACGGGGAGAGGACAGGGGCTCATGGGAACCGGGCGAGACCCCCCCACACTGCCCTGCTCCCCCGTCAGTGCCCCATAGCTCCCCTCCCCAAGATCCTCCCCCAGCATGGGGTCAGTCACCCCCTCCCCCATCAGTGCCCCATAGCCCCCCCCGGGATCCTCCCCCAACACGGGGGTCAGTCACCCCCTCCCCCATCAGTGCCCCATAGCCCCCCCCGAGATCCTCCCCCAGCATGGGGTCAGTCACCCCCTCCCCCATCAGTGCCCCATAGCCCCCCCCGATATCCTCCCCCAGCATGGGGTCAGTCACCCCCTCCCCCATCAGTGTCCCATAGCCCCCCCGAGACCCTCCCCCAGCATGGGGTCAGTCACCCCCTCCCCCATCGGTGCCCCATAGCCCCCCCCGGGATCCTCCCCCAACACGGGGGTCAGTCATCTCCTCCCCCATCAGTGTCCCATAGCCCCCCCCCCCGAGACCGTCCCGCAGCATGGGGTCAGTCACCCCCTCCCCCGTCAGTGCCCCATAGCCCCCCCCGAGATCCTCCCCCAGCATGGGGTCAGTCACCCCCTCCCCCATCGGTGCCCCATAGCCCCCCCCGGGATCCTCCCCCAACACGGGGGTCAGTCATCTCCTCCCCCATCAGTGCCCCATAGCCCCCCCTGATATCCTCCCCCAGCATGGGGTCAGTCACCCCCTCCCCCATCAGTGCCCCATAGCCCCCCCCCGAGACCCTCCCGCAGCATGGGGTCAGTCACCCCCTCCCCCGTCAGTGCCCCATAGCTCCCCCCCCCCCTCACAGGGGTCAGTCACCCACTCCCCCCTCAGTGCCCCATAGCCCCCCCTGAGCTCCTCCCCCATCACATGGGTCAGTCACCCCTCCCCCATCAGTGCCCTATAGCCCCCTCCACCCCCCATTACAGGGGTCAGTCACTCGGTTCCCCTGTCAGTGCCCCATAGCCCCCCCCCACAATCACAGGGTCAGTCCCCATCGCCCACGCAGGGGCTCAGCCCCCCACAGCCTCACCCCACACGGCGATGAGCGGCTCGGCCAGGCTCTCGTGCTCCACACGGCAGCGGTACAGGCCTCTCTCCCGGGGGTCGATCTCCACCGTGGCCCAGGCGTGGTAGGTCCCGTCCCCGTTGGGCAGGACCCCCCCTCGCCCCGTCTCTTGCTCGCTGCTCTCCCCATGTCGCAGCCAGCTCAGGGCGATGTCCCGGGGGTAGAAGCCGTGGGCCCGGCAGCAGAGGGTGGTGGGGCCGCCGGGGGCGTCTCTGCCGGTGACCCGCACGGCCGGGCGCTCTGGGGAGACGAGGGGGCGGAGGGGGAGTCACGGGGTCACGGCCGGTGAGCAGCACCCGGGTCCCCCCGGCCGTTACCAGCAGCCGCCCCTGGGCCCGGATGGGGACACAGACCCGGAGTGAGGGGCCAGGGGATCCCTGGGGCAGGGGTGTCCCCAAATGGGAAGTCAGGGAGCATCAGGGATGTCCCTGCCCCCCAGCCCCATGAGAGGTCCTCCCCCCCAGCGCCCCCTGCCCTTCCCTTGCCTCGCCAGAACCCCCTGCCCTCCCCCACAAGAACCCCCTGCCCTCACCCTGCCTGGCCAGCAGTCCCTGCTCTCTACCCACCCCCCATGGCCTCCCCCACAGCTCCCCTTGCCCTCACCTCGCCTGGTCAGCGCCCCCTGCCCTCACCCCACCCCCAGAACCCCCTGTCCTCACCCCGCCTGGCCAGCGCCCCCTGCCCTCCTCCCCAGAGCCCCCTGCCCTATTCCCTCCCCCCCCCCAGCGCCCCCAGCCCTCACCCCGCCTGGCCAGCGCCCCCAGCCCTCACCCCACCCCCAGCGCCCCCTGCCCTCACCCCACCCCCCCAGCGCCCCCTGCCCTCACCCTGCCCCCCAGGACCCCCTGCCCTCACCCCGCCTGGCCAGCGCCCCCTGCCCTCACCCCGCCCCCACGACCCCCTGCCCTCTCCCGGACTGGACAGTGCCCGCTGCCCTCACCCCCCCCCCCTGCGCCCCCTGCCCTCACCCTGCCCCCCAGGACCCCCTGCCCTCACCCCGCCTGGCCAGCGCCCCCTGCCCTCACCCCGCTCCCCAGCACCCCCTGCCCTCACCCCCCCCCCCCCCGCCCCCCGTCCTCACCCCCGCTGGCCAGCCCCCCCTCACACCCCGCCCCCCAGTCCCCCCTGCCCTCACCCCGCCTGGCCAGCGCCCCCTGCCCTCACCCCACCCCCCAGCGCCCCCTGCCCTCACCCTGCCCCCCAGGACCCCCTGCCCTCACCCCGCCTGGCCAGCGCCCCCTGCCCTCACCCCGCCCCCACGACCCCCTGCCCTCACCCCGCCTGGCCAGCGCCCCCTGCCCTCACCCCGCGCCCCCGCCCCGTGCCATCACCCCGCCTGGCCAGCGCCCCCTGCCCTCACCCATCCTGGCCAGCGCCCCCTGCCCTCACCCCACTGCCCTGCGCCCCCTGCCCTCACCCCGCCTGGCCAGCGCCCCCTGCCCTCACCCCGCTCCCCAGCACCCCCTGCCCTCACCCCGCCCCCCAGCGCCCCCCGTCCTCACCCAGCCTGGCCAGCGCCCCCGGCCCTTCCCCGGCCCCCCAGTGCCCCCTGCCCTCACCCCGCCCCCCAGCGCCCCCCGTGCTCACCCCGCCTGGCCAGCGCCCCCTGCCCGAGCTGCAGGTAGCGGCGCAGGGCCTCGACACACTCCCGCTCCAGGAAGTGGCGATAGTACTGCAGGGCGACCGGGTCCCCGTTCCAGCGGCGCTGGGTGGCCTCGGCCTCCCGGGCGAGAGCCTCCCAGCGGTGCCGGGAGGCGGCGTAGATCAGGAAGTCGCCCCCGTCGTAGCCAAAGCGCCGGAAGCCCCCGGTGCTGCCGTCGGCCCGGATCTCGCAGCCGTAGGCGTACTGGAAGATGTGGAAGCCTGCGCGGGGCAGAGCCGGGGGTGGGGTTGGGACGGGGACCCCACGGAGCCAGGACCACTGCTGGGTCTGTGACCCCTCCCTGGATCCCCCCCAGACCCTGCTTAGCGGGGAGCCTGCAGGGCCCTGCCCTGTGCCCCCTCAGTGCCAGCCCTCATCTGCCCCCCGCGGGGTCCTGGCTGGGCAGGACTTGGTTCTGATCCGGCCATTCCTGGGAACAGAGAGGGGTGGAGGGAGCCCCGGCCCGCTGGGGGTGCTGCACAGACACAGTGAGAGACGGTCCCTGCCCCAAACAGCTCACGGAACAAAGAGACAAGAAACCAGAGGGGAAACTAAGGCACAGAGAGGGGCCCTGACTTGGCCAAGGTCACCCAGCAGGTCAGGGGAAAAGAGCCGGGGATAGAACCCAGGAGTCCTGGCTCCCAGCCCCCACCCCCTCTCTAACCCACCAGCCCTCACTCCCCTCCCAGAGCCAGGGAGAGAACCCAGGAGTCCTAGCTCCTAGCCCTCCCTGCTCTAACCCACCAGCCCCCAGTCCCCTCCCAGAGCCGGGGAGAGAACCCAGGAGTCCTGGCTCCCAGAGCAGTGCTGCAGGTCCCCTCTCTTCCCCCCCCCCTCCCCCCCCCCAGTGCCCCGGCCGCAGACTCACCCCTGCTCTGGTTGTAGAGGTGCCTGTGGCTCCGCACCTTGCCCCGGAAGCAGGCCTGACGCACCTTGTGGACGTGGTTCTCCCGCTCCCAGACCTCGGGCTGGGTCTCCTGCATCCAGGGCGCCCGGGGCCGCATCTGCTGGGCCTCGCCGTCGTACTCCACGAAGCGCTGCCCGTCCACGTAGCCGGCCACGGTGAACTCGGGCACCCCCGGGCCGGGCTCCGAGACGGCCGTCAGGAAGTACTGCAGGGAGTGCGACCCTGCGGGGGGGCGGGGAGCGGCGGTGTTAGCGGGATCTGTCTGCACCCCCTCCCCAAACATCGGAAGAGCAGCCCCCACTCCCCACAGCTCCACAGAGATCCCCCCCAAAAACCAAATGTAATTGTAAGGGGGATTGACACACGGCTCACTCATCTCCTCAAGCACAGAGCCAACGGGGAATCGCCAGCAGCTGGGAGCACTACAGGGCACCTGACACACAGTAGGGAGTGAACAATTGTGCTGAGAATGGGGCAGAGGGTGTGTGTGCACGGATGCTGCACACACATACACGCCCAGCAGGGAGGGAGGGACGGACACACACACACACAGCCAGTGGACAGACAGACACACGGAGTTCCCTTCCCCAGCACCGCAGGGCAGCCCTGCCTCCGCACAGCCCGTGAACCCCGATTCCTTAGCCCAGGCACAGGGCTGCAGGGAGAGTGGAAGGGGGACAGGGACAGACGTGGGATGAAAACGGTGGGAAGGGGGGTCGCTGTCACATCCGGCCCCAGCCCAGTGACATCACCCTCGGGGGTGGGTCTGGCCCCAACTCCCCAGTGAGCTCCTGGCCCCCCACAACTCACCCACTATCCACTGGCACCCCAGACTGCTGCCAGGCGCTCCCCCACCTGGGCAGTGCCTCCCACCCCTCCCCCAATACTACAGGAAATATACCACTGCACCCCTCGGTGCCTGTGGCAGAGAAATGTCCCCCAGAGCCGGGGAGAGAACCCAGGAGTCCTGGCTCCCAGCCCCCCTGCTCTTACCCACCAGCCCCCACTCCCCTCCCAGAGCCACGGAGGGAACCCAGGAGTCCTGGCTCCCAGCCCCCCTGCTCTTACCCACCAGCCCCCACTCCCCTCCCAGAGCCACGGAGGGAACCCAGGAGTCCTGGCTCCCAGCCCCCCTGCTCTAACCCACCAGCCCCCGCTCCCCTCCCAGAGCTGGGGAGAGAACCCAGGAGTCCTGGTTCCCAGCCCCCACTCCCCTCCCAGAGCCGGGCAGAGAACCCAGGCGTCCTGGCTTCCAGCCCCCACCCTCCACTCCTGGGGGAGGGGTTAAGCCCCCGGTTGCCCCTACTCACGTGACTCAGCGCCCCCCAGCAGGAGGAGGGGGAGGAGGAGGAGGCTGCCTGGGCCCCCCA
The DNA here is from genome assembly GCF_020497125.1 of Mauremys mutica. NCBI lineage: Eukaryota > Metazoa > Chordata > Testudines > Geoemydidae > Mauremys > Mauremys mutica. Next base: position 3,492,102 of record NC_059083.1, read on the forward strand.
TGCCGTGTGGGTCGCGATCCCGCTGTGCTGTGGGGCGGGCGGGGGCCGCTGCTGCCAGCCCTGGGAGCCGCCCCCCCCCGCGGGGATTGGGCACCACGGGCGTGTCCTGCCCGTTGCGACAGACCCACGGGGCCGGGCCAGGGAGGAAGTGAGATTCCGGCACAGCTGGGGGGGGGGGCAGGCCCGGGCCCCCCCGCCCGCAGCCCCACCCAGACACAGGGGGCCCGGGGCCAACCCCCCCCCCGTACTTAAGTTACAGTCACAGACATGGGGGGGTGATCTGAACCCTCTGTGCTTAGAGTCACAAACACACACCAGGGTCCCCCCCACACACACAGCCACCCCCCCCTCCGCACCCCAATGAGCCTCCCCCCACCTGCTCACATTACCCACGTGCCCCTCAGCCTCCCCCTGCGCTGCCCGGGGGCGTCTTCCAAAGAGCTAAAGTGATTTAGGAGCCTTAGTCCAGGAGAGAACCCAGGAGTCCTGGCTCCCTTAACTCCCCCCCACCCCTTTAATCCTCACCCTGCCCATAACCTCCCTCCCCACTGACCCCCCCTCGCTCCAGGCCCTGCCTCCTGGCCTCTCGCGCGGGGGGGTTACCCTGCTGCCCGTCACCCTGGCATCTGGGCACCTACCACACAAACTCAACAGCGAATAACAAAGCTCCTGGTGGATTGCGGGGAGACTCTGCTTCGTTACACCCCCCAGCCGGCCCTGCTGCGGCCCTGCCTGATCTCCTGGGCCCTTTCCCCTGCCCCACAGACCCCCGTGCCCACCCCGGTCTGCCCCGTGGGCAGTAGAAGGCTGCTGGATCGAACCCAGCGACCAGGGCGAGCTCCCCAGGGGGTCGGGGTGTGTCTGTCCCCTGTGGCCGGCACTGTGTGCGGTGGGCACTGCCCCGCTGCGGGCGGCTGGCTGCGGTGACAGGCTCCCGCCCAGGCCAGGCGACCGGCGCAGCGGCTGTGTTTAACTCTCCCCACTTGCCGCAGGTTCCCCGGGCCGGGGGCCGGGGGGACAGGATGGCGAAGTCGCAGTGCGCTCGCTGCAGCCCGCAGGGTGACGCCTCCTCTTCCCCTGCCCGTGCCCCAGCAGCCGAGTTCGAGGCAGTCACATGGGGACCGGAGCGCGGGGGAACGGCAGAGCTGCTGCTATCCGGCCTCTGGCGCCCGCCAGGCCCAGCGCGGGTCACACCCAGGCGGCAGGGAGCTGGAGCTGAACTGCCGGTTGTGCCAGTCCCCCTGGGAACTGCACCCTGCCCCGGGCCGGCTGGATCCGTGGGGATCCTGCCCACATCTGCCCCACGCCGAGCTGAGACAGGCCCCGACATGCCGCTAACGCATCGCTAGGCCAGGATCCCCGGGCGCAGCCTCCTCCGCCGAGGGCCGCACCGTGCTGACGCCAGCGACGTTACCCCGTCTGAGCGTCTCTCCCCAGAGCTGTCAGCTCCCTGGGGCAGGGACTGGCTGTGCAGCACCTGGCACCGGGGGGCCTCCGCCTGGACTGGGCACCCCCGACACGACTGCAAAACAGGCAATGAACGCACTGCCCCGGGTCCGGCTCTGAGAGCCGTCTGAGGAGGGGCAGGGGGGGCTGGGGTGTCTCTGCCCTGCACAGACCCAGAGCCGCTGGGACTGAGAGCGCCGTGGTCTGCGCGGTGTTAGCCGGGTCTGTCTGTGACAGAACCATTGGGCTTTACCGGCTCCCGGCTGCAACGGCACCAACAGGGGACGCCTCAGGCCTCGGCCTGTGAATCCTCCTGCATTGACTGGAGTTTTCAGTTCTCAGCAACAGGGCGGTTCGGCTCGCGGGGGCAGCAGAGCCTGGCGCCGGGAGGGGAGACGGGCTCAGACAGACACAGCAAACACCCAACAGGTGAGGGGCGCAGCAGAGACAGGGCCTTTATTCCAGGGGTTCAGAGACACGAGCGAGTCCAGCGGCTCTCACGCTTGCCAGAGTGTCCCCCTTTCCGAAGGCGGATTGTCTCGCGTCCCCCGAGTTTCACCTCACTTAAAAGTACTTAAAAATCAGACGTGTCACAGTCACACTGTTACTGAAACATTTCAGAGTGGAGGCGTGTCAGTCTGTATGCGCAAAAAGAACGAGGAGTCCTTATGGCACCTTAGAGACTAACACATTTATTTGGGCAGAAGCTTTCATGGGCAGAGGCTCCTGAGGTCCCTTCCAAGCTTGATATTCTATGATTCTGTGTTACAGCCAGGGGTGAGCTGCAGCGGGTTCGCACGGGTTCGCGGGAACCCGTTGTTAAATTTAGCAGCCATTTTAGAACCGCTTGTTAAGGGCTGCTAAATTTAACAAAAGTTCCCGCCCACTCCTCTCCTGTTCCGCCCCCTTCTCCTCCCCCTCCCCTGCTTCCCGCGAATCAGATGTTCGCGGGAAGCCTGAACAAGCAGCATGGAGGCAGCCAGCAGGTAAGCTGGGGCGCGGAGGGGGAGGGGAGGTGCGGCTGGCTCAGCAGCTCCCGGTCCCAGACCGCGGCTCCCTCCAGCCCGGCGCCGGCCCGGGGAGTCGGGCCCCGCGGCTGCCGCCGAGCGGCCGGGCCCCAGTGCCGGCCCGGGGAGTCGGGCCGAGCGGCCGGGCCCCGGCGCCGGCCCGGCCCGGGGAGTCGGGCCGAGCGGCGCCGGTCGTGGTTCTGGCAGAGTGGACCCAGTCCCCAGGCAGTGTGGTAAGGGGGCAGGGAGGGGGTGGGTTGTGGGGGGGTGGATAGGGGTCAGGGCAGTCAGAGGGCAGGGAACAGGGGGATTGAATGGGGGCAAGGGTCCCGGGGAGCAGTCAGGAAAGAGCAGGGTTGGATGAGGTGGTGGGGGCACTCAGGGACAGAGAGAAGGGGTAGTTGTATGGGGTAGGGGTTCTGGGGGGCCATTGAGAATGAGAGGAGGGGTTAGGTGGGGCGGCAAGGGGCAGTCAGGGGACAGGGAAGGGGGGGATGGGTCAGGGGTCTCGGAGTGTGTGTGTTAAGGAACATGAGGGGTTGGATGGGGCACGACCCCCCCCCACGGAGGGGGGAGAAGGAGGGAACCCGTTGATAAAATTTTGGAGGGAGGAGGGAACCCGTTGTTAAAAAATTGGCAGCTCATCACTGGTTACAGCCCACTTCATCGGATGCATGGAGTGAAAAATACAGTCGTACATTTTTACCGTATAATTATAAGATAAATTAACTGGAATATAAACATTGCACTTACATGTCAGTGCCCTGTGCATTACACACAGCCATGGAAACAGTCACGGTATGAAACTGTAGTTTGCACCGATTTCACGGGTGTTTTTTGTGTAGCCTGCTGCACAACTAGGGAAATATCCAGTGGAGTTGATGTACCCCCTGGCAGGTCTCTGTGACCCCCCAAGGGTGCGCGTCCCCTGGTTGAGAAATCAAAGGGTCCCTGCCCCACACAGCAGCTTTCACTGTAAGTCTGACAGATCCCAGGTACTTAACCTGTTGCACTTAAAGTGCTGCTCAGGATCTTTTCAGGGGGGATAAGGCAAAGCCCCACATTTAATGGTAATACACGTATCAACCCGCAGTGTGTCAGCTGCATATGATCTATATCACACTCTCACACACACACACACACACACACACTCTGTCTTGTTGTTGTTACCAACTAGCTGCTCCCCTTCCCTGCACTGGCCAGGGGAGTTAGATGGGGGAGGGGTGGAGCCGGGGGTGCTCTGCAAGACACCTCACATTTATAGCAGCTTCCCTCTCATGCAAATCTGCACCAGCTCCAAAATCTGTGTCTGTGGCCGTTGGTCCTTTGTGCTGCTTCCTTCTGGGGGTTGTCCCAGTGCTGCACAGAGGGTGTTTCCAAAAGCAGGTGGTGGCTTCTAACCCCCGAGGCCGCCAGTGTCTGAGCTTCCCTAGGGAGCCCACTGGACACGTTTATTGTCCTTGGGTCTGGCTCCCAGCCCCTCTCCAGGGGGTGCAGCTGCCTGGAGGTGCTGCTCCCGCCTTCCTCATTCACACTCGCTCATTCCACGGGGCAATTGATTAAGGGGGGGGGGCGGATCTTATTCTACTCCGAGCGAAAAGACTTTTTTTAACATTATACCAAGGCTCAGTACAAAGTTTTCTTTCTAAGGATCTGATACAGAGTTGTAGGAGAACAGAGGCACAATACAAAGGCATAGGAAAGTTACGTGAAGATGCTTAATGCAGAGATTTATCCACAAACCCACCACGGCCCCGCGAGGCAGCCGAGCGTCGCACCGGGGGCCTGGGCGCTGAGGCAGAGGGAAAGGGTGAGGGATTCAGTCCAGGTCACACGGGCAGTCAGCGGCCGAGGGGGGGGGAGACCCCAGGAACGACTCCAGCCTAGACCATGCCCGCTGGGGGGTCCCCGTCGTCAGGCGGGGCAGGAACACCCACGGCGAGGAGCTGCTGAGGTTCTGGATGGAAACTGGTCTCTCCCACACTTGTGGCTGCCGACCCTGCAGGAACGAGATACAAGGAGTCAGGGGGAGCCCAAAGCCTCCTCTTTTCTGGCAGTGCCCCCCCCCTTTTACTGGCGCCTCTGCAGGAGCCGTGTCTGTTCGTAGGGTTCAGGGCTGACACCGGAGAGGGACCCGCTGCAGCCGGACGGGGGCTCCCCCCCCCCCAGGCCGTTCTCCAGACCCCCCCGCAGCAGGGCCAGATGGGGTGAGACGCTCCATACCCAGCAGGATCAGTCCCAGCTCTGTCTGGGCAGGGTGGGGGGAAGGGGAGGGAGTTCCCAGGCCGGTTCATTGCTCCCCACCGCGGGGAGCAGGCGCTCAGACTCCCCCGCTCTGCCCCCAGGCTGGTCTGCTAGAGGGGCAGGGCCTGGGGGGCTCTGGGCCTATGGCCGGGGGGGAGCCGCACGCCCAGGGAACAGCCAGCGCCCTGGGCTGGAGTCACCACTTACCTAGCGAGCCGGTGTCACACCCGGAGTCGCTGCCTGCGGGAGGGAGAAGGGGGTTAGCGCTGCCGGGGGCTGGTTCCTGGCCGATCCCCCGACCCCGCACCACTGGGATCAGACTGGGGTGAGCAGAACATCTCGGAGGCCCAGAAATGGCCCAGCCCAGGCAGGGACCATGGGAAGGGATCAGAAAGGGGGCAGGGGCCGGGGCCAGGCAGACCCAGTTCTGGGGTAATAATCCCCCTAACGCACCAGGGCTGGAGGCTGGGGGGGGGGAGCGCAGGGACCCCAGCTGGGGCAGGAATGGCCGGGGGGGGTCAGGATCTGAGGGTCCTGGTATCTGGGTCCCAGCCCAGCTCTGCTGTGCGGGGTCACACTCAGCCCCACTCCTGTCCCAGTTCATATAGGGGCTGAGGTACAGTGAGCCCTCAGACATTGTGGGCTGCAGCCCCCCACACACAACCTCCCCCCCCCCCCCCGAGTCCCAGGCGCCCCGGGTCAGGCCTGGAGAAGGCGTCTCCCCATAGAGGTCTCCGTGACCGCAGCCGATCCCCAAGGGGGCTGGACCCCCCAGCACTTACCCCTGCTGGATCCTTTGTGGCTGGCTGTGGGGAGAAGGGGACAGGGTCAGCGTCTCCGAGCCCAGGGGCTGAGTGTGCTCCCGGGGTCACGGCCCCCCTCGGAGGGGTTCCAGCCCCACTCGTCCCGTTAGACCCACCCCTCCCCAGGGGAGCTGCCCTGGGAGCCAGGGACCATCGCTGCCGGCTCGGCCTGGGGGGCCCTGACCCCGAGGCTGGGCGAGGAAGGGCCCACGTGGCAGGGCCCCCGCGGTGGGATCTCAGGGACCGTCCCTCCCAGCTCTGCCGGGGGGAGCCTGGCCCCAGAGAGGGGAAAGGAGGGGCCCCTGGTTACCTGCTCTGCTCACAGAGACCCTCCTGGGGGGTGTGGGGGTGAATCGCCAAGTCCCATTCACACCCCCCCCCCAGAGATCCCACCCCCGCCTGGTCTCCCTGCTGGGGCCTCTGACCGGGAACTGAAGGGTTAATGGGTCACCCCTCCTGCTCCATCATTAACCCCTTACCTTCCGGAGAGGAGCTGGAGTCCCGGTTGCCCTCTGTGGGGGGAGAAGGGGGGTTAGTGTCTCCTGAACCGGTGCTGGCGAAGCAGACGTCGCCCCAGGAATCGATTCCACCCTCTCCCCCGCCCCCCCCGGCCCAGAGCTCACCACCGCCCGGCCTGCCCCAGACAGGGAACAGCATCACCCAGAGCTGCCCCGGGCAGAGCCAGCTGGGACAAAGTGGGACTGTTTTTAATGTTTCCTCTGAATACTGTGTGGATGCCTCAGTTTCCCCTATGCAGTTCTTAAGTCTCCAGGGTGCATAGATGGCCGATACTCTGTCTCCTAGCAACAAATGGCTGGGGCCCTTCCCCCCTGCAAGGAAATAGCTAAAGGTGAACAAAGAGATCAGGTGACCTCCTGGCCCGGGAAAGAGACAAAGGCCAGAGAAGGGGGGGCTGGAGGGGGTTTCAGTCTGGAGCTGGCTGGGAACGAGGAGTGAAGGGCAGACGTGGGGGTCTGGCTCACTGCCCCCCCAGCATGGACCCGGCTGAGGGGTCCGGTTCTCTGTACCTACAAGCTCTCTGCACCCCGCAGAGCCGGGGGCACGTCGCGCGACGCAGGGGATTGCGGGTGACTGGCTGAGCAGGGGGCGATGGGGCGTTAGCGCCCGGTCCCAGGGGAGGGTTCCCGAGCTGGGCTGTGTCCCCTCCCCACACCTGCCAGCAGCCGGGACGGGCTCACACTCACCCTGAGCTGGGGTGTATCCGGCTCCGGTTTTCCCTGCAGAGACAAGGCAGATTGCAGTGAGTGCGGCCGCTCCCGAGGCAGGAACCGGCTCCGATCCGTGTTCCCAGCCCAGCACAGACCCCGGGGGCTCAGGGCGCGACTCAGTGTCCCGGGGAAGCCGGGCGTAAGGAAGGGAACAGAGAGACCCAGCGCCATCCGCCCCGTCTCTGGCTATGCCCAGCAGCAGCCCCCAGCGGGGTCTCTGGCCCAGCCCCCCGCGGGGCAGTCACCCAGTGACACAGCCCCCTCGCAGGGGTCCCCCTCCAGATTGCTGCAGCCCCCGGGCCCCATCACACGCCCCACGCTGAGAGGTGGCACCACCAGCCCCCCATTACCTGAGCGCCGCCTCCTCCAGAGAACAAACCCGGCTGCCCCAGCGAGCAAGGCAGCCACAGCGACAGCGACGGCCCCGATCAGTGCCGGGAGCAGGGCCGAGCGGGACGGGGGCTCTGCAAGGGAGCAGGGAGTGAGAGACCCCCCCAAACACCACGTCCTTCCCATGCCCCATTCGCACCCCCAGGGCTGTCTCTTTACCCTGCCCCGTGCGCCGTACCCCGCGGTGAGTCTGTTCCGGGAACGTCCGTTCTTCTTCAAACCCCGGCGGCCAGGGGAAGCGGGCGCCCCTCCCTGCTCCTTCCCGAGTGTCGCTTCTCCCCGGGGCCCAGGCCTCGCGTTCATGGGCGCCAACTTATATGGGCTCCTGGGGCTTTAGCCCCAGGAATATTCACAGACAGGGGCTCTGCTCCAGCAAAATTTGGAGCTAGGTTTCTCCCCTGCTCTGCGCTGCCAGCAGCCCAGAGCCCTTTGAATCCCAGCCCCTGGCCGCTGATTGCCCCCTCCCCAGACCCCTGCCCCAACTGCCCCCCCAGGACCTCCACCCCCTATCTAAGCACCACTGGTCCTTGTTCCCCGATTACCCCCTCCCGAGACCCCTGCCCCTAACTGCCCCTTGGGACCTCAGCCCCTATCTAAGCCTCCCATCTCCTTGTCCCCAACTGCCCCCTCCTGAGACCCCACCCAACTTCTCCCCCAGGACCCCACCTGTCCCCTGATAAACCCCCTGGACTCCCATGCCTCTCCAATTGCTGCCTGTCCCCTGACTGCCCCTCCGAACCTCTGCCCCATCCAACCCCCCCCCCGCTCCTTGTCCCTTGACTGCCCCCCGGAACCCCCTACCCCTTCTCCAACCCCCAAACCACTTACTGTGCCACTCAGACCAGCGTATCTGGCTCCGTGCACTTCCAGACAGTTGCTGCCATGCTCCCCCATGGAGCCCACAGCCCTCTCCCACCCCCAGCACCTGCCTTCCAGATTTGAACACCTCAAAATTCAGGAGTGCTCAAGCTCGGTTTGGGCAGCTTTTACTTCATTTCTCCCAAATCAGTTTCCCCTGCAAGGTGCCAACTGAAGGTGTTGGAGAACAGAGAGATCGGGTGGCCTCCTAATGCCTGGAAAAGAGACAAAGGCAGGAGAAGGGAGTGTCAGTGCCTGTGCGGACTTCTGGGAAGTGCATGGGGTGGAAGGGGATGCTGTGATGGTTTGGAACAACTCCATACAAAGCCAGTCAGGACTCTGGGGGAGCCTCCTCTCTCGGAGCATACTGTCTCCAGGGCAAGAAGCTTACACCTTCCTGGGTCTGACCTCGGAGCATTCAGCATGCCCTTCCACACCGTGCGCTTTCCGCAGCGAGTCTGCTCAGGCTGGTCCTGGGGCAACCAGAGGTCCCTGCACCCCAACTCCGCAGTCAGATGTGACTCTCAGCCAGACAGTAAAACAGAAGGTTTATTAGATGACGGGAACACAGTTTAAACAGAGCTTGTTGGTACAGAAAACAGAACCCCTCGGTCAGGTCCATCTTGCGGGGTGGGGAGCCCAGAACCAAGTTCTGGGTCTCTCCCCATTTCCCCAGCCAGCTCCAAACTGACACTCCCTCCTCTGGCCTCTGTGTCTCTTCCGGACAAGGAGGCCACCTGATCTCTTTGTCCCCAACACCTTCAGTTGGCATCTTGCAGGGGAAACTGAGGCACCCACACAGTATTCAGAGAAAATATTAAGAACATTCCCACTTCATCACAACAGGTGCAACAAAATATAATACTGTATATTGAAGCAGGCAAGTGCTGCTTCTGACTTTCCACTTTTAATTGACCCTTGTAATCTTGTGGCGCTGACGCATTGTAGCTTCATTTTATATCAGCTTACAGGGCGGGAGCGGGGGGGCACCACCATTTTGGGCACCACCAAAAATTATACAAACCTGCCGCCTATGCTCGCGTTCCCTTTTCAATCCTTTGTTAAACTCCCGCTAACTCACAGGGGCCTGGCACCAGGCTCGCCGTGTTCTCAACCCCGTTCCAACCCCAGCCAACGTTTCAGTGCCCGGGACCCCTGGCCCAGGCTAGGATCCCGGCTGGCTCCGCGGTCACACCCTGGCCAGGGCTGGGACCCAGGCTGGCTCCGCGGTCACACCCCGGCCAGGGCTGGGATCCAGGCTGGCTCCGCGGTCACACCCCGGCCAGGGCTGGGATCCAGGCTGGCTCCGCGGTCACACCCCGGCCCGGGCTGGGATCCAGGCTGGCTCCGCGGTCACACCCCGGCCCGGGCTGGGATCCCGGCTGGCTCCATGGTCACACCCCGGCCCGGGCTGGGATCCCGGCTGGCTCCATGGTCACACCCCGGCCCGGGCTGGCTCCGCGGTCACACCCCGCTTCATTTATCAGCTCCCTCTGGCTTTCCGGGGTGCCCCCTCCCTCTGGTTCCTGTCTTAGCGTCCTCCCCCGCTAGCCACAGGCCCTGCCTGTCCTGCGGCTTCGCTCATTTTCTCCACCTGGGGAGGTGAGCGAAGTGTGTTACCGGTGGGGCTGTAGGGCCAGTCGCCCTGCGACACCCGCGTCCACACCCCCCAGCCTCACCCCATGCAGTGTCGAGCGGCTCGGCCAGGCTCTCGTGCTCCACACGGCAGCGGTACAGGCCTCTCTCCCGGGGGTCGATCTCCACCGTGCCCCAGGTGTGGTAGGTCCCGTCCCCGTTGGGCAGGACCCCCCCTCGCACCGTCTCCTGCTCGCTGCTCCCCCCGTGTCTCAGCCACCTCAGGGCGATGTCCCGGGGGTAGAAGCCGTGGGCCCGGCAGCAGAGGGTGGTGGGGCCGCCGGGGGTGTCTCTGCTGGTGACCTGCACGGCCGGGCGCTCTGGGGAGAAGAGGGGGCAGAGGGGGAGCTGCAGGGTTAGGGCCCGTGAGCAGCACCCGGGTCCCTTAGCCCCCCCATGGTCCAGTCGTTGGAAAGCAGGAGAGGTCAGAGCCTGGGAAACACCCCACAGGGACCTGCCCCGCACAGGGGCCCAGAGGAGAAGGGACCTGCCTGGGGAGGGGTCTCTGCACCCTGCCAGCATGGCACAGAAGGGGATCCCCCAAAAGGCTCAGCTGACCTCTGAGGGTCTTGCCCTGTAACCGAGCCCTGGGTCACTATAATTCGTGTCTCAGACAGGCCAGGGAGTGGGGGGGGTCTCTGCAGGGGGGGGGTCCCCCCACCTGAGTGGGCTCCCTGCCCCCCTCACCGCTCCTCTGCAGCGTCTCCTTCCCGTAGTCCAGGTATTTCTGCAGCCACTCGACGCATTTCCGCTCCAGATAGTCCCGCTGCTGCTGGCTCAGGTGCCGGTCGGCCTCCATCTTCCCCTTGGTGACCTCGGCCTCCTTGCTGGGCGCCACCCAGGTGTGGGTGCGGGTGTCGTAGGAGAGGAAATCCCGCCCGTCGTAGCCGTATTGCCGGAAGCCCCCCGCGCCGCCGTCCGCCCGCCGCTGGCAGCCGTACATGTACTGGAAGGTGTGCTGGCCTGGAGAGACGCGCGGAGCCGGGTGAGGCAGCAGATCCGGCCACGGCGCCTGACGCGGCTCGTTAGACCTGACTCGGGGCCACGGCCCCTCAGCCCCTCGCAGCCCCCACAGCCCCTCACTGCCCCAGAGCCCCTCGCTGCCCCCACAGCCCCTCACTGCCCCACTTCCTCTCGGCCCCTCAGCCCCTCACTGCCCCCACGGCCCCTCGCTGCCCCACAGCCCCTCGCAGCCCCCACAGCCCCTCACTGCCCCTGAGCCCCTCGCTGCCCCACTTCCTCTCGGCCCCTCAGCCCCTCGCAGCCCCCACAGCCCCTCACTGCCCCTGAGCCCCTCGCTGCCCCCACAATCCCTCGCTGCCCCACTTCCTCTCGGCCCCTCAGCCCCTCACTGCCCCCAGGGCCCCTCGCTGCCCCCATGGCCTCTCGCTACCCCATGGCCCCTCACTGCCCCTTGCTGCCCCCACGGCCCAGCCGCCGCAGGCAACCCCAGGGCGAATCGCTTGTGCTGCTACTGAACTCAGTGCCGAGCGAGGGTCGGGGACACGGCTCGGCTGGGGGCTGGGGTTAAGGTTGGGAACGTGGCTCAGCCAGGGCGAGGGTCGGGGACACGGCTCGGCTGGGGGCTGGGGTTAAGGTTGGGAACGTGGCTCAGCCAGGGCGAGGGTCGGGGACACGGCTCGGCTGGGGGCTGGGGTTAAGGTTGGGAACATGGCTCAGCCAGGGCGAGGGTCGGGGACACGGCTCGGCTGGGGGCTGGGGTTAAGGTTGGGAACGTGGCTCAGCCAGGACGAGGGTCCGGGCGATGGCTCGGCTGGGGGCTGGGGTTAAGGTTGGGAACGAGGCTCAGCCAGGGCGAGGGTCGGGGACACGGGTCGGCTGGGGGCTGGGGTTAAGGTTGGGAACGTGGCTCAGCCAGGGCGAGGGTCGGGGACACGGCTCGGCTGGGGGCTGGGGTTAAGGTTGGGAACGTGGCTCAGCCAGGGCGAGGGTCGGGGACACGGCTCGGCTGGGGGCTGGGGTGAAGGTTGGGAACGTGGCTCAGCCAGGGCGAGGGTCGGGGACACGGCTCGGCTGGGGGCTGGGGTTAAGGTTGGGAACGTGGCTCAGCCAGGGTGAGGGTCGGGGACACGGCTCGGCTGGGGGCTGGGGTTAAGGTTGGGAACGTGGCTCAGCCAGGACGAGGGTCGGGGACACGGCTCGGCTGGGGGCTGGGGTTAAGGTTGGGAATGTGGCTCAGCCAGGGCGAGGGTCGGGGACACGGCTCGGCTGGGGGCTGGGGGCTGGGGTTAAGGTTGGGAATGTGGCTCAGCCAGGGTGAGGGTCGGGGCGATGGCTTGGCCCGGGTTCGGATCACCATTAGTCCTGGGGCCGGGGGCCGGTCACGGCTCAGCCAGGAGTCAGACAAGGGTCACTGTTAGCCCAGGGGTCGGGCCCGGGTCACCGCTACGCTCAGCGCTGGGGCTGGGGGTACCCTGAGGCCGGGGCTGGGGTGATGGCTGGTTCCTCCTCTGCCCAGGGTGACGGGCACTGCCCAGCGCAGGGCGCGGGCTGGGGAGACTTACGGCCAGCGCTGGGGCTGGGACTGGGGTTACGGTCACTGCTCAGCCGAGAGCTACGGTCCCTGCTGGGCCTGGGGACAGGGGTCTCTGCTGGGGATGGGGACAAGGGATGGGGTCACTTCCAGGCCTGGTGACGGGGTCACCATGGGGATGAGGGTCTGTGCTAGGCCCAGGGTCACTGCCGGGGATGGGAACAAGGGACAGGGTCACCGCCAGACCTGGGGATGGGGGATGGAGGGCAACTAAAATTATTAGGGGGTTAGAAAGGGTCCCATACGAGGAAAGATGAAAGAGGCCAGGACTCTTCAGCTTGGAAAAGAGAAGACTAAGGGGGGACATGACAGAGGTATATAAAATCATGAGTGATGTTGAGAAAGTGGTTAAGGAAAAGTTATTTACTTATTCCCATAATACAAGAACTAGAGGTCACCAAATGAAATTAATAGGCAGCAGGTTTAAAACAAATAAAAGGAAGTTCTTCTTCACGCAGCGCACAGTCAACTTGTGGAACTCCTTGCCTGAGGAGGTTGTGAAGGCTGGACTATAACAATGTTTAAAAGGGGACTGGATAAATTCATGGTGGCTAAGTCCATAAATGGCTATTAGCTAGGATGGGTAAGAATGGTGTCCCTATCCTCTGTCTGTCAGAGGGTGGTGATGGATGGCAGGAGAGAGATCACTTGATCATTGCCCGTTAGGTTCACTCCCTGTGGGGCACCTGGCATTGGCCACTGTCAGTAGACAGATACTGGGCTAGATGGACCTTTGGTCTGACCCGGTACGGCCTTTCTTATGTTCTTATGCTTAGGCCCAGGGATATGGGACAGGGTCACCACTGGGCCTGGGGTCACCACAGGGACCAGGGATGGAGGATGGAGACAGAACAGAGTCTCTCCTAGGGCCCGGGCTCTGGGGTCCCTCCTAGGCCCAGGCTCTGGGGTCCCCGCCAGGCCCCACACCCCGGCCCCTCACCCTTGCTCTGGTTGTGGCGCTCCATGGCAATGCGGACGTTGCCGTTGAAGGCCTCCTGCCAGCCCTTGGCGATCCAGGTCTGCCGGTCCCAGTACTCGGGCCCCTCGGCCTGGATCCAGGGGGCGCGGGGCTGGGCCACCTTCCCCTCGCTGTCGAAATGGAAGAAGAGCTGATCGTCCAGGTACCCGACCACGGTGAACTGGGGCAGCCCCGGGCCGGGCTCCGACACCGCCGTGTAGAAATAGCGCAGCGAGTGCGGGCCTGGGTCTGCGGGGAGCGAGAGAGAGAGAGAGAGAGACCCCCCGTCAGCCAGCAGCCCCCTTCCCTGCCCAGCCCCCAGGGCGAGCCGGGACCCACCCCACACTGCAGGGGGGGCAGACCCCCCCCGTCAGCCAGCAGCCCCCTTCCCCACCCAGCCCCCAGGGCGAGCCGGGACCCCACCCCACACTGCAGGGGGGAGAGACACCCCCCCATCAGCCAGCAGCCCCCTTCCCCGCCCAGCCCCCAGGGTGAGCTGGGACCACACCCCACACTGCAGCGGGGAGAGAGACCCCCCTCCCCACCAGCCAGCAGCCCCCTTCCGCACCCAGCCCCCAGGGCGAGCCGGGACCCCACCCCACACTGCAGGGGGGGGCAGAGACACCCCCCCATCAGCCAGCAGCCCCCTTCCCCGTCCAGCCCCCAGGGCGAGCCAGAACCCCACCCCACACTGCGGGGGGGGGGAGAGACTCCCCCCATCAGCCAGCAGCCCCCTTCCCCGCCCAGCCCCCAGGGTGAGCTGGGACCCCACCCCACACTGCAGGGGGGAGAGAGACCCCCTTCCCCACCAGCCAGCAGCCCCCTTCCGCACCCAGCCCCCAGGGCGAGCCGGGACCCCACCCCACACTGCAGGGGGCAGAGACCCCCCTCCCCACCAGCCAGCAGCCCCCTTCCCCGTCCAGCCCCCAGGGCGAGCCGGGACCCCACCCCACACTGCGAGGGGGGAGATGGGGCCTCACTCTCTGCTGGGCCAGGGGTCCATGCAGTGCCCAGCGTGACGGGGTGGGAGGGGGCTAATCTCAGTTGAGCAGGGTCCGCGCAGCGTCTGGCATGACCAGGCCCCTCAGCCTGACTTCTGATCCCCATAAACCTTCATTAGCAGCAGCAATTAGTGTCTGGCAGCCTCACCCACCTCGCGCTGGGCGCTCGCCAGACGGGGGATCGAAACCGGGGGGGGCTAGGCAGGTGTCTGGGGGGCAGCAGCTGTCACCGCAAAATCCAGTGTCCCACAGGGAGGGGGCAAAGCGGGGGATGGGAGGGGACACTGAGGCACAGCCAGAGGTCGTGACATGCCTAATGGCGGGGGGCAGGAAGTGGGGCAGGGCTGACCCTGAACCAGGGGTTCCTACAAACACAGACTGAGCCCGGCTGGGAGGGGAGCCCTGCTCCCTGTACCCCCCTCCCCTCGTAACAACTGGCAGGGATCCCCACTCCCCGCAGCCACACCCCTCCCCGGGACACCCCCTCTTTCCCCAGGTCGCCCGGCTATGGGGGTCCCAGAGCCCAGTTAGCCACCCGGGCTCGATTCTGGGCTCACATTAGTTTTACACCCCCCGGTCCCAGCGGCTTGCTCCTGATTCACAGCCAGGTGGCCGAGAGCAGAACCGGGCCCTGGGGGGGGCCTGGATTTGAGCCCCAAAACCCCTCACCCCAATACAAGCATTTCCTGCCCCCTGGCCCATCCCCCTCGACGCCCCCCAGCACAGGATCCCGCCCCTCCCCCCGAGCAGGGGGTAGCACCCCAATACTCACGGGAACAGCCCCCTGGGATGGCGAAGACCCCCAGCAGGAGGAGGGGGAGGGGGCCAGGCACAGCCATGCTGAGCCCAGTCGCTCTCCCCCCTACATCGGCCGGGACGCTCCCCACTGGGCTCCCGAGCAGAGCGACTCTCCGGGCGCACCCTGCCCCTGGCCTCGTCCCCGGGACTTTGCCCCAGGAAGGGCTGGGCCAGCCGAGAAAGCCCCACGAGGGAGCGGCTGCCCCATCCCCTGGGACCCAGCAGAGCCCGTCTGCCAGCTGGAGACGGAAAGTGAAAGTGTCCCAGAGGGTGGCACCTCCCCCCATAGGGTAAACACCTGGCTGGGCAGGGAGGTGTAATGGTTAGAGCCGGGGAGGGGCTGGGAGCCAGGACTCCTGGGTTCTCTCCCTGGTGCTGGGAGGGGAGTGGGGGCTGGTGGTTAGAGCGGGGGGGGGCTGGGAGCCAGGACTCCTGGGTTCTCTGCCCAGCTCTGGGAGGGGAGTGGGGGCTGGTGGGTTAGCGCAGGGGGGGCTGGGAGCCAGGACTCCTGGGTTCTCTCCCCAGCTCTGGGAGGGGAGTGGGGGCTGGTGGGTTAGTGCAGGGGGGGCTGGGAGCCAGGACTCCTGGGTTCTCTCCCAGGAGCTGGGAGGGGAGTGGGGGCTGGTGGTTAGAGCGGGGGGGGCTGGGAGCCAGGACTCCTGGGTTCTCTGCCCAGCTCTGGGAGGGGAGTGGGGGCTGGTGGGTTAGCGCAGGGGGGGCTGGGAGCCAGGACTCCTGGGTTCTCTCCCCAGCTCTGGGAGGGGAGTGGGGGCTGGTGGGTTAGCGCAGGGGGGGCTGGGAGCCAGGACTCCTGGGTTCTCTCCCCAGCTCTGGGATGGGAGTGGGGGTCTGGTGGGGTTAGAGCAGGGGGGGCTGGGAGCCAGGACTCCTGGGTTCTCTCCCCAGCTCTGGGATGGGAGTGGGGGTCTGGTGGGGTTAGAGCAGGGGGGGCTGGGAGCCAGGACTCCTGGGTTCTCTCCCCAGCTCTGGGATGGGAGTGGGGGTCTGGTGGGTTGGAGCCGGGAAGGGTCTGGGAGCCAGGAGGGGAGGGGAACAGCCTCTGGCCCCCAGTGTCTGGGTCTGGCCCGGCAGCAGCTGCCCCCAGGGACTCTGGCTCAGCCAGTCGCACAGTGCTGGGGTCTGGATGCCTGGGTGGCAGGGCCCAGCCGGTCCACGATCCCCCATCCCAGGCCCCCTACCTGAGCACGTCTTTCTCCAGTGACAGTCACCCCAAGGCCCAGCCCCAGAGGGGAGCCCGGCTCCGGGAGCAGGGGGGTGAGGGGGATCCCAGAATCCCCTCCCCCATTACGGGTCAGTCCCCATCGCCCATGGGCCGGGCTCACCCCCTCCCTCCAAACGCCCCTCGTACCCCAGCCAGCAACCACCCCCCGGCCTCACCCCACACAGCGACCCAGAGTGAGGGGCCCAGAGGATCACAGGGGCAGGGGTGGGAGGAGGGGCAGGCTGGAGGCAGAATGGGGGGGTGAGTGTCCCCTGGGTTCCTGGCCCCCCTCAGTTCCTGGCCCCCCTCACCTCTCCACTGCAGCTTCCCCCCCTCCCATCCTCCAGGTGTTTGCTGAGCCCCTCACAGACCCACTCCAGGCTCAGCCTCGCTCCATTGGCATGGGGGGGGGTTCGCTCTCCTCACCCCCAGCCCAGCGGGGGGGTCGGGGCTGTAGCCGCCCCGTCATGTGCTGTGGGACCCCCCCCCCCCCCCGGTGCTGCCGGCCGCCCGGCTCTCCTGGCCGGGCCTGTGCTGGAGGGCGAGAGGGTCTGGAACCCACCCGGGGGGCACCAGCCTGCACCGACCCCCCCATCCAACCCCCCAGACCTTGGGGGAAAGGCGGGTCTGGGCCCAGCCGTACCCGGCCGGCTCCCGTCCCTGCCTCAGGGTGAACCAGATCTGAGCTCGGGGTACAAACCCCAGCCTGGTTCCAGGGGTCGCTCTGCCCCATTCACACTAACCCCCCGGCATCCTCCGGCCCTCGGAGCTCGCTTAGCCTTTGATGTTACCCAGCAGGAATCCGCAGGCCTGTGTCCTGCAATACCGGGGGGGGGGCCCTTAGCCTACAGGGAGGGTCCCCTGCCACCCAGCACCCCCATTTCAGGCAGCCTGCACCCGTGACGGGATCCCCCCTTGGCCCAGCCCCCGCAGCCCGCTGGAGAGGTGCTGGGGTCTCCGCCCTGGACTCACTCCCAGTCTCCGGGTAAGTGACTCCCCCGACGGTCCCGTTCAGCAGCGCACTTTGCCCGTTCATCACCCCCAATCTCCCACCCCACAGCACCCGATCCATCGTCTGTGCCGTGGGAAGAAGCTGCCCAGACCCTAACGGGGAGGAGACCCCCAGGAGCAGCTCCCTGAGCTCTGCACTCTCTGGTTTCGTGTTCACTGGGACAGTGAGAATCCCGCCTCCCCCAGCCCCAAAGCGCCCGGAGAACAGACTAAGCTGTATGACAGGGGAACCGCCCCCCACCCCCCGGCAGGGACTGGCTGAGGGGAGACGTCGCTCCAGCAGGGACAGAGACACCCCCAGTCCGGTCACTGTGTGTGGAGGGCAGCCCAGCTGGGCGGTCAGTGAATTCGGGGGGCAGAGCTGCTGGGGGCTGGGCCATCCAGCTAGGGAAGGGGGTTAAAATTAAGTAGCCTTTACACAGCTCTGAGAGACGCTCACTGCACCAGGGAGCTGGGCTAGTCCTGGCCCTGCTCCGTGCCTCAGTTTCCCCTCTGTAGGAGGAGGATGACAATACCCACCTCTGTGAAGAGCTTGGAGATCTGTGGATGACAAGCCCTGTGGAGGGGCCGAGAACCGCCCAGGGGCTGCAGGACTGGGCCCCGGAGTTGAGGCGTTTATATAACAAGTAACCATAGCGATGAAACAAGCCTTTATTTCCAGGGTACAAACATCTCATCTGTAACTAGCAGACGGGCTCTGGAGATCACGTCGCTGTTTGCAGAAACCTCCATCCTGTGCATTACAATAGTGCCAGCCAGCCAGTCACAGCCCAGGGCCCCGGTGCCAGGCGCTGGACAGTCACGCCCTGCCCCAAGGAGCTGGCAATCTACACAGACAGCACAGTAATGCAGCAGGGGACACTGAGGCACAGAGATGGCAAATGCCTTGTCCACGTTCACCCAGTGGCAGGACTGAGAATAGAACCGGAGTCTCCTGAGGTTAGGGCCGGATCCTATTCCCCACCCGCCTTTGGGCTAAGTTCCTGTGCCAGAAACACACAGCTACGAAGCCATTTCAGTGGCTTGCAGGGACCTGGGTTCCACCCATCCTGGGCTCATCACTGACTCCCGGTGCCAGGCAGAAGCAATTCAGCCATGGAGTTAACCCCGGGTGAAGGATCTGTCGTGTGTGTGTGGGGGTGGCAAACGGGAGAACTCCAGGCACGTTAAGGATGAAGCTCAAGGGGTTACAAGGAGTAACTCAGTCAGGGGTCCGGTTCTGCACATTTGCAGCCCAAACCCAGAACCACCGGGAGGTCGCACTACGTTATCAAGAGTCACTGAGAGCAGGCCATAAAACACCAGGGAAAGGCTGTTGTTTCAATGCCGTGCACAACTGGCCTGTGGAACTCACTGCCACAGGATGCAGCCGACACTAAGAGCTTAGCAGGACTGGACGCTCCTGTGGCTAAGGAGAGCATCCAACGCCGAGTGGTTTTTTAAAAAACTGAGCCCTAGAAACAGGTTATTCCACAATTGTCCACCAGGGGGCACCCTACACCTGGAGCAGCTGGCACTGGCCACTGGCAGAGACGGGATACCGGGGTAGATGGGCCTGTGGCAGGGCCATGCCCCCTTGTGGCACAGTGCAGCCCTGCGGGCTCCTTGCCCTCAGTCCCCTGCCAGTTCCCCCAGTAACGCGTTCGCTGCTGAGTACTCAGCGCAACGTTCCCCTTCCCGGGGCGCCGTGTGCCGAGTCTATGAAATAGCCTCTGTTGTCCCTCCCGGCCTAGACCCTTCCTCTTGGGGTTCCCAGCTCCCCCCAGCTCCGGGTTCCCAGGCCCCTCTGAGCCAGGGACCCTGTCTGTGCCCCTGCAGCCCCTGGCCTCTCTGGGGAGGCTTTTCCACGGGCCACCTCCTGCCCTGATCCCACAGCTCATCCCCCTGGTAAGGATCCCCCCAGCCCTCCTCCATGGGGCCGTGCACTGATTCCCATGGGCACCCCGGCCCACCAGTGTCTGGGTTCCAGCCCCCCCCGAACCACTCCCCTCGCCCGGCCCAGAGCCAGCTAACAGCCGGGTTTTCTCCTTGTCGGGCCCAGAGGGTTAAATCTCACCCCTGAACAGGCAGCGTTGATGTTCGGTCTAATGGAACAGCTGGCGCGAAACCAGGCCCAGACCAGGCGAAAGGGCAGAATCACCTTTCCCTGAACCTGCACTGTCCTAAAGACTAGCTGCCTTTCCCCTCCTCCTTCCTGAGCCAGAGCCCGAGCCCCTGGAGCCAGGGACTGAGTCACTTCTCTCTGACGCCGGCATAGAGCAGTGAGACGAGATAGCAGCCGGACACCCCCACGCTCCAGCATTCGAGAGAGTCAGTTACTCCCCCACCCCTCCCTTGTGCCGGGACAGCTCCTACGCGGAAGCCACGATCCTGGGCTAAAACATCGACCGAACTGGGCATAAGATGTAATTCGATCATGGGCTCCAGTCAGGTTTTTGTTTAAACCAAACACGTTCATCGCTCTCGGAAAAGCTGCATGGAAGTTTACAAACAAAGGCCAAAGTGTTAAACACAGTCCTAGTAGCTAAGACTCGGCCGTACAAGGCACCACGGTCCAGGAGGGATGAGGTCACAGCTATTACACCAGATTCCCTTCCTGCTGGGCAGATCTCTCGTCTCTACACTAAACCAGACCCTGGTGCCGTTCTTGTAATGTAAACACTCTGAGATGTGAGCCAAGAAGTGAATTAACGTCCAAGTTCACACCAAGGTTCCCAGGTTTGAATTAGAATTTAATTCTCAAGGTAACAACTCTCAATTCTTTTTTTGTAACAAAATCCTACAATTTGCCTGAATACATATACCTACATTTGTGTTTGTAATTATTCTTTTTTGTTGGCTTCGAAATAGTGTTTGGTATTGGTAGGAGAGTTAATGTAGAAATGTATCTTTACATTCTACTGATCTAGAAATGATCTATACAGGAATTGTTATTTTAATTATGTGATATTAAACATTATGAGTTAGAAATACAATTTTTGCTTATTTTACTAATGTTTTTAAGTTATTTAGGGTAATGCCTGGGATAGCCAGATTATTTTAGTTACTGGGAATTAGGAGTCTGTTTCGATAATAAACCTACAAATTGTTTAAAGTTAGAATCAAATTGGGGAAAACTTCTTATTCTTAAGAGACGGATGGAATGACCTCTCCTCGAATTAAAGTTAAGGACAAGCAGAACAAAGAGCAAACCTTGAAACTCTGCAATTAAGCAAAACTCCCAGGAAATAATTACCCCGTTACATCAGAAGCTTTCGTTCTGTGCTGAAATGGCGCAGGAAGTAACAACAGAGAGTTGAGCCGAAGGACTCGGTCAGTGTATATTTGAATTAACAGCGCTGAAGAAGCCGCTAAGGAATTCCCAGGGGAGGCGGGACGCCCTGGAAAGGTGGATATTTCTGGATCCAGCACGCCAGCTGGGTGGGTAAGAAACATGCCGTGATACTCTGACCTGCCAAGTGGACAAATTTACAATTTGCAACTGAATCTGCATCTGACCCAAAATCCGAGCCTGCCCAATGGCCGATGATTGACACAATAAATTGACCGTTTTTTGGAACTGAGCCAGCCCCTCAATACAACTGAACAGAAAAATAACTATATACAAAACGTTGCAAAATCCCAGTTCGTTGGATCTCCCCGCTAAGAGACCCGACTCTCTTCCCCTGAGAGCAGCCTTCATCTAAAGCCCCTGAGGTCTGGCACGCCCGGGCGTCTCGCTCCCGACTCGGGAAGAGCCCTCGTACGTAAGCCAAGGTCAGGAACTCTGCCCTCCCGAGAGGGCGTCTCTTTTAACTAAAAGTCCTTTATGGACGAGAACCTGGGTTTGGGACCTTACAGGTCTGAAGTCCCAAAAACACAGAACCTGAGGAAAGAAAGTGCTTGTCTGACAAGCCAAACTCAACTGTGTAAAACTACAATAATCAATCCCCATCCCCAGCATCACGCTCGGAGAGTCCGGACACCAAAGAAAGGTGAGAGAACCTCCCTGTGCAGTAAAGCACGGGAGGATTGCACAGGCCGTGTTCACTGCGACGGTTCCACAGGGAATTTCTGTGCTTTGCAGGAGCCAGAATTTATCCCTGTAAAGCACAAATCTTCTCTTTTGAGAACCATGACCTCCCTTGTAGTTCAGATTCGTGTCCCAGAAATCCAGACCATTGTTCTGGATCATTCCACTGAAATTCTTCAACTTAACAACATTCACAGATACCAGTAAAATATCCTGGTTCCAAAGAAATGCTGAGCAAAATCACACTAAAAGGGGTGGTGGGGGGGAATAGAGGCTTGAAATACCCTTCAGATTTGTATCAGAGGGGGAACTGTGTTAGTCTGGTTCTGTAAAAGCAGCAAAGAATCCTGTGGCACCTTATAGACTAACAGACGTTTTGCAGCATGAGCTTTCGTGGGTGAATACCCACTTCTTCGGATGCAAGTACTGTCCAGTTTGGCCGTCTCTAAGGAAAAGGATAAATGGACACAAATCAGACATTAGGAATGGCAATATATAAAAACCTGTAGGAGACACTTCAACCTCCCTGGCCACACCATAGCAGATCTTAAGGTGGCCATCCTGCAACAAAAAAACTTCAGGACCAGACTTCAAAGAGAAACTGCTGAGCTCCAGTTCATCTGCAAATTTGACACCATCAGCTCAGGATTAAACAAAGACTGTGAATGGCTTGCCAACTACAGAACCAATTTTTCCTCCCTTGGTTTTCACACCTCAGCTGCTAGAACAGGGCCTCATCCTCCCTGATTGATCTAACCTCGTTATCTCTAGCTTGCTTCTTGCTTGCATATATATACCTGCCCCTGGAAATTTCCACTGCTTGCATCCAAAGAAGGGGGTATTCACCCACGAAAGCTCATGCTGCAAAACCTCTGTTAGTCTATAAGGTGCCACAGGATTCTTTGCTGCTCCTTCAGATTTGAAATCTCCTAAGAATCTGGACGGAGTTCCAGGGGTAAATGGAACGCCCTGTAACAAAGTGCTGGCCCTAAATCCCCGTGGTTGTCTCTCACCCAGAGAGCCCTGTAATTGCACAGACATAACATTTGCATGTTCGGTAGGAGAAGGCTGATCTAACGGACCAACTTACTGAAGCTACTTTGCTGTTGCTAAAAGAACTAACCGTAGGCTCACAATTGTCCTGCTCGGTATTTCGCAACCGGGGGCTGCCCTGCGTGTTGGGAGAGCTCAGCAGCGATTCTTTGTTTAGTGGTTCAGCTCTGTGTTGTCTTATTTAAACTCAGCTCCTAACGTGAAGTGCAACTGAGAACCAGCAACTTTGTTACGTCACTGGCTCTGCTCTGCCCGGTTTCTGCCCCCCGCAGCCATCCGGTCTCTGCACGTGTGAGAACTGCCAGAGGGAGACCGGCTCAGATCTCTCCCTGGTAACGTGACACTACGTGAGAGCGCAAAGCTCCCCTCTAACTGCCAAACCTCACGTCTGTCTCAGTCGTGGGGCATAAACCTGAGAAAACTTTCACGCCGACTTGAACTGTGGTGGGTGTTTGAACTGCAGAGTCACCGGACGTGTGACTATCTTACACTCCGCACTGGCCTCAGGCCCGTGTCCGAGCGCTCTGACTGAACTCGGGGCTGGTTTCCCTGTGATGAGAGACGGTTTCTTCTTTTCCTGCATGTCACACTTCATAGCTAGACGAAGTCCGACTGCGAGGGAGGTGCACACTGTTCCCACTGAGGGTAACGACCCACTGGAACAATTTACCAAGGGCTGGGGTGATTCTCCAACCCCACGGTGTTTAACTCGCGACTGGCTGCTTTTCCCCGAGATCCGCCCCGTTCATGATCGTGGGGCAGGTCTCTGGGCTGTGCTGTCCGGGGGCAGACAGATGAGCACAGTGGCCCTGTCTGGCTCGATGGACGTGTGCTGTGCCTGCGACCCTCTGCAGCTAGAGGCCTTGCTCGGACGCCCGTGAGCCGGAGGAGAGACGCTTGTTCCCGCCTCACGCCGCCTTCCCCAGCGGCTCGCCTTGCCGGGCGGGTCAGGCCGCAGCCCCACGTGCCCGGTCTGAGCAGTCTTACTCTTGTCTGCCATTTCCAAACTTCTGCCTGTGAACGCCCCCGAACCAGAGCCGAGCCCTCTGCCGGTCCTGGGCCTCTCCCCGGCCTTTGCAATCCCGCACTGCTAGCCCCCCGCCGGGCACTGCTAGCCCCCTCCCCCCCACAGCACTGCTAGCCCCCCCTCTCCCCCCGGGCACTGCTACCCCCCGCTGGGCACTGCTAGCCCCCCCCTCTCCCCCCGGGCACTGCTAGCTCCATCCCCCCAGCACTGCTAGCCCCACTCCCCCGGCACTGCACATGCTGCAGCCACTGGGCCCTGCTGCGTGAACCCCTCACCCCCCAGCAGCACAGGCGGCGTCAGCCTTTCCAATCCCGGCAGAGGCTCTGACCCCCCCGGAGTCTCCAGCTCTCTCTTGGGGGTGACAGACTGTCTCTGCCGTCCCTGCCTGGGCGGGAGGAACCAGCTGGGGCGCTGGGCCCCCCTTCTTCCTTTCCCATCAGTGACAGGCCTGGCCCAGCTACAGGTCCAGTTGGGCGGGGGACACCTCAGCCCTGCTCGGGGTCCCAGCAATCGGGGGACACCCCCTCCCGCCCTGGGGGCACCTGTTTCATCCCTCTGCCATCAGCCCAACTCATCAGCTGCCTCCCACCCCTCCCCAGTGCAGTGTTCACAGC
Source organism: Mauremys mutica (assembly GCF_020497125.1). Taxonomy (NCBI): domain Eukaryota; kingdom Metazoa; phylum Chordata; order Testudines; family Geoemydidae; genus Mauremys; species Mauremys mutica. The sequence continues at coordinate 3,515,964 of NC_059083.1, forward strand.
CTCGGCATCTGGGTCTGAGAAACAAACCCCGCGGCCCCCAGCCCTGTTCCGCCGTCCTCCCAGGCCCCCTGCCCGCCCCCCACTGCAGGGATCAGGGGCTCCCAGTCCCCCCCACACACACACCCGGCTCAGCCTCTCACTCCCAGTCCGTGACTCTCACCCTCAGCCGACAGAAACCCCGGAGCTTCCCGACGCAGCGACTCCTGGTCTTTGCTACCTGGTTTATTGATCACGTGCAGGGTCCGTCCAGCACTGAATTCTCCGGGGAGGGGGGAGAGGAGGAATGAGGCAGAGGGATGCGCAGGAGAGACCTGGCTGGACTCCTGGCACCGTCGGGCGGACTCAGCCATCCCGGGACGACGTCATCGGCCTTTATCCATGGAGCTAGAATGGACCGTCTCCTCATAAACACAGCCGGGAAGGGGGTGACAGCACTGGCCAGCTCCCCCCGGCAGCAGGGAGCCCCCCACAAGGGCTCCGGGTACCACTGGCAGGGTGCACAGCACACGCTCCGTGGGGAGACCCGGGGAAATGAGAGCGAGGGGGGCTGGCTCTCCGTCCTGCCGGCCAAACCCCGGCACAGCCCATCACACACAAGCCACCCCAGCGCCCAGCTCCCTGGGCAGCACCGAGGGGAGAGGGTAGCGCCCCACACGACACGGCTCCAGCTGGGCCAGATGCAGAGGCGGGTGGCAGGTTCCTTCTCCCCCTGCCACATCAGGTGGGTCAGGAACTCGGCAGCAAGGAGGAGCGGATGGGGCTGCCTGGGCGTGGCAGAGCCAGAGGAGGGGTCTGATCAGCTGCTAGCAAGGATGGGGCGGCCGGATACTTGGGAGAGGTGTGAGGGAATAGGGGAGCGCGCCCCTCACTCTGGCTGGGCAGGGCAGCGAGGGCGTCTCCTGCCCCGCGTGGTATCTCTGGTGGGGGAGTACCAAGGGGACCAGCCAGCCCTAGCAGGGCGGGGAGGGCGTCTCCTGCCCCGTGTGGTGTCTGGTGGGCGGGTACCAGGAGGACCAGCCGGCCCTAGCAGGGTGGCGAGAGGGTCTCCTGCCCCGCGTGGCGTCTCTGGTGGGCGGGTACCAGGGGAACCAGCCGGCCCTAGCAGGGCGGCGAGGGCGTCTCCTGCTCCGCGTGGCGTCTCTGGCGGGTGGGTACCAGGAGGACCAGCCGGCCCTAGCAGGGGGGGGAGGGCGTCTCCTGCCCCGCGTGGCGTCTCTGGTGGGTGGGTACCAGGAGGACCAGCCGGCCCTAGCAGGGTGGCGAGGGCGTCTCCTGCTCCGCGTGGTGTCTCTGGTGGGCGGGTACCAGGGGACCAGCCGGCCCTAGCAGGGCGGGGAGGGCGTCTCCTGCCCCGCATGGCGTCTCTGGTGGGCGGACAGGCCGGCGCCGCGTGGGACGCTCTCCCCGCACTCGGGGCACGGGCGGGCCCGGCGCCCCGCGTGGGTCCGCTGGTGGCGGCTGAGGTTGGAGCTCTGGCTGAAGGTTTTCTGGCAGCGGGGGCAGTGGAAGGGGCGCTCGCCCGTGTGCAGGATCAGGTGGGTGACCAGGTTGGAGCTCTGGATGAAGCTCTTGCCGCAGTCGGGGCAGCGGTAGGGCCGCTCGGCCACGTGCGTGCGCCGGTGCCGGTTGAGGGTGGAGCTCTGGGCGAAGGCCCGGCCGCAGTCGGCGCAGGCGTAGGGCCGCTCGGCCGTGTGCACCCGCCGGTGCGTCACCAGGGTGGACTTGACGCCAAAGCTCTTGCCGCAGTCGGGGCACTTGTAGGGGCGCTCGCCCGTGTGGATGCGCTGGTGCCGGTGCAGGTGGGAGCTGTGGCTGAAGCGCTTGCCGCAGTCGGGGCAGCGGTAGGGCCGCTCCCCGGTGTGGGTGCGCTGGTGCATGACCAGGTGGGAGCTGCGGCGGAAGCGCTTGCCGCAGTCGGGGCAGCGGTAGGGGGTCTCGGCCGTGTGGGTGCGCTGGTGCCGGATCAGGTTGGAGCTCTGGGCAAAGCGCTTGCCGCACTCGGCGCAGGCGTAGGGCTCCTCGCCCGTGTGGACGCGCCGGTGCGTGGTCAGGTCCGAGCTCTGGCTGAAGCCCTTCCCGCACTCGGGGCACTTGTAGGGCCGCTCGCCGGTGTGCACCGTCTGGTGCCGGATGAGGTGGGCGCTCTGGCCGAAGCCCTTCCCGCACTCGGGGCAGGTGAAGAGTCTGTCTCCGGGGGAGGCTCTGGGCTGGGCCACGGTCCCGTGGGGGCCTGTGAAATCCGCCCCGTACGGCGCGGACTCACCCAGTCTCTCCGCCGTGGCATTGTCATCCTGCCGCTCACAGGCCGCTCCCCGCTGAGGACTCTGGGAACGTCCCAGGCACGTCCCAGGCAGTTCTGCTGGCTCCGGACCGTCCTGTTCGGGATTCTCCTCGGTCTCGCTCACCAGCCCCTCGCCTGCTGGGAGAGAACCCAGAGACGGGTCAGTCTCGGCTCGGAAAGGGGGGTGGCAAAGCGAAGAACGTTCCCCTGTGGCTGGGAATCCGCCCCTCATGGACAGACCGGAGCCGGGAACCCCGCAGGGTTCAGCGCTCATTTAAAATCAATGCACTGACGTTCCCAGCCCGTCTGGTGGGGGAGATGGTTCACAGCTGCTGTGCTGCCTTCCTGAGTCTGCAGACAGGTAGTGCCCGTGCCCGGGCTGCTGCCCAGAGCTCCCCCAGCAGCAGCAGCAAAGGGAAATTGGCCAGAATCTGGTCAGTTTCAGGGCTGCTGTGAGACTGATCCAGATCAGGTCAATTTCACTCGTCCCTGCTGGGGAGCTCTGAACTTGGAGCTATTCACCGGGGGGACGGATAGACAGACAAACACACTGGGATCTAGGGGTGACGGACGGACGGGGTAGGAGCTAGGGATGTGGCTAGCCAGAGACGTCTCTCTTCCTGCAGCACGTGGCCATCACATTTCCAGGCAGCGACCTGGCGGCAGGAGCTCCCTGCGGCCCCCACCGGCTTAAATTGTCACTGATTTTAAGAAAGAAAATAATCCCTGGCTACAGAGCAGCTCATGGTCATTATCCCCATCTGTACAATGGGGAAACTGAGGCACGGGGAGGGAACACGACTGGCTCGAGGTCACCCAGCAAGCCAGTGCCCAAACCAGCTCTCCTGACTCCCAGGCCAGTGCTGTATCCACTAGGCCATGCTGCCTCCTGGTGCTTTTGAAGTGAACTTAATAATGGCACAAAGCGAGAAGCTGAGGTGGGAGAAATCTGGTCCCAGGCGAGGTACAGAAATGAAACCTCCTGCCCTGCGTCGGGCAGCCAAGCGGCTATTTAGCCTGACGGACACATGAACAAACCCCAGGCGCCAGGGCACCCGAGCCATTGCGGGGGGGTCTCTGAGAACAGGCAGCCTGAGCCAGCGGCCATCCCCTGGCTCCGGGCTCTGGGTGACCCTGCACAAGCCGCGTCCCCTCTCTGGGCCCGTTTCTCCTCCCGCCCTGTGTCCGTCCGGCCTAGTCAGACTGGGAGCTCTGCAGGGTGGGGCAGCCTCTGGGGGTTCGTACAGCGCCTGGCACGGCGGGGTCCCGGCCCACGAGCTCTGCTAATGCAAATAGTAATAACGACAACCCACGTTGGGGGGGGGTCACCCCGGTTTCCGACTCGGTTTAAGCGACTCCTCACCTGTGCGGGCGTCTCTCGGGGTCTCCTCAGTGCCGCAGGGACCTGGGACCCCCGGCTCTGCCCCTCGCTCCATCCGGGAGAGCGCGTCCGGCCCAGGGATGAGAAATCCTGCTCGGGGGACGGGAACAGACGAGATCAGGGCTGGGGACGCAGCCCCACGTTTGTTACATGGAAGGGTCCAGGATTCTAACGCAGCCGCTTTTCGGGCTGGTCCAGGGCGCGGGGACGGGGCGGAGAGATACAGAGCTCGACCCGTCTGACCCAGGGCATGGGGAGAGGGCTGGATACTGGGAGGGATGAGCCCAGGGGGCTGGATAGCAGGAGGGATAGGCCTGGGGGGGGCTGACCCGGGGAGCAGGAAAGGGGCTGGATACTGGGGGGGCTGACCCGGGGGGCAGGAAAGGGGCTGGGTACTGGGAGGGATGGGCCCAGGGGGCAGACCTAGGGGGCTGGATAGCAGGAGGGATGGGCCTGGGGGGGGGGCTGACCCAGGGGGCAGGAAAGAGGCTGGGTACTGGGATGGATGGGCCTGGGGGGCTGACCAGGGGGCAGGAAGGGGGGTACCACAGCCCCTGGGGTCTCACTGTCCCCTACAGACACCCAGGGCGGTGGGTGGATGGGGGGGGGCTTTGGGAGGGGCGGGGGGGCTGTGGGATGTTCGGATCTTACTAACCCCCCCGCCTGCTGCTCCTGCCCCATGGCTGGGTGGGGGTCTGCGCCCCCCCGCCCCCCTTCCAGCCCCCCACACCGCCCCCCTTCCAGCCCCCCACACCGCCCGCTGTCCCGCAGCGCCCCCCGGCCCGGCCCCTCCCGCACTGCCCCCATCCCCCTCCTGCCCCTCACACCGCCCCCCGCCCCCGCCCGGCCCGGCCCCTCCCGCACCTGCCGGCCCGGCGCAGCAGCTCCCTCCCCCGGCGGAGCTCGGCGCTGCCGGCCCAGGGGCGGCTCCAGCCCAGCGCGGCCCCCGGGCTCCCCCCGCCCGGGCCGGGAGCAGCAGCGGGGCCGGGCGCGGACGCGGCAGCGGCGCTGACCCAGGAAGCCCAACCCCCGGGGGGGCGGGGCGGGGAGAGGCCCCGGGATGGGGGGGGGGGGACATGGACCCGCCCCCGGACCCGCCTCCCCCGGGCCGTTCCCACCTCCCGGAGGGGCCGGGAGGTTCCCGGAATCACAGACCGTGTCTGGGGGGAGCCAGCAGGACCAGGGCCAAGCAACGCGCCCGCCCAGCTCCAGCTGCTCCCCGACCCCCCCGGTCCTGCAGCCCCCCCAGCTCCCTGCTCCAGGGCTGCCTGCGTGAGGGGCCACGTGGGGCTGGACGGGGCACCCGGGTACCCCGGGGTCGGGGCGCTCGCCTGGGAGACCCGCCTGCGATTCCCACCACCCCTGCCACACAGGGGGGGCCAGGCCCTGGCCTCTGGGTCCCGCCGGGCCACAGGGTGACACCCACCCCTGCCCCATGGGGGGGCCAGGCCCTGGCCTCTGGGTCCTGCCGGACCACGGGGTGAAAGCCCGGCCGTGCAGGGGGGCTGGATACATATGTTAGAGCAGTGACACTCGGACTGGCATCAGAGGGGTAGCCGTGTTAGTCTGGTTCTGTAGAAGCAGCAAAGAATCCTGTGGCACCTTATAGACTAACAGACGTTTTGCAGCATGAGCTTTCGTGGGTGAATCCCCACTTCTTCAGATGCAACTCGGACTGGCCTGACCCACACGCCGTGGTGTGAATTCCTTGTTTCATTCGCTCTAGTCTCTTCATAGTTAAGCAGTGTCACGGGGTGTGTGTGTGTGTGTGTGTGTGTGTTATTCTCACAACAAACAAGTTAGTAACTTGCACGTTGAGAAGGTCCCTGGTTAAGAACACAGTCAGAGCAGCCTGACGGGTTAATAACCAAGACGGGTTAATAATTAAATCACAGGGCGTTTTAATACCCGGCGCTGCAAAGGGCCGCAGGAGACACGTTAAACAGGCGCTCGGGGCGTGCGAGCCGCAGTCTGAGTGTCCCTGCACCAGAGCCTGCGAGGCTCAGACACGCTGGGAACAGGGGCGGGTACGGCCCTTGGAGAGACAGAGGCGTTTACACCCCTTTAGCCTCCCTGCTCCGGCCTGGCGGGGATCAGCAGGGGTTGGGGGAGCCCAGAGGGCATAGGGGAGCCCAGCGGGGGTGCACAAGGCCCGGCCTGCGCGTGGATCAGGAAGAACTCCCCAGCCGGCGTAGCGGGGCGTTAGGCGTGTTAGGCAGGGAGCGCCCGGGGGACGGATCCGTAACTCAGCCGGCGTAGCGGGGCGTGTTACGCAGGGAGCGCCCGGGGGACGGATCCGTAACTCAGCCGGCGTAGTGGGGCGTTAGGCGTGTTAGGCAGGGAGCGCCCGGGGGAGGGAGCCGTAACTCAGCCTTGGGGCAAAACCTTCCAGGCCTGTGCGGGTCACAGAGCAGAACCAGCAGGTTATACGGTGACGCCGATTAGCCCCTCAAGAGCGTTTCCTGGGGGGACCCGTCGCCCCATTTACACTCCTGTTCTCTCGGCAAAGGACTCAGGGCGACTGGGAAACGCGAAGCCGCTTTATTCCTCCTGCTTCGGAGCAGGAAAACCCCAAACAGCCCCTGAGTGCCGGGGCCTGGTTCCGGATGCTGCATTTCAACCCCGCCCCAGGCCCTGCCCCGCGCCCCGTCCTTCCTTCCTGAACGAGAGGAGACCCAGCTGTGCGCTTTACTGACTGACACTACGGCCAATGAACCCAGGAGCTAGAGAAACGCAGAGCTGGGCCTAGGGGGTTAACCACGTGCTGGAGGTAGCGTGGGGAAAACACTGCGCTGTATCTCAGGACGCCTGGGTCCTATTCCTGACTCTGCCACTGAGCTGCCGGCTGACCTTGGGCAAGTTACTTCATCTCTCTGTGCCTCATCTCCCTACCTGTGAGAGGGAGAACTTGTGCTTCGGCTGTGTAGAGTGTAAGCAGGGCCGGACTGTCTCCTCCACGGGGTGTGGCCAGTCGCTGGCGCGGGGGGCCATGGTCCCCGAGACGCTTTGGTAATAGAACGGCAATTAACAGAGGCCCTCGAGGGCTGAGAGCTGACGAGTCCATGTCGTGTCACTGGGAATAGGGCCGCATCCCTTTAACCAGCCCGGGAGCCTCTGGAAGCGCCCGCCGTGCCCTGCGCATTAGAAGCTGCCAGGGGGAGGGAGAGCTCAGTGGCTTGAGCATTAGCCTGCTAAACCCAAGGGTGTGAGTTCAATCCTTGAGGGGGCCATTTAGAGATCTAGGGCAAAAAAAATCTGGGGGTTGGTCCTGCTTTGAGCAGGGGGTTGGACTAGATCCCTCCTGAGGTCCCTTCCTACGCTGAGATTCTATTAACCCAGCCAGGGCCGTGTGTCTGTGCAGTTAATTAACAGGGGTGTTTGGGGCCCAGGTTATTCCTGTGTAATGAGCGAATGACACGATGCGCCCACTGCGACCTCGGCTCCCTTCCAATGGGCCTGTCAGACGCCCGGCCATCTGCACCCCTCTCCCTCCAGCTTTTCAGTTACGGCTAGCTCAACCGAAGGACAGAAACTCAGTAATGTCACAGCTCGGAGCGTACAGAGCCAGCCCGGCCCGGTGCAGCTGAGACGCTGGTGAGCCACCGTGACACCGGCCAGCCCGGCCCCCGTAACCAGCATTTACAGCCCAGCTGGCTTGTGCCTGCAGAGATCGGCCAGTCGGCTGGGCTGACAGACAGAGGAGCCAGATCCCCGGCCAGTGTGAATCCACACAGACCCCAACGGGGCTGCAGCCGACTCACGCCAGCCGGGGCCCCACCCCCAACGGGGCTGAGACCTGGCCCAAGCTTTTCCGGCAGACGGGGCAGTGGAAGGGGTGCTCGGCCGTGTGGGTCCGGCGGTGCTCGACCAGCTGGGAGCTGCGGCTGAAACCCTTCCTGCACTCGGAGCAGCAGTGGGGGCGTTCGCCCGTGTGGACGCACTGGTGGGTGATTAGGTGGGAGCTCACCTGGAAGTGCTTCCCGCGGGCTGGGCACTTGTAGGGTTTCATAGAATTTCAGGGTAGGAAGGGACCTGAGGAGGGATCTAATCCTACCCCCTGCTCAAAGCAGGACCAATCCCCAGACAGATTTTTGCCCCAGATCCCTAAGTGGCCCCGCAAGGACTGAACTCACACCCCTGGGTTAACCAGGCCAGTGCTCAAATCACTGAGCTGTCCCTGCTCCGTGGGTCGGCTCTGGTGCCAGATGAGGTTGGAGCTGTGAGCGAAGCCTTTCCCGCACTCGGGGCACACACAGGGGCACTCCAGTGTGGACGCACCGACGCTGGTCTGGTTATGTCTGAGCCCAGGGCGAAGCCTTTCCCGCAGTCGGGGGATTTGGGGGGTCTCTCCCCCGTGTGGCCGGCCTGGTGTCTGGTAAGCTGGGTGCTCTGATGGAAGCTCCTCCCACACCCCTGGCTCCGGTACAGCCTGTCTGCGCTGTGCTGACCCTCGGGGCTCCCAGCCGCGTTCCCCTGGGATTGTCCCGGCACCATCCCACATGGTTCCGCTCGCTCCAGACCCTCCTTCTGGGGATCCCCCCCTCGCTCTCGCTCGCCGGCCGTCACCTGCAGGATTCAGCGTGTAGGGTCTCTCCCTCCAGGTGGGCGCTCGGATGGGGATCCTGCCGGGATGAAGGGACAGGGGAGACTGCACTGGTGGGGGAGCAGGTCCAAAGAGCAATCCCTCATTTTCACCCAGCCCCTCCCAGTGCCTGGCGTTGAACCCAGAGCCTCTGCCTCGGCTGCGGGAGGGTTAACGGGGAATTTCCCACTGTGGATTCCCCCTCCAAGAATGACTAAACACGGGGGGAGGCACAGACACCCCCCAGCAGAGACTGGGATGCCCATGGGGCTGCACAGACCCATAGCAAGAGACAGCCCCCCCCCCCCCCCCCGCTCAAAGCGCTCACGTCATCAGCCATCACACGTCTCCCTGTCCCTCGGCGACCGGGGAAAGACTCCGAGAGCTCTGGAATTGTTGGGGTTACTCTACCCTGAGCCCTGGGGCGCCAGCAGCCCCCGTGGCACCGCGGCCAGCACTGTCGGTGCATCAGCCGCGGGGCCCTGTGGGCGCCAGCCCCGGGGGTCCCAGTACCACTCAGGGACGCGGCTCGGGGGAGGGGTATTTCCTGGGGCCGGCGGCAAAGGGGGGAGGGCAGATCCCCCCGGCCCAGAGGCAGCTGCAGCTCCAGGGGACCGATAGCGGCTCCGGTTCAGGGCCCTGGGGTGGCTCAGTGGAGACTCTGGGCCCGTCAGCCGCGTGCCGGAGGTGCCCGCTCCAGCCTGGACGCCAGCCCAGCCAATCGGTGTCTGTGGGTTTCTGGGCCCGGCTCGGGGAGTCTCTCCTGGGGCCCCCGGCTCCGGGTCTCTGCTGCTCCCTGAGTGCCCCGCAGACCTGCCCCGGCCGGGACGCCTGATGCACTCACAGCCTGTTCCCCGCGTGGCCCTGGCACCGTCCCTGGGCTTCGCTCCAGCTGCCCCGCGGCTCCCGGCCGCCAGCCAGAGCCCAGCACCTGTCCCCTGACCTGGCTTGGAGTGCGGCTGGGAGCGGGAGCTGATGGGAAAGGCAGGAGGAGGGGGGGGCTGATGGGAGCCGTACCCCCCTGCTTAGCAGATCGTCACACGTCTCTCCTGAACTGGGATTGAAACGTCCGTCCTGTCTCCTCCGGGCGGGAGTCGCTCTGACTCCCGTGAGCTGGAGCCACACCACACACCCCTTGGGTTACAGTCATTCCGGTCAGTCCCTGTCCCATGCCCTGAGCATCCCCCATGGGGGAGTTCTTGGTCCCCGCGTAGGGTGAGGACGGGGGAATTCGGGGCCACATCCGTGCTGAGTTAATCTCTACATAGCCGGGGTAGTCGTCAGACTTTGCCAAAGTCCAAATTTCTCGGTCCAGGTAGCGTCAAGGGCCAGACTCCAGGGACGGTAACAAAAATACCAACAATGAAATAAGTAAATAGATTTCGGGGTCCGGGCCAACGTGTCTGGTGCTCGTCCCCTGTTCTAGTGGGACTGCCCGGCCAGTGACAGCCTGGGTCAGCGAGAAGCAGGTCTCAAGGGCGGGGACGGAGCACGTGAAGAACTGGGCGGACGGCAGGGACGGGAGACGTGCGAGAAGGCAGGGCAGGAAAGACGTGACACTTCGTGGAGCTGTAACTAAGGAGGGGGCCACGTTTTAATGCCTGGTAACGATGATCAGTTTTGCATTTCTTTAGAATCGCTCTGTTTGTGACGTTGTGTAAACCGGCTACCAGCGATGGCGCCTTGGGAGACGCTGACCAGACTTTGCGACGGTCCCTGTGCCGTTCAGGGTTACAGGGTGAGGAGGGTACAAATGCTCGATACCGTACGACTGTTTAAAACTCACCTCGGCTTTCCTGGTAACAAATGAACAAAACCCTGTTTGCAAGAACCGCGGGTCTGCACGGTCTGTTACGCAGGTAAGAAGGGGGGAGATTCAATGCTGTTCCGGGACGGGCCAGCGAGTTTAAAGGCAACCCCAGGTCTTCAAACAGCAGAGAGAAAGCTCTTCGCCCATTCTCCTGATGATCCGGATTTGTGATGATCCGATCTGGCCCCGGTCCTGGTTCGATCGGATACGTGGGGTCCCGCTGTAATTGTTGGGAATGACGGGGTACGGGACAGAGCGACACAGCCCCTGCAGCCCCCCGGCCAAGGGATTTCTGGAGGGGGGTCAGGTCATTAGCCCAGGGACCTGATGGGACAATCGGGTTTATAACGTCGGCCTGCCTGGGAAGTAACCACGAAAACGCCGTCAGGTTATCCTGACTCTCGGATGTTACAGGCAGGTGACAAAACCCAGCCCCATTCTGAATTAGCTGAACCGAAGAGGCCGATTGCTACGGCCCTGGGACTGGGCGTGTTAAGGGCTGAACCTAGTAAATAAGAAAACGGGGGAACGAAGTCACTTAACGAAGTTTGTCCGTATGGAAATACATTTAATTGGTGAACATAACGATGAGGGGCTGGGCCGGGCCGGGCCACACCCCCCCCCCGCCCCTTTGTGGGGCCTTAAAGAAATAGAGACTTTGGGGGGAAAAACCAAACAACCACATGGGTCTCCTGGAGCGAGTTTCCCCATCCTGGCTGCCACCCCCGGCCCCCGGGATCTCGACCCTGAGAAACGTCCACCCAGGCCGGGCCAGAGAGCGGGACCCACGGGACACGGCCGCCTCCCCCAGCTCCAGCCAAAGCCCAGACAACGCCTGGGCTGAACAGGATCGGACGTTTGGCTCCAGCCCGTCTCTGCTCCCTTCTGTCCCGTCACTGCCAGCTCTGATGCACCCAGGAGGCACTCAAAGGGCCTTTCCTCTCTCCGGCGGGCGGGACCGGGACCGGGAAAGCCTGGCTGGCTTCGTACTTCACACTGCAAAGGCTTTACCGGCTCGGCCTCCCGTGCTGTGTCGTTACGAAACGGTTCCCAGGCTGCTGACGGCGTGTGCCCTGGGGCTGAGCGGGCGGCGGTCTCTGCACCCCGCCCCGGCCCGGGTTTAACACGGTAACGGTGGACAGCGGCTGGGTTACGTTAACACCTTCGGCCCATTCGCTCCGTCCCCCTGTGCCGGGCTGGCGGACGGAAGAGCTGGACGGGGCTGCCGGGGCTGCCGAGCCGGAGGAGTCCCCGATCGGCCACGCCCGACGCCAGCGAGCGGGCGGCTGGCTAGAGCGCCCCGAGGCCGGCCGGGGTCAGTCCCCCGCGTGCAGCCGCTGGTGCACCAGCAGGTTGGCTCTCTGGCTGAAGCGCTTGCCGCAGCCGGGGCACTGGTGGGGCCGCTCGCCCGTGTGGGTGCGCTGGTGGGTCAGCAGGTTGGCACGCTGGTTGAAGCTCTTGGGGCAGCGGGGGCAGCGGAAGGGGCGCTCGCCCGTGTGCAGCACCTGGTGGGTCAGCAGGTTGGAGCTGCGGTTGAAGCTCTTGCCGCACTCCAGGCAGCGGTAGGGCCGCTCGCCCACGTGGATGCGCCGGTGCCGGTTGAGGGTGGAGCTCTGGGTGAAGCGCTTGCCGCACTCGGCGCAGGCGAAGGGCCGCTCGGCCGTGTGCACCCGCCGGTGGTTGACCAGCGTGGAGCGCACGCTGAAGCGCTCGCCGCAGTCCGGGCACTGGTGGGGGCGCTCGCCCGTGTGGGTGCGCCGGTGCTGCGCCACGTCCGAGTTGGTGCGGAAGCCCTTGCCGCAGTCGGGGCACTTGCAGGGCCGCTCGGCGGTGTGGGTGCGCTGGTGGGCCAGGCGGTGCGAGCTGCGGCGGAAGCGCTTCCCGCACTCGGGGCACGGGTAGGGGGCCTCGGCCGTGTGGCTGCGCTGGTGGATGATGAGCTCCGAGCTCTGGCGGAAGCGCTTGCCGCACTCGGCGCAGTGGAAGGGCTCTTCGCCCGTGTGGAGCCGGCGGTGGCTCACCAGGTCCGAGTTCTGCCGGTAACTCTTCCCGCAGTCCGCGCACTGGTAGGGCCGCTCCCCCGTGTGCACCGTCTGGTGCCGGATGAAGTGCGAGCTCTGCGAGAAGCTTTTCCCGCACTCCGGGCAGGTGTAGAGTCGCCCTGGCCGGGCCGTGGCTTCGCTCGGGTCCATTGTGTCGCCCCCGCGGGGAGCGGGTTCACCCCCACTCTCCTCCGCGGGGCTCCCCGGCTCCAGACTCCGGGAAACGTCCCCTCCAGATCCTCCTGGCAGCGTCTCATTCGCCACCCCGGGCTGAGTCGCCTCCTCCTCGTTCCCACGCGCTGGAAGAAAGAGAGAATCCAGACACCCGTCACTGCCTGCGCTGGACTCCTCAGGTAAGGGGAACAAACCCGAGGTGTAAACCCCCCCCTGGCTGCTGTGACTGCCCCTGGTGGGAGGAGAGGCCCCAGGCCGGGAACTCTCGCGGGATTCAAGCTCTCATTTCTGGCCCTTGGTTTTGTAGGGAGCCAGATGAGGCCGCACTGCCTTCCTGAGTCTGCAGACAGGCAGCTCTGGTGCTGCTCAGAGATCCCCAGCAGCAGGAAATTGAGAAGACACTGGCCGTTTTCAGGGCTGCTGTGACACTGACAAGAGTCAGGTCGATTTCACTCTGCGGGCCTGCAGGGGCCCTGAGCACCAGCGGAGGGAGCACTTGGGGCTATTCCCAGGGTTGGGGGGTCGATTGGACACACTAGGATCCAGGGGTGGATGGACAGATAGTGCAGGGTGTAGGGACGGGACCGGACCCGTCTCCTTTGCTGCAGCGAGTGGCCACCAGGGTCCCCGCACCCCTAACTGGAGCGCTGCAGGAGTCCCCGCGGTTCAGCTTCACGCGCAGATGTCAGCTCTTTCGAAATGTACGTAGAAAACGCCCCTGCAAGTCCCAGGACGTCGGCGGGGCAGACGTGGGAGCGATCCATGAAAGCGACCGCGCTGCCGGGTACCGGGCACAGCCGGCCTGAGACGCTGGGTGACTAGTCAGTGTCCTAGCGACCCCCAGGCGTCACCCCAGGGGAAGTACCGGTGTGAGGGGTGCGGAGGGGCAGCGCGGTCTGGTGGGTCAGACTCACAGAGCCTACGGCCAGAACGGACCCGGACAGAGATCCCTTTAGTAGCTGCGACCTTCCCCTCTCCTAGGGACTGAAACCCCACAATCAAGTCACTCCTCCGCCTTTGGAGTTCCGGGCTCTATTCCCGGCTCCACCACCGGCTGCTACGCCCTCTCCCTGGGCTTCTGTTCGCCCTCACCCCCTCCTCTCGCTGGCCGTTCACGCGGCCGGGTCCCCGGGGCAGGGACTGTCTCCCGCTAGGCGTATGTCCGGCTCCGAGCACAATGGGCTCCTGAGCTCAGGCCGGGGTAGATGCTCACGTCACACAGATCGTTATTGTTCTTCATAAGGTACAAAACGAGAAAGCAAGGAACGTGGTGAGGTCGAACCCTGGGCTGAGGCCTGGGGAGGACGCGAGGCCTCTGCAGTGATTCTGTGACTGCTCCGGAGCTGCTGTTCCTCTGGAGGTCGCAAGGCACTGTGCAAAGATGGGTCACGGTGCAGGATCTGCCTAACAACAGGGAAACCGAGGCACGGAAATGGGAAAGGAGGCGGCGGGGCTGGGAACCCAGGTCATAAGATCCAACAAAGAACGGAGCGTAAGGTGGCAGATATTGGTTGTTGTGGGGAGATTTCGTGCGCACACACTCACCACCGGAGACACTGCGTGTGAGTCCGTGTCCCACTGCCCTGCACTAGGCACGTAAACACACCTCTGTGCACGTGCGTGTGGAGGGGGCCGGCGGCCTGGGGTTTAATCTGATCTGATGAGCTGCTTCGCCCTCAATACAGAATTAACCCCCCAGCCGCATTTACTCCCCCCAGCCTGAAATCCCCTCCCTGCCCGCGCTGGCTGCAGGGCCCCACCGGGCGGGAGTCCCGGCCGGATGAGCGAAGGAACCGCATTTCCTAACCGTGTCCCCAGCCCGTTTTCTTCGCGCCCGCGGCAGCATCTGCCCAGTCGGCGTCGCCGCGGCCCCTGCACAATCGGCTGCCCGTTGTGGTGTGCGGGTCTCTCACTCGGGGGCAGGGCAGAGAAAAACATTTACAAACATACAATGGGGTTGGGGAAAGGCAGGGGGCCGGGACAGCCCCTGACGGGCCCGTAAAGCCCCTTCCGTTACTGCCCAGGATTTAAAGGCCCCAGGAAGCCGGCGGGGGGGGATTTCTGAGCCGGTTTAAGCGACTCCTCACCTGTGCGGGCGTCTCTCGGGGTCTCCTCAGCGCCCCGGGGACCCGGGACCCCCAGCTCTGCCCCTCGCTCCATCCGGGAGAGCGTCCGGCCCAGGGGTCAGAAATCCTGCTCGGGGGCCGGGACAGGCGAGATCAGGGCGTGCGACGCGGCAGAATATCGGCTACAGGGAACGGCCCATGACTTGAACCCAGCCCCGGCCTGCTCCAGGGGACAGGGCCTGACCCGGGGGGCAGGATACCGGCGGGATGGGCCCCTGGGGCTGACTGGGGGGCAGGGAGGGGGCAGGATACCGGGCGGGATGGGCCGTGGGGCTGACTGGGGGGCAGGGAGGGGGCAGGATACCGGGCGGGATGGGCCCGTGGGGCTGACCCGGGGGGCAGGGAGGGGGATACCACCCCAGGGGGTACCACAGTCCCTGGGGTCTCACTGTCCCCACTGCAGACACCCAGGGCAGTGGGGGGATGGGGGGGGGCTCTGGGAGGACGGGGGGGCTGCGGGATGTTCGGATCTTAGTCACCCCCCTGCCTGCTGCTCCTTCTCCATAGATGGGTGGGGGTCTGCGCCTTCCCCGCCCCCCTTCCAGCCCCTCCCCCACCTCTATCCGTCCCACACCCCCGCCCGCCCGTGGCCCCGCAGCGCCCCCCGCCCGGCCCGGTCCCTCCCGCACCTGCCGGCCCGGCGCAGCAGCTCCCTCCCCCGGCGGAGCTCGGCGCTGCCGGCCCAGGGGCGGCTCCAGCCCAGCGCGGCCCCCGGGCTCCCCCCGCCCGGGCCGGGAGCAGCAGCGGGGCCGGGCGCGGACGCGGCAGCGGCGCTGACCCAGGAAGCCCAACCCCCGGGGGGGCGGGGCGAGCCCATGGACCCGCCCCCGCTGCCGGGAGGGGAGCGGCACAGACAGGGCCCGTCTACACCGGATCGCACCCCTGGGGCTGCGGCCCCTGCTAGTGCGCTCGGGGCGGGACTGGGGGCGCGGGGCAGGCGGAGACGGGCCCTTTGTGCAGAGTCAGCGCCCGGGTCTCCCCATTGCCCCCGCCCCTGGCTCAGGAGGGGGTGTCCCAGAGCCCGGCCCCACCCCCTCCTGCCCCCCAGGGGAGAGACAGACAGGGCTGGCATGGGGGGCTGCGGGCCCTGCATTGCAGGGGTCCAGGAGAGGGAGCTGGTGTTTGGGGTGGGGGGAACAATCACTCACCCCAACCCCCATTGACTGAAACACCCCTTCCCTCCCCGCAGGCAGCGTCTACACTCGGGCACAGCCAGGGGCATGTAGACCCACCCCAGCCACCGTCTCTGTGTCCCCCACCGGCCTGCCAAGCCATGAGCGGGGACAGGGCACCCGGCTGCCTGTTCCCCCATCACCACAATCCCCCAGAACCCCCCTGGCCCCCACTCACCCCGAGCCCCCAGCTCTCTGGAGGGCTGGGAAGGGAGCTGAAAAGGTCCCAAGGGTGGCTGGGTGGGTGCTGGGGTCCCTGGGCAGGGTGCAGGGGCCGGGGGCACAGAGGCTGTCTGGGTTGTGGGCGGCTGGGCA
The DNA here is from genome assembly GCF_020497125.1 of Mauremys mutica. Classification (NCBI taxonomy): domain Eukaryota; kingdom Metazoa; phylum Chordata; order Testudines; family Geoemydidae; genus Mauremys; species Mauremys mutica. The sequence continues at coordinate 3,531,847 of NC_059083.1, forward strand.
GCCCTGGGCGTGTGCAGAGCAGGAGACCCCCGAGCCAGCGTGGTGGGGGGCGGGGTGCTGAGCCAGGAATGCCTGGGGGAGGCGTCAGTAACTCAGCCGTGGAGCGACTCCTTCGGGGCCTGTGACCTCACGGTGCCGAGGGGGCGCCCGGAGCAGAAAACCACCAGGGATCCCAGCCGGGTCACTGCCCCGGCCATAGGGAGCCTCTGCCCCATGGGAGCCCCATTGCACCCCTCTTCTCCAGAGAAAGGCTGTGAAGCCCCTGGAGACGCCCCTGCTGGGCTGGGGGGTGCTGGGGTGGGGTCTGGTTCAGTGCCTGCTCTCCCCACCCAGGAGCTGTGGGGTGGGCTGGGGGGCTGCTCTTCCCCCTCTGCCCTCAGCCATGGGGCCTGGCCCGGCTCCAGGCCCAGCCTGGGGGCTGCCCCACCACTTCCCTTCACAGCTCAGGCCCTCAGCGATCGGGGGCAGCCCTCTCCCTCCCGGGGGGCGTCTGACACGCAGGACAAACCCGTCCGACGCTCGTCAGCTATTTCCTGTCTCCCCCCAGTGCAGCCAGTTCACAGCTCCCAGCCTGTGTCCGGCTCCGAGGAGCAACCCTGCAGCATCCCAGCACCGGGGGTGGGGGTGGGGGGCAGAATCAACCTTTACTGACATTTACCGAGAAAAAATCTCGTCTGTTCCAAGCCCAGGAACCGGTACCAGCCAGCACTGGGGGGGGGGGGGCAGTGCCCCACGCTGCATGGGGTGGATCACAACAGTTCTATCCGGGGTAGAAAAATACCAACAATCCTAGGAACGGCCACAGCGGGTCCGACCAAGGGTCCCGCTAGCCCCGTGTCCTGTCTGCCGACACTGCCGGTGCCAGGCGCCTCGCAGGGCATGAACAGAACAGGGCGATTATCCAGGGACCCGGCCCCGGTCGGCCAGGCCCAGCTTCTGGCAGGCAGCATCCAGCAAGTGCTCTTGTAGCCTTCAGTGCCAGGAGATGGGAGACACACACACACACACACACACACACACACACACACACACACACAGACAGACACACACAAACAACGCAGTCTGTGAGGTGACTGGGGCCTTCTGTGCCAGGAGATGGGGATCTGTATGTGTACTAACCACACAGACACACACAGAGAGAGAGAGAGAGAGAGAGACAGAGACACACACACAGAGAGAGAGAGACACACACACACACAGACCCCGCGCTGGGCACAGGAGCCCCACAGACCCTGCCGGGGGGTGTATGTGTCACGCGCTGGACCCCGGGGGAGCCGCACACGGGCGTGGGGGGGGCCTTTAAATTGTGCCCCCCCCCGCACTATCAGCCGGCGGCTCTACAAGGGCTCCCGCGCCCCCGCCAGCTGCAGCCGCCCGCAGGCCGGGGAGGCCGGGCCCAGCCCCGGGACCTGGCGGGGGCTCGCGGCGCGGAACAGCTGGGGCTGGCCAGGGCAGGGGCGGGGCCGCGTGAGCACGTATGCAGATCTGCCCGCGAGCGGAGCATTGTGGGAACGGGAGCAGGCTGCCCAGCAGGGCCCCAATTGACCGTGCGGGGCTCGGCGGCGAGAAGGGTCCGAGCCCGGGGCCTGTCGGGGCAGCTGGCGGCGGTCGGGGCCGGCGTGGGCGGGGCCGGCGGTCGGTCCGAGTCGGGCCCCACCGTGTGTTGAGAGCATGTGGGGAGCGAGGGCGGGCGGCGGGCGGGCGGCAGGAACTCATACTTACCTGGCAGGGGAGATACCATGATCACGAAGGTGGTTTTCCCAGGGTGAGGCTCATCCATTGCACTGCGGGTGTGCTGACCCCTGCGATTTCCCCAAATGCGGGAAACTCGACTGCATAATTTGTGGTAGTGGGGGACTGCGTTCGCGCTCTCCCCTGGCGCGGCTGGTGCAAAGACAGAACGAGGGTTCTACCCGGTGCGCTGCTCCTGGGTGCGCGTCGCTCATTTTCCTTGAGACTTTTGTCGTGCGCGGTTTTTTCTCCTTTTCTCTTTGCGACTTAGCTTTATGGCTGGTAACTAGCGGCAGGGGACGGGGGGGTATTAAAGGGAGGGGCCTCCCCCCACGACACGAGCCGGAAGAGCCGCTGCCCCAGACTGCCTGGCTCTGCCTTCAGGGTCTCCAGCTGGGCCGCGCTGCGGGGCCTTGGGGGGTGCGGGGGCACTTCCCAGGGGAGGAGGCCGGGGCAGGGTCTGCGCGCAGGACGGCGGCCCGAGGGCGGGGTCTCCCCTCTGGCTCAGCCGGTGCAAAGACACACTCAGGAGATTCGCTGCGTTACGCGCCAGCGCTTGTCTCCTAGTTACAGACCCGCGGGCACGTCGCTCTTTTCTCCTGAAATATTTTCCCTCCTCGCTTTTCTTCGTCTCCCTCCCGATGTGCCGGCGGCCAGCGGCGGGGGCGCCCGCTCCCGCCACGGCACCAGCCAGAACAGCCGCTGCACCCGGTGCCTGGCTGCGGGTCTGCAACTGAGCCGCGCTGCGGGGTCTGCACAGAGAACGGCGGCCTCATGGCGGGGGGTGGGGGGCACGCCCCATTGTCTGACTTGGGGTGAGCACCTGGGCAGGGCAGGCTCGTGGGCAGAGAAAGCAGCGGGAGGGGGAGACTCGGGGGGGGGGGGGCGCTCCAGTGGCAGAAGAAGCAGCAGGGGGGGGGAAGCGGGGGGGGGGGCGCTCTAGGGACGGGGGCTCAGAGGAAGCTCAGGAATTGGGAGCGGGGCCCCGCAGGGGCACCCTATGGAGGGCAGGTTTCTGGTGGCGGGGGGCAGGGGGGTTGGGGTGACGGAAGGGCCCTAAAAGAGGTGGGGGCCACCAGCGCCCGCCCCCGCCCTCCCTGTCCCCTCTCTGGCTCTGCGCCTTTGGCCATGGAACAGCGCCACCTCGTGGCGGTTTGGGGGCGGGCGCTAGGCCGGGAGGAACCCGAGGGCGCTGCCGGGGCGCCCCAGCCGAGGGGAGAAGGGAGGCGCTGCGGGAGGGGGAAGGAGCCTGGGGGTGAACCTGGCGGGCAGGGCCGCCCAGAGGATTCCGGGGGCCCGGGGTCTTCGGCGGCGGGTCCCGGAACAGAAGGGGCCCCCCGCCGCCGAAGACCGGGCTGCGCTTCGGCGGCGGCGGCGGCGGGTCCCGCTTCTCCCCCCCGGCCCCGGCTTCGCCCCCGGCCCCGGCCCCGGCTTCTCCCGCCCGCCGCCCTGGCCCCGGCCCCTTACCGAGCGCGTCGCCCGCGGGGCCTGAGCTCCGTCCCGCTCAGAGCCGCGTGGGGAGGGGGCGGGGCTGTGAGCTCCACGCCGAGCGGAGGGAGGTGCCCCGCCCCCTCCCCACGGCGCTCTGAGCGGGGCGGGGCTCAGGCCCCGTTGGAGCTCCCAGCCCCGCCCCCTCCCCACGCGGATCGGGGCGGGGCTCAGGGGCTCGGCCGGAGTCTCGGCGGCTCCAGGAGAGGGGCGGAGGCAGAAGCCTCCGCTCTTCTCTTGGGGGCCCCTGCGGAGCCCAGGGCCTGGGGCAAATTGCCCCCTTTGCCCCCCCCTCTGGGCGGCCCTGCTGGCGGGTTGGTGCGTGTGGCTGGGAGAAGAACCCAACAGTTTCTTGGGTGGGGCACCCAGAGGATTCAGGGGGACTGGGGCAAAGCAATTTTGGGGGCCCCTTCCATAAAAAAAAGTTGCACTACTATAGAATCCTGTATTCTCGTGGGGGCCCTTGTGGGGCCCTGGGCCTGGGGCAAATTGCTCCACTTTCCCTGCTCTCCCCCCTCCTCCCCCCCCCGGTCAGCCCTGGCTGGGGCTCCTCCCCTGTCCCGGTGTGGCCCGAAGGCCCCCCCCCCATCAGCCTCTGGGTCTAGGCATCTGACTCAAACCTTCCGCCTGCTCCTATAAACAGTCCCTAGTCTCTGGGGAAAACAGGTACAGAGCCTGCTCCCTACGCTGAAACTGTGGCAATTCTCTCAAGGGGGGAGGGATGGAAATGTTTTTCCTGAGGGGGACACTGATGAGAGAGCGACTGACCCAAAACCACACGCGTCTGGAGGTACCCCGATGAGAGCAGTGTGGGCAGCTGCTTGGAAACGAATAACCAGCCACTGAAGTGACCTGCAAACAGCCATAAAGTAGAAGGGGGAAGCAGCCCCCATACACTGAAAAACACATATTAGGAGAACAACACAGAGTAACACAGAGTCGTGTTAAAAACAAACCAGTGACAACCCTTTTTCCTCTTCTTTATAACCCAGGATGCTGCGCGGAGTGGATGGAGCAAGCTCCTATTCCATCTCCCTGTTTAAAAAATCTGTTTAATATAAAGCTCTCAGCTAGAGAACCTATCAGATATTAAACTTATCAGACAGATTGTAAAACGTTATTAAAGCTAATGTTAAAAAAAATATGTAATACATAGGCTGAGAACAGCGTAGCTGTATGTCTGATTCGATCATCCACAATACAAAGTTTGTTTTAAAAACTCATATGATACACACAGAACATAATCAGCAATAACCCAGATTTAGGTGAATAAATTGAACAATCCAGTTTAGAATCCAAATACTCTGGTACATCGCTCATGAAGAGTTCTACAGAGAGCAAAATATATCAATTTAGTTGGGTTTGGTCCTGCTTTGAGCAGGGGGTTGGACTAGATGACCTCCTGAGGTCCCTTCCAACCCTGAGATTCTATGATTCTATGGAGAGTGTCCCTCAATAACGGAGAATTAGGGACGCGTGTCCGCTTAGAAAATACAGTTTATCAGGGAAGTATTTTAGTTACTTTCCTTACTGTAAAAAGACCAGGAGACCTTGTGGCACCTTAGAGACTAACAAATTGATTTGGGCATAAGGCTTCCGGGGTAGGCAACTTATGGCACATGTGCCAAAGGCGGCACATGAGCTGATTTTCAGCAGCACTCACACTGCCTGGGTCCTGGCCACCGGGCCGGGGGGCTCTGCATTTTAATTTAATTTTAAATGAAGCTTCTTAAACATTTTTAAAACCTTATTTACTTTACATACAGCAATAGTTTAGTTACATATTATAGACTTATAGAAAGAGACCTTCTAAAAACGTTAAAATGTATGACCGGCACGCAAAACCTTAAATTAGTGTGAATAAATGAAGACTCAGCACAGCACTTCTGAAAGGTTGCCGACCCCTGGTATAAACTTTCGTGGGCTAAAACCCACTTCATCGGATGCATGCAGTGGAAAATACAGTAGGAAGATACATATATATATATATACAGAGAACATTAAAAGATAGGGGTTGCCTTACCAATTTTTTTGGAATGGGCCATCCCGATTACCACTACAAAAGTGATCGTCCTCCTGCTGATAATAGCCCAGTTGAATTGATTTGTCTCGTTAAGTGTTGGCAAGGCAACCCCCATCTTTTCATGTTCTGTGTATTTATATATATCCTGTGTGGCAGAGCTCTGACCTTGCTTCCATGGGTCCTGCGCTTCTAGGCAATTATTGGTAGCCTCAGTGGCTCACTGTGACCCTCCCCGTAGCCCTTCTCTCTCTGGGGCCAGGGTTACAGTCTGCTGAGCCCTTTTCATCATAGGCTGCAAGGAGGTTGGGGAGAGAACTCCCACCATCTCTGTTCAGCCTCCTGTCCTGACAGGCACCTGACTTCCCCTCCCAGGAGCTGTTCCTGTAGTGGTGGGTTGGGGGGAACCCGGGCCCGCCCTCTACTCCGGGTTCCAGCCCAGGGACCCTAATGGCAGCAGTTGTTGGCAGCCAACCTTTCACTGCCAGAGTTGCTGCATTTCCCTGGGCCACTTCCCCACAGCTCTCCTGCTTCTCCCTTCCTCACCCTTACCTTAGGGCTCCCTTACCGATGGTTTGAGGGTGTCTTCAGTAACCAGCCCTTCAGCCGCACTTCCTCTCCTCTGGCTCCCTGGCTCTCCTCTGCCTGACTGGAGTGAGCCCTTTGTATAGTATCAGCAGGGCCTTAATTAGAGTCAGGTGGTCACATTAACTGAATGGCCTCACCTGACTCTTTACAGGTTAATTAGAGTCAGGTGTTCTCATTAGCCTGGAGCAGCCCCTGCTCTGGTCAGTCAGAGAACAGAAAACTGTTAATCCAGTGGCCAGTGTATCTGCCTTCTGCTATTCTGCTGTACCCAACTGGCCTGGGTCAATCACACGTCCTACTGTATTTTTCACTCCATGCATTAGATGAAGTGGGGTTTAGCCCATGAAAGCTTATGCCTACATGAATGTGTTAGTCTCTAAGGTGCTACAAGGATGCCTCATTTTTTCTGGTGATACAGACTAACACGGCTACCACACTGAAACCTTTCCTTACCGTGTTTCTCATCAGCACTCCAGATCATCCCCCGGTATTGCCAATGCCCAGTGATGTGTTCTATGTAGATGTCCCTCAACCACCAGATGGCATCTGACACCGTGCGTTGTCGCATCAGACAAGAGTAGCATTGACCAATTCCACATTCTCTCAGCACTCAGGGCCGGCTTCGGTCGATTCCCCCGATTCCCCGGAATCGGGCCCTGCCCCTAACAGGCTTTTGGGTCAGTCGCTCTCTCATCAGTGTCCCCCTCAGGAAAAACATTTCCATCCCTCCCTCCTTGAGAAAATTACCACTGTTTTAGCGTAGGGAGCAGGCTCTGTACCTGTTTTCCCCAGAGACTAGGGATCGTTTATAGGATCGGGGGAAGGTTTGAGTCAGATGCCTAGAGCCAGAGGCTGATGGGGTGGGATGGGGACGGACTTTGGGCCACATGGGTGCAGAGATATGGGAAGAAGGGGACACACGTCAGGGCCCAAATGGGGCTCTGGGTGATCACTGCTTCCCACCACCCAACACAGATGTAATGAAGCTCAGTGGTGTCCGTATAAAGAAATGAAAACTACTGATTATTCCCAGGGGCGGCTCTAGCAATTTGGCCGCCCCAAGCAGTCATGCCTGCGGGAGGTGCACCGGAGCCGGGGGACCAGCGGACCTCCCGCAGGCATGACTGCGGAGGATCCGCTGGTCCCGCGGCTCCAGTGGACCTCCCGCAGCCACGGAGGGTTCGCTGGTCCGGCGGCTCTGGTGGAGTATCCGCAGTCATGCCAGCGGGAGGTCCACTGGTCCCCCCGCGCCCGTGCACCTCCCGCAGGCATGACTGCGGAAGGTCCGCCAGACCCGCCTGCCGCCCTCCAGAGAAAATGCCGCCCCATGCGCGTGCTTGGCGCGCTGGGGTCTGGAGCTGGCCCTGATTATTCCTCAAGAAAGGCTTTGAGTGACTTACGGCTATAAATGCAACACAGAAGACAAGCACAAGTACAAGTAAACTTTTACTACTATGTTTAATACTGCAGCATTAATATAATCCGAGATCAAATTATCCCGACACTACCATTTTTTAATACTTGAGATCAAAAAAGCTTGAGCAACCCAGACTTCTCCATTACCTTATACTCCATGCAGCCAGACTACTCGACTTTAAAACCTTACCCGGCCGAGAATACGTTACCCTTTAGCCGACTGCTCTTTGCATTGGCCAGGTGCAGAACGTTGGTGCAGCTCAGGTTTCCTCGGTTCAGGGGGTGCGGGTCAGACCGATCAAAGAGAATAACTTCTTAGACCAAGACACACACACACACACACACCCCTGAGGTTCTACACATTTAATCCCATCTGCCCGTCACGCTTTGAAGCAGGGCAACCAAAATCAGGTTAAAAGGTTGCAAAGTCAAACACTAACAATAGGAAATGCCAGCGTAACGGCTGTATATTTTCAGCTTCCTTATTTGTTTGTAGCCAATTATTGTTTTAGTTTATAAACGATGCTCAAGGAGAGAGCTCCCTTCGATAGCCCCTGTCTCCACTGTGGTTCCTTCGTTTTCTAGGTAACTTACCTCTAAATGGGTTAGTGGCTTGATTGTGGGTGAGGTGATTTCGATGGGGCCTCGCCCATCAAAGCCACATAGGAATCAGATTTTTGGTGCAGTGTTTTTTAACCACAAGTTCCAAAGCTGGTTTCAATAAGCCGTACCCGGGGGCATGGCCTGTTATACCATGTACGAGTCAGCATAAAATGTTGGCTGGTTGTAGGCATCTTTTGACCACAAGTTGCAGCTTAATTTTGCAAAGCGTTTAAAGATAATTTTGCGAAGCTCATTTGAATAGGCCTAACACTGGCAATACTGTTGTTCATCTTAAGCTTAACACTCCTGCTTAAATTAATCACAATGGGGACAGGGGAGGCCCCTCAACACCCTAACAATCCCCCCCCCCAAGAAAGTGTTCGGTTCTTCTCCCAGCCACACGCACCAACCCGCCAGGTTCACCCCCAGGCTCCTTCCCCCTCCCGCAGCGCCTCCCTTTGTCCCTCGGCTGGGGCACCCCGGCAGCGCCCTCGGGCTTCCTCCCCGCCTAGTGCTCACCCCCAAATCGCCACGAGCCATGGCCAAAGGTGCAGAGCCAGAGACCGGACAGGGAGGGCGGGGGCAGGCGCTGGTGGCCCCCACCTCTTTTAGGGACCTTCCGTCACTCCCGCCCCCCCCCCCCGAAACCTGCCCTCCATAGGGTGCCCCTGCAGGGCCCGGCTCTCACTTCCTGAGCTTCCCCTGAGCCCCCGCCCCTGGAGCACCCCCCCCCCCGCTTCTCCCCCTCCTGCTGCTCCCTCTGCCCCTGGCGCGCCCACCCCCGAGTTCCCCCCCCGCTGCTCCCTCCGCCCAGGAGCCTGCCCATGCGCCCAGCGCTCACCCTGGGCCGGACAATTGGGGGGTGCTGCCCCCCCCATAAGGCCGCTGTTCTCTGTAGCTCTGCCCTCTCCTCCTCCTCTAGAAAGTGCGTCAGCCCCCCACGCCCCACAGCGTGGCCAAGCTGGGGACCAGAAGCCAGAGCCAGGAACCGTGGAGCAGCGCCTGTCCCGGCTAGTGCCGTGAGAGAAGCGGCCCCCTCGCTTCAAAAATCCTGCCACTCACAGTAATGCTACGTCGTAAGGAAAAACACAGAAAAAAGCGCCGGGAGCGGAAGAAAACCCTCGTTCTGTCTTTGCACCAGCCGCGCCAGGGGAGAGCGCGAACGCAGTCCCCCACTACCACAAATTATGCAGTCGAGTTTCCCGCATTTGGGGAAATCGCAGGGGTCAGCACACCCGCAGTGCAATGGATAAGCCTCACCCTGGGAAAACCACCTTCGTGATCATGGTATCTCCCCTGCCAGGTAAGTATGAGTTCCTGCCGCCCGCCCGCCGCCCGCCCTCGCTCCCCACATGCTCTCTACACACGGTGGGGCCCGACTCGGACCGACCGCCGGCCCCGCCCACACCGGCCCCGCCCGCCGCCAGCTCCCCCGACAGGCCTCGGGCTCGGACCCTTCTCGCCGCCGAGCCCCGCACGCTCAAGGGGGGCCCTGCTCGGCAGCCTGCTCCCGTTCCCACAATGCTCCGCTCGCGGGCAGATCTGCATACGTGCTCACGCGGCCCCGCCCCTACCCTGGCCAGCCCCAGCTGTTCCGCGCCGCGAGCCCCCGCCAGGTCCCGGGGCTGGGCCCGGCCTCCCCGGCCTGCGGGCGGCTGCAGCTGGCGGGGGCGCGGGGGCCTTTGTAGAGCCGCCGGCTGATAGTGCGGGGGGGGGCACAATTTAAAGGCCCCCCCACGCCCGTGTGCGGCTCCCCCGGGGTCCAGCGCTGCTGAGCTCAGAGCCCAGCGCGGGGCCCCTCCCCGTACAGCCCCCTGCACAATGCAGTAGTAAATAATACAGTTGTTTTTACATAGTAACCAAGTTGAAATTAAATGACAGTTTTTCTGGCCCAGCTAGTGGTTTTTAGCTGATTGTTAAATTAATTGTCCATATATTGTAGATAGAGGTGTAATTAACCAGTCTCTTATTTATAAAACACTTCATTTTTCTTTTCTTGATGCTTGGGGGTTTCTTCACTGTATACAGATATGAACTGGTGTCTTCAGGGTGTGATATTTTCTGGTGTCTTTGGTCTGTGGGATGCAACTTAAACAACTTTTGTTAGTTAACAATAAAGTTTTGTTGTTGTTGTTGTTGTTTTTTGTTTTCAATAACCCAAACTTAATATACAGGTTTTAACTTACTTTGTTTACAATGTAATAAGAACAATGTAATAGGGACCGAGTCTTTTATAACACAAGCTATACTTTTACAATTGTTGTATAGACATTCATTTTTATTTGGGGTGCATTACTAATATTTCATAGTAAATATAATGCTTAACAGCTAAAATAAATGCTTACAGTCTTCCATGAGAAGGTATATTGCTTTCCCTTGCTGAACACTTTGTTTCAGCAAAAGAGTTAGTAACATAATTTTAACTAGCTTTCTAGAGTTAATTTGCTTGTGATACCAACTTCACTCTTGTTAACGGTTTAGAAGCACAAACCTTATCAACCATTGCTTCCCATTAACATAACATAACAAAAGAAAAGCATATAAAACTAAACCAACTATAAAATTAAACCAAAATAAATTTTAAATACAGATACATGCAAATACTTTGAGGGTATTTGAGGGTATACTTTCATGATGCTCTGTTATGTTTGGGAGCCAAAGGTGGAAACCTGTTGAAATTGTTTGATTAGCTATATGCATAAATTGTTATTTTAAAACATTTTGGTTATGACATTCTTATAACTATATTTAAAAGAGCAAACAAGTTTATAAAAAGCCCAAACAAGAAATTAACATTTGTTAATATTATCTTTACCTTAATGTTGAGGTTTCCCCTTACATTTTTTCTTTGAATAACAATAAAAAAAACGTACAAAACAAAACTGTGATTGATAAAAGAGAATTGTTTTTGTTTGCAATTGCATTATTTGTTGAGGCAAAAATATATGTACATATATTTGTAACTGAAACCTTTTTGAACTTTGCACAAAAAATTGGTGCTAATAATACTATGATTACACCCCAACCATGATTTTAAAATAGTGTGGTACCACATCTCATATATATTTTTAAAAGGGTATAAAATTGACTTTTGTTGCAACAAAATAAAAATAATTTAATTAAAAAAAATAGTCATGTGACACACACAACATAGACATAAGACACACACATGACATACAGGACAAACGTACAATTAAAAACAAATGGCGCCCAAAATTCTATTCATAACTATACAAAATAACACAACCAAAAATAAAAAATAAAAAGGGTTAAACATTTGAATAAACAAGTTATTACCTTATTTAAAACTTGTAGCATAAATTTGATAAAAAATATATTAATATTTGCCAAATGTATTATATTAATTTGGTAACAAGGAATTTTGCATTACTTTATATTTAACATTATTTTAAAACTCTGCTATATGGAAATAAGAAAAGCCCATGTTTTAAATATTAGTTAGTGGTTAGTGGTTAGCAGAGAGTGCATTTCTGTTGCTTGGCAACCATATCTTCAAGAAAGTTAGGAATAATTCCAGCTGTTGCATTCCTGAAGGGTTAAAATAATTAATTTACTGGATTTGTTTAAAATAAAAATTTTTACCTTGTTTTCTTTTTGTTTCTTGTTTGGGGACCCCCCCTGCCCCGTCCCAGCCCGGCACAGACCCATAGCAAATCCCATCCCAGAGCCAACAGCCGTCCCTCGGCACTGAACTCCGGCAGAACCCCCCCCCCCCCAGTTTCCATGGGGTGAGAACGGCTACGGGGTGGGGGGGGGTGACAACATTCTCCCCAGGTGATTGGTCGAACCCGGGCAGGGGTCTCCCCACAGCTTTACCAGCTCCCGTCTGGCTCTGGGGCTGCCTCCGGCTCAGCGTGGGGAACCCTCCCCCACCCCATGGGGACCAACCAGCCCCGATTCCCTCTGGCCTCTCCCCCTGCAACCCCCACACCGGCCTATGGATGGGGGGACGCCAGCCGGGGCCCTCCTGGCACCACAGAGCCGGTGAGACTCCAGCAGCGCCTAGCGATGGGGGGGGGGGGGGAAGCAGCACCCGGTGGAGGGGCTGGGCCATCACACGGACATCGGGGCTCCTCAGGGCATCCCAGGGGGTGAGAGTGTTGCAGAGCAAAGGGCCAGTGCGTAAATGGCCGACACCTCTGTCTCCTGGCAACTAATGGCCGGGGCCTTCCCCCTGCCAGGGGATGCTAAAGGTGGGGGAGACAGAGAGATCAGGTGACCTCCTGGCCCGGGAAAGGAGCTGAGCAGAGAGGAGGGGCTGGAGGGGGTGTCGATCTGGAGCTGGCTGGGGACAAGGAGTGAGGGCAGACGTGGGGGTCTGGCTCACTGCCCCCCAGAATGGACCCGGCCGAGGGGTCCGGTTCTCTGTCCCTACAAGCTCTGTGTTAGCCCCTGTTCCTGTCATCGAATAAACCTCTGTGTTACTGGCTGGCTGAGCGTCACGTCTGCCTGCGCAGTGGGGGGGCAGGACCCTCTGGCTTCCCCAGGACCTCCCCTCCCCCAACTGGCCGAGACTAGCCAGGCTTCCGCCCCAGTCCCAGGCGGCTCAGCTCTGGGGAGACAGGTGGGGCCCCACAGGTGGTGGGAAGCCCGGAGCCGGAGGTGCCCTGGGGTGCGGCCAGGGGGCAGAGAGATGCAGGGGGGTGGGGCCAGGGGTGAAGAGGAGCCCTTGGGGTGGGGGGTGGGCCGAGAGGAGCAAGTAGTGGGTGGGGGGAGCCAGTGGGGTCTCAGGGCGCAGTGCAAGTGGAGCCCAGCTCCATGGGGCCACTGGCACCACTGTAAACCCGGCACTGCCCTCCCCCCAGGCAGCTGCACCCCCCCCCCAGCCTGCACCCCCCTGCGCCCCCAGGGAATTACCAGGGGCTCTGACTGAGGCCAGGCTGAGGGTGGAGCCCTCATTTAAAATCTGTTTTAAAGCTATGTATTGGGTCATGATGTTAGGTAAAAAGCAAGTCCTACTCACCTCTCCAGCACCCGAGTTTGTGCGGAGTTGGTATAGGGCTCAGAGATCTGTCAGAGACCAGACAACAATTCGTTGATCAACGGGCTCACACCATCCTTAGCTTAAGAGCCAAGCTTTGGAGGAGTGTGGCAAGTTTATTAGGGGTGAGCATCAATGTTTATACACAGAAGTAAACAAAGTGATTAACAGATCATAATGGTCATGCATAATCAATCAAGATTCTACGGGATAAAACAGGTTAAAATGCAAATTGGAGAAGACAAAAGGGGAGATGGCTACTTATGGCTACTTATTGGGAGGGGAAGGGTCATGAGTAGTTTGCAGGTCAAAACTTTTGATTAAAAGTTTCAGACACAGACATGTAGTCTGAGTTAAGTTTCAGTTCATAAAGAGTTCAGACTCAACAATGATTTCAGAATGTGGTTTTAATTTGGAATACATCTGTTTTATCCAGCAGCACATGCAGAGCGTTAGAACTAACATAACAGTTAGGATTACTAATAGAACAATGATGGGATGGAAAACTATATTTAGGACTGCTGACCAGGTGGGTGACCAACCTTTAAACACATTGTACCAGTGGTGGATACTTAATTGTTTTGCCTGTTCAGCCACCCTGAGTATTTTTCCTCCCTTATGGAGGATAGCCAAACTTCTGGTTTGGATTTTCTCTGGAGTGGATTTTGTTAGTTCACTAATTTGTTTGTTATGGTAGGGCACAGGTGATGTGTTGTAAACAAACCAAACAATTTATAACCAGGTGAATATAACTGAAACCATTACAATTGACTAAACACCAGCTATAACCTAAACACAAATCCAAACAATTATAGTTATAATAATTGGGAATACAATAAAACGATAACCATTACAATAATTGGGTACATTGACACATAAGATGAGGCCCAAGTTTGATGCTGCAATAGCCATCAAACAATAAAAGTTCCTGAGGTCAGGACCTCCTTAAGACTTAAGAGATTTTTGGGGACCTGAAAGATGGGGCCCTGCAATTATGGGCCAAGGTCTTACAGGTTATGGGGGCCCAAGAACTACCCTTTAGGACTTGGGGAAGTAGAACCAGAGTGCGTAGAGGAACGTGTGGCATTAACAATACAAGCAAATGTAACTAACAATACAAATGTATTAATAACAAAAATTAACAACAAAATGACTATTAGAGAACCTAACAAAAAATAAACCTGATGCACTGGGGACCAAAGTGTTTTGGACACAACTGGTGATTGATAAGTTGGATGGACATGGGGGAAGTAGAGAGGGGAAAAGACATTTGCTCTGTGTAGTGTAGTATTTTTTTTTTGACCCAATGCTAGCACAGGACACCACTAGAGACAGACACAGAACATGCAACAGAGAACATGCAACACAGAACACTGAACACAGACTTTGTCGCGACACTATAACCATGGTATTTTATAACTTTTCGGCTGGTAGCAGCTCTTCTGATGTTCTGGTTGTAGAGCCTGAAAGATAGAAGCTTAGAAATAAATTAGCACAGTGCTTCCACATGGCAGACCCTGCTTAGTCTCTGCCACAGTGTGTTTGGTACTTGGGGCTGCACAAATGCTAATTAAGTGGTACAACAACAAAAAAATTCATTTTAAAATTCCCAGCCACTTTGCCATGGCATTCTGGCCCTGGGAGGAGGAATCTACCCAAATATTCCCCTTCCCACTCTCCAGAGGGGTCCCAAAAACCTGCCCCTTCTGGGGTCTCAAATGCTTTTAATTCTGATGTTACTGCTGCTGTAGGATGTGAGAGTGCTGTTTTAACTCTCTGTACCCAACCTTAAGAGCACTTAACTGGGTTTGGGTACTACAGACATTTTTATTTCTCTGCTTTTGCAGCAGAGGCTTGTAAATCTTGATGCATTTTTTTTTTTTTACATTTTCCCAACAGTTGTGAACAACAACCAACCACAACAAAAAAACAAAAACAAAAAACAAACAAATATTAAGCACTATAACCCCTAATTCCTAAAAGAGCAGCTTATAATGGTTGTTTCACATATTTTCTTCCCATGTTTTCCGGGGGTCCCAAGCCTGTTTTTCCCAATGTGCCATTACTTTCCAATTTTCTACCCCTTTTTTCAATTGGGATAGTTTTTCTTTTAGAGATATTTTCTCCTCTTTACAGGCTGCTAGGCAGAGGTAGCTGTCATTACAAGCCTTCCACAGCAGCCAGATCCCTGCAGCATCTTTGTCTGCTGCATTTGGGGGTTTACATATGAGGATATATTGGGCTGGCACAAAACGGGTGCAAAGCACTCGCCCCCGTGTAACTGGCTGCATGACGCACCGGGCGGCGGTGAATGGGGCTGGGCTCGGGGATAAAATCCAGCTGCCAGCGGCTGGTGCAGGCCACGAGCCGGCCTTGCAGGGGGCCGCGGATCCACACGTGGGTTTGTTCCTGGCCCGTATTTTCATGGGGGGTGAAGGAAAACAGAGCAACGGAAAAAGCCCCGGGGTGGAGCAAAGCGCCTGGGCAGGGCCAGGCCAGGGGGAGGTTGGGGGGAGCCGAGGGGGCAGGACACCAAAAATAACAACCCCCAAAAGCAGCAAAATTCTAGCTGATCTATTAACACAACTTCCAACATTACTTACAAACATTCCACCGGCCGCCGGCTCAGCACCGGGGGCGCCCGCTGCCTGTCAGACCCCGAAAAGCCAAGACAGTCGCCCCGTGAAACGTGTGTCCGGCGGCCCTGAGAAAATCAATTGGATCCCCCGCCCCCCCCAGCCCCCAGCTGCAGGACGGGCAGCGTCGCCGGGGCGCTGGGCTCGTGTGGGATTCAAACTCTGCAGCAGGGCCCAGACCCCTGTGTGTCTCCACGCCTTAAATAATAGAATTAATCTAAAATAAAACAATCCAGCCAGCGTCCTTCTCTTCGCTCCTCGGCCTCTCCCACGGGGGGGAGGTTGGTGAAGGCTTTTAAAATACACCCAGAGCAACGATCCCTTGCAAACAGCCGGGGGTGGGGGAATCTGAGCCCTGAGGAGAAGTTAATTAACAGGGTTTGTTCATTATTTTAACTGATACAGCAGGGAAGGGAGAGAACCCAGGAGTCCTGGCCCCCAGCTCCCCCTGCCCGCACTCCCAACACACTCACCTTCTGCGCCTCTTTGGTGGGGAAGAGGCAGGTCTCCCCGCCAGCCGTGAAGTCCCAGTGCACCTTGAAGGAGTCCCGGGAGCAGCCCTCGTTGGGGTCGATCCAGTACTCGCCTGGGGGTGGTGGGGGGCTGTCCACCGGGTGGAGACGGGAACCAATCCTCCCATCAGGTGTTCCCCATTCAGAGTCACTGGGAAAACAGCCTAGGACCTGGAGAGAGAGGTTGGGGACATGCTGGCTTTAGGGGTGATCCAGCCGTCTGCCAGCCCTTGGGCCTCACCGGTGGTGCTGGTGTTGTACTCAAAGATCTTTTCAGGGGGATTAAGGCAAAACGCCACATTTATTAGTAATACAGGTATTAATTAATACTCTATGATATGCATATGATATATCTCACAGTCCTGCATTCACACACACACACAGACACAAACACACTCCGTCTTGCTGTTGTTACCAACTAGTTGCTCCCCTTAACTGCACTGGCCAGGTGAGTTAGATGGGGGAGGGGTGGAGTCGGGCTTCTGCCGATCCGGATCGATGCTCCAATGGTGACAAGAGGAGACCCGGGGTCCTGCTGCAAGACACCTCACATTTATAGCAGCTTCCCTCTTATGCAAATCTAGACCAGATTCAAAATCTGGGTCTGTGTCCATTGGTCTGTGTCCGCTGGTCTTTGTGCTGCTTTTCTCTGGGTGTTGTCCCAATGCTGCTCACAGAGGGTGTTTTCTAAAGAAGGTGCTTGCTTCTAATCCCTGAGGCCGTCAATATGTCTACTCTTCTTTGTTGGGCCCACTTGACAAGTTGTATTGTCCTTTGCTCTGGCTCCCATTCCCTCTGCAACTGTTGTCGCTGTCTGGAGGTGGGTGTCTTCCAAGCCTCACTCATTCACACCTCATTCAGTCAATAGGGCAATTGATTACAAATGCAACATTATAAAGATTTATAGAGATAGTTAATACAGAGATTTCTCTACACTGGTCCCCAAGAAGGACGGGTCGATCCAGTTCTGTGTGGACTATCGGAAGCTCAATGCCATCACCGTGTCCGATGCCGACCCCATGCCTAGGACCGGTGAGATCCTAGACAAGCTGGGAAGCGCTCGGTACCTCACCACCATGGATCTTACCAAGGGCTACTGGCAAGTGCCTTTGTAGGGATATTAAAGAAGGTACTAACAGTGGTTCCCCCAAGTGACAGTGACCCCCCCATAACTTGTGCCCCACACTTTAAAAATCCAACAGTTTCACGGAGTACAGAAATCTTTTAGTTCTTCTGTTAAAACTTGTAAGCTCCTGTCTGTAGAAACCATTGATTGTATCCGTCCTGTGAAAGATACCCTATTACTATTGTGGAAGTAGGGAAAGAATTAACAAGGATTTGAAGGGGATCTTAATGCATGTCAGTCAGGTAGCAAGAGTCAGGCTAGTAGTTAGCAAGAATCAGAGGGGTAGCCGTGTTAGTCTGGTTCTGTAGAAGCAGCAAAGAATCCTGTGGCACCTTATAGACTAACAGATGTTTTGCAGCGTGAGCTTTCGTGGGTGAATACCCACTTCTTCAGATGCAAGTGGTGGAAATTTCCTGGGGCAGGTATATATAAGCAAGCAAGAAGCAAGCTAGAGATAACGAGGTTAGATCAATCAGGGTGGATGGGGCCCTGTTCTAGCAGTTGAGGTGTGAAAACCAAGGGAGGAGAAACTGGTTCTGTAATTGGCAAGCCATTCACAGTCTTTGTTTAGTCCTGAGCTGATGGTGTCAAATTTGCAGATGAACTGGAGCTCAGCAGTTTCTCTTTGAAGTCTGATCCTAAAGTTTTTTTGCTGTAGGATGGCCACCTTAAGATCTGCTATTGTGTGGCCAGGGAGGTTGAAGTGTTCTCCTACAGGTTTTTGTATATTGCCATTCCTAATGTCTGATTTGTGTCCATTTATCCTTTTCCTTAGAGACTGTCCAGTTTGGCCGATGTACATAGCAGAGGGGCATTGCTGGCATATGATGGCGCCAGGTGCCACAGGATTCTTTGCTGCTTCTACAGAACCAGACTAACACGGCTACCCCTCTGATACTTGACACCATGCAAGGCACTGCATTTAGCCGTATGGAGTGGAAATCCATCAACCTCATGAAGAAACTTGCACAAATACAGACAGACATCATCTTCCTTTCCAAATGTAAACGGATGGACATCATACCTAATGGACTAAAGGTAAAAAATCCACTACTATCTACATACTACACAGACCACAGTGAGAGATTATGCCATACTCTATCGAAGAAACTGAGGAACCACCTGATCAGCATCCTATACAGCAAACAGGAAAACATCAAAAAAGAGCTCTCCAACCTGGAGACTCTCATCAATAACCAAACTTCCATACAAACGGACTTCACTAAAATAAGACAGGAGATCTACATTACTCACTTCACCTCTCTACAAAGGAAAAAGGACTGTAAGCTGTCTAAACTCCTACCTGCCACATGGGGCCACAACCGTGGTACCCCTAACCCACCCAGCAATATCGTCAATCTATCCAACCACACACTCAGCCCAGAAGAAACGTCTGTCCTATCTCGGGGACTCTCTTTCTGCCCTGCCACCCCCACCAACATGATACAGTTCTGCGGTGATCTGGAAGCCTACTTTCGCCGTCTCCGACTCAAAGAATTCTTTCAGGACAACACTGAACAGCGCACGGATACACAGTTACCCTCCCACCAACAGCACAAGAAGAAGAACTCCACATGGACTCCTCCTGAGGGTCGAAATGACAGTCTGGACCTATACATTGAATGCTTCCGCCGACGTGCACAGGCAGAAATTGTGGAAAAACAACATCGCTTGCCTCACAACCTAAGTCGTGCAGAACGCAATGCCATCCACAGCCTCAGAAACCATCCTGACATTATAATCAAAGAGGCTGATAAAGGAGGTGCTGTTGTCATCATGAACAGGTCTGACTACCAAAAGGAGGCCGCCAGACAACTCTCCAATACTAAATTTTACAGGCTACTTCCCTCAGATCCCACTGAGGAATACACTAAGAAACTGCACCATCTACTCAGGACACTCCCTACACTAACACCAGAACTAATCAACATACCCTTAGAGCCCCGACCAGGGTTATTCTATCTACTACCCAAGATCCACAAACCCGGAAATCCTGGACGCCCCATCATCTCGGGCATTGGAACTCTCACTGAAGGACTGTCTGGATATGTAGACTCTCTACTCAGACCCTATGCTACCAGCACTCCCAGCTATCTCCGTGACACCACTGATTTCCTGAGGAAACTACAATGCATTGGTGACCTTCCAGAAAACACCATCCTGGCCACCATGGATGTAGAGGCTCTCTACACAAACATCCCACACACTGATGGAATACAAGCTGTCAGGAACAGTATCCCTGATGATGCCACAGCACACCTGGTTGCTGAGCTCTGTGGCTTTATCCTCACACACAACTATTTCAAATTTGCTGACAATATATATCTCCAGATCAGTGGCACCGCTATGGGCACCCGTATGGCCCCACAATATGCCAATATTTTTATGGCCGACCTGGAACAACGCTTCCTCAGCTCCCGTCCACTCACGCCCCTTCTCTACCTACGCTACATCGATGACATCTTCATCATCTGGACCCATGGGAAGGAGACTCTGGAAAAATTCCACCACGATTTCAACAGCTTCCACCCCTCCATCAACCTCAGCCTGGACCAATCTACACGGGAGGTCCACTTCCTAGACACCACGGTGCAAATAAGTGATGGTCACATCAACACCACCCTATACCGAAAACCTACCGACCGCTATGCCTACCTTCATGCCTCCAGCTTCCATCCCGGACACACCACAAGATCCATTGTCTCTACAGCCAAGCACTGAGGTACAACCGTATCTGCTCTAACCCCGCAGACAGAGACCAACACCTAGAAAATCTCCACCAAGCATTCTCAAGACTACAGTACCCACACGAGGAAATAAGGAAACAGATCAACAGAGCCAGACGTGTACCCAGAAGCCTCCTACTGGAAGACAAACCCAAGAAAGAAACCAACAGGACTCCACTGGCCATCACATACAGTCCCCAGCTAAAACCCCTACAACGCATCATCAGGGATCTACAACCCATCCTGGACAATGATCCCACACTTTCACAGGCCTTGGGTGGCAGGCCAGTCCTCGCCCACAGACAACCTGCCAACCTGAAGCATATTCTCACCAGCAACTGCACACCGCACCACAGTAACTCTAGCTCAGGAACCAATCCATGCAACAAACCTCGATGCCAACTCTGCCCACATATCTACACCAGCAACACCATCACAGGACCAAACCAGATCAGCCACAACATCACCGGTTCATTCACCTGCACTTCCACCAATGTAATATATGCCATCATATGCCAGCAATGCCCCTCTGCTATGTACATCGGCCAAACTGGACAGTCTCTAAGGAAAAGGATAAATGGACACAAATCAGACATTAGGAATGGCAATATACAAAAACCTGTAGGAGAACACTTCAACCTCCCTGGCCACACAATAGCAGATCTTAAGGTGGCCATCCTACAGCAAAAAAACTTTAGGACCAGACTTCAAAGAGAAACTGCTGAGCTCCAGTTCATCTGCAAATTTGACACCATCAGCTCAGGACTAAACAAAGACTGTGAATGGCTTGCCAATTACAGAACCAGTTTCTCCTCCCTTGGTTTTCACACCTCAACTGCTAGAACAGGGCCCCATCCACCCTGATTGATCTAACCTCATTATCTCTAGCTTGCTTCTTGCTTGCTTATATATACCTGCCCCAGGAAATTTCCACCACTTGCATCTGAAGAAGTGGGTATTCACCCACGAAAGCTCATGCTGCAAAACGTCTGTTAGTCTATAAGGTGCCACAGGATTCTTTGCTGCTTCTAGTTAGCAAGAGTTAGGCTACACTGTAACCCTAATGACCTGAGACTTGTAGAAGCGAGGATGGTGTGAGGCGAGAGGGAAAGAACTGTGTGAGAAGTTATTACGACCTTGCAACTGATAACCAAATATGTAGGACTGGTGTCTCCTAGGAGTGAGAAAAATAAGATAGCAGGATGGCTTATGTATAAACAAAATGCAGTTGTTGCTCATTATTGTCTGTATTATTGCTAGTTATTGTCTGTAACAAAGGTATAAAGGCTGCTGTAATGGTTTACCAGTTGAGAGACCTGTCCGGGACTGGGGCGACCCTGTGTCCTAGGGCACTCCCTCCCTCCATTGTAATTACTGGAGAAATAATAAAGTATTTGATTTTGCTGCACCCAAAAAAAAAGCGAGAACTGAGTTTTCCTTCGACACTATGTAAAACTTACCAACAAGTTAATTGACTTTGTTCTTGAAGTGAACCCTATACCACCCCTGCTGTGAGCCTTAAGCTGTAATTGATACAATGTAAACAAACGCTATAAGCCCTTAAGTGACTTCACACGCTCCAAAAGTGGTGAAAACAGTAAATTAAAATATGGTTAAGATATGGAATGTATGTTGAGAAATGCTTGATGTATATGAATGGTTAGGGAGGTGCCAGCCTAGGAAGAAAGTATCCATCAGCTGAAGAATGTGTCAAGTGGACCACCAGACAACCCCCGGAGGATCCACCCCATCACCTGGAAGGATGAGAAATACAAACTTTGGATAGTGTGGAGCCACCAGGAATGTGCCATCTGCTGATTGAGTCAGCAACAGCAGGATGAAACAGCTCCCATAGACTAACATAGCAATTAATTCCTATAAGAATGGACCTAAAGACTGAGGACTTTGAGTCTCAGGTTCTGCTACCAGCTTCCAGGAGCATCAGATGCTTCTGACACAGACTCGGCTCCATCCTCACGACCAAGATACCTGGCCAGTAACTTGGCATGAGCAACATCTAGGCTGGTAACTATAACATCTATACAGAACCTGAATGAGAGAGAGAGAGAGAGAATATATATATAAATAAAAGGAATAAGTAGTGAAACAACATTGTTTACTTTTATCTTTTGCTTTATTATTATATTTACAATAAATGTGGCATCTTTGCCTTATCCCTCTTAATAAGATTCTGCTGGTTTTTATTCTATCGGTATAACACCTTTGGACCCAGAGGCCAGGACGAAGTCTGCCTTCACCACCCCAATAGGGCTCTTCGAGTTCCTGGTCCTGCCTTTCGGTCTCAAGGGGGCACCTTGCCACCTTCCAGCGCCTGGTGGATCACTTGCTCAGGGGGCTGGAGGACTTTGCTCTGGCGTATATTGACGATATCTGTGTCTTTAGCCAGACCTGGGAAGAACATGTGTCCCAGGTGAAGAGGGGTCTGGGTCGCCTCCAGGATGCAGGACTGACCGTAAAAGCTGAAAAGTGCAAGGTGGGGATGGCGGAGGTTTCATACCTGGGTGTAACGGGTTGGGACTCAGCCCTGCAGCGCCTCCTACTGCTCGTCTAGGGAATTAGCTCAGTCCAGTGTCCGGAGCGCCCTCTGCAGGCTGGTGATCCACCTGTCTGCTCCTGGCCCCCGTGTCCCTCCCAGGACCCCGGTGCCCCTTTAACTGGGTCTCCCCCTCCCAGGGGAACCCCCAACCCACTAGCCCCACTTTGCCTCAGTGTTGGCCACTGCCCAGTCTCCATCTAGCCCCCGTTCACTGGGGCAGGCTGAAGTATCTGCCACTCATCATCAGCAAAGGGGTTTGGCCCTGCTGCCTTGGCCTACCCCTGGGCTGCCCCCTGCAACCCCCAGTACCTCTTGGCCTTATGCTAGGCCGCAGCCTGGGGCTTTCCAGGCCAGAGCTCCTCAGCCTTTCCCCAGCCCTGCTCCACTCAGGTATCCAGTCTCAAACTCCCTGCAATCAGGCCTGTCTCTCTCTGAAGGCAGGGAGAGACTGTCTGGGCCTCTGGCCTCCCTGGCCTTCTTATAAGGCCCTGTGGCTCAGTTTGGGGCGTGGCCCCAGCTGCAGCCACTTCCCCAATCAGCCCAGCCTAAAGGCTTCTTTCTCCAGCCACAGCCCCGTCCCAGGGCTGTTTTTAACCCCTTCAGGGCAGGAGCAGGGGTCCACCCTGCTTTGACCGCACTCCTGTCCCTGTTCTTTTATTAGTTGTCCCCCGCAATTAGTGGGTTTCTGAGGCTCTGTGGCACCTCCCCTTAGGCTGGGGGGGATCCATTAGCATGGGGCAGGCTTTGCCCGCCCCGTTTCCCGGACACCCAATAGATACATTGGGCCACAAGGGGGGGGGGGTGGCTACCTGAAGCCAGAGCCGGCCAAGGTGGAGGCGATCCAGGACTGGCCGCTCCCCAGACTAAGAAGCAGGTCCAGGCTTTCATTGGGATGGCGGGGTACTACCAGAGGTTTGTGCCGCACTTCAGCTCCCTGGCGGCTCCCCTCATGGGGCTGTGTCGGAAGGGGAAGCCAGACAAGGTGGTCTGGACCGAGCAGTGCCAGGGGGCTCTCTGTGCACGGAAGGGGGCACTTATCCAGGGCCCGGTGCTGGTAAACCCGGATTTTAACAAACCTTCCTGGAGTTCAGCGACGCCTCGGACACCGGGCTGGGGGCGGTGCTGATGCAAACTGATACTAAGGGGGAGAGACACCCCATCGTGTACCTGAGCAAGAAGCTGCTGCCCCGGGAGCAGAACTACGCGGCCATCGAGAAGGGAGGCCTGACCATGGGGTGGGCCCTCAACAAACTGCAGCCGCATCTATTTGGGCGGCACTTCACCGTGTACACGGCCCATTCGCCCCTGACGTGGCTGCACCCAATGAAAGGGGCTAATGCCAAGCTGCTGAGCTGGAGCCTGCTCCTCCAGGGGTACGACATAGAGGTGGTTCATGTGAGGGGGAGGCCAATGTTATAGCCGACGCTTTATCACGGGGCGGGGCCCTGAACTTCCCCAGGTCACTGGCTAAGTGACCCTGCTCCATTCAGCCACGAAGGGGGGGAGAGATGTGACGAAGTGGGGGGTTTTCTTGGGGTTTTCTGTGTTTTCCCAGTGGGTTGCATGCACAGGGGGTGGGACTCAGTGTCCCTGGGTGTTACTGGTTTAACGAGGGGAGGGGAGAGGGAGTTTGTTGGGACACAGGACCGGAGAGGGAACTCGGGACCCCGGCCGATGGGCTGGAGGATGGAGACCCCAGCGACTGGTGACCTGGTGACCCGGTGTTGGTGGCACCAGGCATGGCCCAGTATTAACAGAACGGTGGAAAACAACAGTGCCAATAAAGCCTCCCTGTATTAGGCCTAAATAAACCAAAGTTGCCTTACGCTTGCCCACAGTGCGCCCATGTTTAAACTCGGATCGACCTTACAAGTCAGTAACCGAGAATGGAATGTGTTATCAGTGCAGCACTGATACCAGAAGGCAATTCCTGCTTGCACCTGGATAGCACAGAGGGAGTTAAACAAAATAACCGGTCGGGAAAAAGTTACTAACGAGATAATATGTTTGCTGCCAAGTATAATTTAACCTGCTCAATATAATTGCTACTTTATAATGTATCTGCTATATGGGAACTAGAAGGGAGGGAAGAAGAGGGGGGGAACGGGGGGCTGGGCAGTGGGGGTAATAGAGATGCTTAGCTGAAATCATGTATAAAGAGAGAGAGCTGCTTGTATGGAGTGTGCTTGATTTGAGACTTGTCAGTCTCCAAGTACCGTGCTTTGAGATCTCAAATAAACCTTTGTTTGCTTCTCCACCTTGGTGTGTCTATTGGAGCGAGGCACACCGGGCAACGAACCACTGTTGCTGTCGCCTCAGGCCTTTGTGCCGGCAACACCGGAGACCCAGCTCAGGCGACACAGCCGGTTCTGGCCAGTGGGGGACAATGGGCTGTGGGGAGAGGACCCCGGTGACCTGACCAGCCGGTTCCAGAAGGGCCAGAGGGGGGCTGAGAGGAGAGGAGGCCCAGGCTTTCCTGTTTACGACCCTGTTTACCTGGAGAAAAGACAATGGACAGAAGGGGCTTGGGCCGGGGGTATCGGAGGCCCAGCTGGGAAGCAGGGGGGCTCGGGGCTGGAAGGGGGGAGCAGGCAGAGCCCCCCTGGCTGCAGGGGGACTGGGATGTGCTGGGCTGAGGGAGGCCAGGCCTGAGGCCCTGAGAGTTTCCTGTGCTGGGTTCAACCCTCAATAAACCTCCTGTGTTACGCTGGGGGAGAGTCGCTCCGGGCTAGAGAACAGGGCGAGGGGAGGGGGCATCATCCCCTTCGGGGGTGAGGAGGCCCGGGGGGCCCAGAGCGAGGTGGCCCACGGCACAGACAGACGTGCTGAGGCTCAGGGAGAAGCGGCTCCAGGAGGTGGAGGGGCCTGACCCCGGGAGAGAGGGGACCCCCGAGAGGGGCTGTCGCACTGAAAGGGCCCCCCCCCACGGACCGCACGGGGCCACGAGTGGGCACGATCTGCGAGTCCGTGACAGGGACAATCTCAAAGTGCTCCATGGACCATCCTTCTGCCCCAGAGCTCCCACCACTACGGCAGAAGGAAACTGGCCATATGTCACACAAGGGGAAACTGAGGCTCAGGATGTGTCACCGCTTGCAGCAAGTCGCTGTCAGCAATGGGAACCCCAAAAGCCTGACTCCCAGTTCTCCCCAACCAGCCCCCACTCCCTTCCCAGAGCTGGGAGAGAACCCAGGAGTCCTGGCTCCTTCCTTACCCCTCCTACCAAACTCCCTGAACTCCTGGTGTAACCCGGTGCCCCTGGACAGACGGGGGCTGGGCTGGGATAACACAGGCTGCTGCGGGCACGGCCCAGACTGACCAGATTTTAAATCACGATCAAAACCCCAGAAACGTCCCAAACCCACTTTATTGCTGTTGGCAAAGCTGCAGAGCGATGGGGGGGGGGGGGGCGCTGGGCTGTGACACACCCGGGGCCCAGGGCGGGGGCTGTACAGGGACTGGGCCCGTCCCACACAGACCCCGCGCTGGGCGCTGGGCTCAGCAGGGCTGGACCCCGAGGGAGCCGCACCTGGGTGCTGGGACTGCCCTACCCCCAGCCATGGGCCTGATCCCACCCCACAGGGACCCTATTGACCGGGAATGGCTGAATCTGGCCCAAAGCCTTCTGGGTAATGGCTGGAGGGGCTTTACCTGGGGTGACTGACAGCAGCCTCTGGCCAATAGGGGCTGGGCTCGGGGCCCAATCCAGCGCCCACTGGAGTCAAGAGAAACCTTCCCCATGACGGCAGTGGGGTTTGGATCAGCCCCGTGGGCCCTGCTGCCCCCTGACAAGGGGCGACCCCCATTCCCAGCCCCATGGGCAGCAGCCCTCTCCCGGGATAGGTGCCCCCCCCCAAGCCCAGCACAGGAGTGCAGAGAATGGGGGAGCCCAAGGGGGCAGCTCTCTGATGAGTCTCTAGCGTGTTGGCTCAGCGTGGTTACGGGACCAGAGGTCTGGGTACAGCAGCTGGCACCAACGGGTGCAGAGCGGGGATGCTGGAGCAGGTCTCACAAAGAGGCACCTGGGGGATTTGGGGGCCCCGGCTCCTCCCTGTGTTTATCTGAAAGGCAAAGAGGGTCAGTTACCATGAGACTGGCAGGGATCGGGGCCATTCCCAGGGAGTCTCCCATTGACACAGGGTGGGGCTGGGTGGCCCAGGGGCTGTAGCTGGCTGTGGGGGCACAGCAGGTGGTGGGGCCTCCCCAGGGAGTGCTGGGTGGGCCCAGGGGCTGTGGCTGGCTGGGAAGGTCACACTGGGTGTTGGGTGTCCCCAGGGGGTGCTGGGTGGGGGATGGGCTGTGGCTGGCTGGGGGGGACACAACGGGTGGGGGGTGTTTCCCCAGGGGGTGCTGGATAGGCCCAGGGGCTATGGGTGGCTGGGGGGTCACAGTGGGTGGGGGGGTCTCCCCAGGGTGCTTGGGGGGGAAGGGCTGTGGCTGGCTTTGGGGGCACATCAGGTGGGGGGGTCTCTCCAGTGGGTGCTGGGTGGGCCCGGGTGCTGCGGGTGCCTCCCCAGGCAGCGGCTACTCACAAGGGGCCCCGCGGGTTGCGGGCGGCGTTCATCTTCATCCCCTTCATGATGAGGATGGTGCCCGCGATGATGCCGATGATGCCCACGGCCAGGCCCAGGGCGCACACCAGGGTCTCTGTGGTCTCGGGGACGGGGGTGGGCACCTGGGCTTCTGGAGAGAGGGGGAGAGGGACAGGGCATGGGGTGAGGGGGCTGTTCCTGCCCCTCCCTCCCAGAGCTGGGATAGAACCCAGGAGTCCTGGCTCCCAGC
Source organism: Mauremys mutica (assembly GCF_020497125.1). Classification (NCBI taxonomy): domain Eukaryota; kingdom Metazoa; phylum Chordata; order Testudines; family Geoemydidae; genus Mauremys; species Mauremys mutica. The sequence continues at coordinate 3,559,034 of NC_059083.1, forward strand.
CCCCCCTGCTCTACCCACTAGACCCCACTCCCCTCCCAGAGCTGGGATAGAACCCAGGAGTCCTGGCTCCCAGCCCTGTGCCCAGCAGGGTCCCCGGGCGCCCCGGCCTCACCCCAGTGCTTCGTGAAGGGCTCGGCCAGCCCCCCGTGCTCCACTCGGCAGTCGTAGAAGTCGCCCTGGCTGGGGAGGAAGGGCAGGTAGGAGAACTTGCGGAAGGAGTTGTCCTGGCGGGGGTAGAAGTCGGTCTCGTAGACGCCCCCCGTCACCTCCTGCCCGTTCTTCAGCCACGTCACGCTGAGCGCGGGCGGGAAGAACTTGTCCACGAAGCAGATCAGGACGTTGGGCTCCCCCAGCTCCACGGGGTCTTCGGGGAACATGGTCACCTCAGGGGGCACTGGGGAGACAGGGGTCAGTGGGTCCCATTGCCTGCCCCTGAGCCAGCCATCGAGTTACCAGGCGCCTGGATTTCGACTGCAACGCCTGGTCAAAGAGGGACCCTAGCGGCTCCTGTCAGCCCCACTGCCGGGCCATTAAAAGTCCCATCGGCAGCACGGCGGGGGTTAGGCAGGCTCCCTGCCTGCCCTGGCTTCACGCAGCTGCCAGGAGCGGCCGCCATGTCTGGCCCCCTAGGCACAGGGGTGGATACAGGGAGTCCGGGTGCTGCTCCTGCCCCCAGTGCCGGCTCCGAAGCTCCCATTGGCCAGGAACTGCGGCCACCAGGAACTGTGGGGGAGGCGCTTGCGGGTGCAGGCAGTGTGCACTGCTCAGAGCCGACTGGCCCTACCTCGGCCTAAAGGCTGGACATGCCAGCCCCCTTCCCCAGCCCTGAGCCCCCTGCACCCAAACTCCCTCTCAGAGCCCACAGCCTTCTGCACCCCAGCCCCCTTCCCCAGCCCTGAGCCCCCTCGCACACCCTGAACCCCTCATTTCTGGCCCCACCCCAGAGCCTGCACCCCCAGCTGGAGTCCTCCCGCCCACACCCCTATCCGCTGCCTCAGCCCAGTGACAGTGAGTGCGGGTGGGAAAGAGCGATGGAGGGAGGGGGCTGGAGTGAGTGGGGGCAGGGCCTCTGGGCAAGGCACAGGCAAGGGTCTTCGGCTTTGTGCAATTAGAAAGTTGGTAACACTAGCCAGTCCCTGCCCTGGGGCCGGGTGGGAGCCAGCACCCCCGAGAGGGGACAGGCCCCTGCCCCATTCCCTGCCCCCCTGAGCCAGCCAGTCCCTGCCCTGGGGCCGATCGGAGCCAGCGCCCCCGAGAGGGGACAGGCCCCTGCCCCATTCCCTGCCCCCCTGAGCCAACCAGTTCCTGCCCTGGGGCCGAATCGGAGCCAGCGCCCCCGAGAGGGGACAGGCCCCTGCCCCATTCCCCGCCCCCCCGAGCCAGCCAGTCCCTGGTGCTCAGGCTCCAGCTCAGGGTCTCTCCCCAGGACTGTGGGGCGTCACCGGGGCCGTCCCAGCTCCCTGCACTGACGGCTCAGGGGGCACGAGGGGCAGGGGAGAGAATCCCTCAGGGGCAGGGCCTGGCGCTGGGCAGGGGCCATGAACAGCCCTCGGCAAAGGAGCTGCCCTGGGCCCCCAGCCTGGAGGGTGAGAACTGCCCGGGCCCCCTGCCCCACAGAGCCCTGGCCCGGCTGACTGGCTCCCTGGAGACCTGCAGGGGCTGGGGGGAGCTGAGTGGGGAGTCGCAGTCTCTGGTGGGGGCTGGTATTGGGCCTGCGTGAGGAAGGGAGGGTCCACAGGGTGAGCGGGGTGGAGGGCTCCAGGAGAGGGGCCTGGCAGGGAAGGTGACCCACCGTTCTGGGCCTGCGTCTGGTTGGTGCTCTCGATCATGAGCTCCAGGTTGTACTTGCTTATGGCGACGTTGCGCAGGGCGAACTGGGCATCAAAGCTGACAAACTTGCCGAAGTCGGGCAGGCGCCAGACGGTCTCCTTCCTCTCCAGGTCCACGTAGAACTTCTCGTCCTCATCAAACCCCTGCACAAATTCCCCTGACCCCTGCTGGGACCGGTCCGTCCGCTGGTAGAACTCGGCCTGGAAGTGCACGTGGTCCACTGTGGGGAAGATGGGGCATCAACACAGCACCAGCCCTCCCTCCTGGGGACCGGGTCTCTGAGCGCCTCCCCTGAGGCTGCAGCCCCCAGCCGTGACATTCAAACGAGGATGCCCGGTGTGAGGGGAAAGCAGCCGCAGGGAGCACAGGGACCCCTGGCATCACACTGGTGCACTGGGGCCAGTCCTGCCTGGGAGGGGACAATGCCCCTACTGTGCCCCCCACCCCTGGCTCATTTGTTCACTATGGGGTGGCCTGTCCGAGCAGTGGCCAGGCCTATCCCCACTTAGCTTGGGAAGGGGGACGTGACCCCAGCCCAGAGTGGTACAGGGGAAAGTTAGAGGTTGTAACTGCAGGATAGTTCTGTGCATGGTGCCCCTCCCTGGGGGGGATCAGCCCCCGAGTCCCTGTGGGGAAGGGGGCTGCACTCCTACGGGCAGGGCTGTGCTGCAACCAAATCACAGCGACTTCCCCACGATCACCCTGTTGCCCCCGCAGCAGCCTTCCCTGTGTGAGGCGAGACCCTCCTCCCTGTAGCCCCCACCTCAATCTGGCTCCCCATGCCCTTCCCTGGTGGGGGTGATCTGGGGGGTAAAGCCATCCCCCTCCCCTGCCCTGGAACCAGGTGTCACGGAGTGTGGGGGAGTCAGGCCCTGCACCCCTCTTCCTGGGACTCACAGTGACTCTCAGCCAGCCAGTAAAACAGAAGGTTTATGGGAAACCAGGAACACAGGATACAGCAGAGCTCGTGTTCAGAGCCAGGACCCCTCACTCTGGCCTTTCTGGGGGTTCAGGGTGTCTGGATTCCAGCCTAGGATCCCCTGAAAACCCACCACCCAGATCCCAAACCGAAAACTGCCCAACTGACCCCACCCTCCCGACTCAACTCCTTTCCTTTGTCTAGCTTCCCGGGCAGGGGGGTCGGCCTCCCCTCCCCCCTGCCTACTCATGTTACAGGTTGCATACCTGTCTCTCACCTATCTCCGACAGCCCCTACTCCATCACACCAGGTGTCCCAGCCCCTGCCCCGCCCGTACCTCTCACCGCCCCAGTGCCCGGCAGGGCCAGCAGGGTGAGCAGGGCCAGCTGGGCCATGGGGACGCCCCGTCCTGCGCCCATCTCCTCTCCCGGGCACTGGGCTGGGCACGGGGCCGGCAGCACTAGGGGGCCGGGGGGGCACATGTCACACCCCGGGGGGGGACAGCGCCCAGCATTGGCCAGGGGAGCCCGGCCCAGGGGCCTGCACCCAATGGCAGAAATCCCTGCGCCGACCAGGCTGTTACCGGGCAGAGCAGCAGCGCCGAGCCCCTCTGAGAGGAGATGGAGAAATTCCTGGCCAGGCGCCGGCTCCCAGAGCTGCACAGCCCCAGTGTGGATGCAGCGCTGCCGGGAGGGGTTTATCCCCAGTGTGGGGCCAGCACCTCCCTGCACGGCACTCGCCCGGCTCACACAACATGCCCTGTTCTGCAGAAGGACGGTGTGCACGTGGGGGGCTTGGCGACCCAGCTCTTCACTGGGGCCGGGGGGGGGGGGTGTCACATCCCTGACCCCCAGAGCTCTGCTGGGATAAGCATCAAGTGTAGACCAGGTCACAGACAGGGTTCAGGGGGACCATCCATGGGGGACTGGGATGGGGTCTGTTCTGGGCCCTATGTGTGCGCGTTGGTCTGTGTCCCCTGCCCCTGCAGCACCAACTCTCCCGCTCTGGCTAACACACTCGGTGTTCACGCGCAGATGTGCTCGCCCCATCTCAAACAAGATGTATTGGGATTGGAAAAGGCTCAGAAAAGGGCAACAGAAATGATGAGGGGTGTGGAACAGCTGCAGTGTGAGGAGAGGTTAATAAGAATGGGACTTTTCAGCTTGGAAAAGAGACGACTAAGGGGGGGTGTGACGAAGTGGGACTGTTCTTAATGTTTCCTCTGAATACTGTGTAGGTGCCTCAGTTTCCCCAATGCATTTCTTAAGTCTCTAGGTGGTGGGATAAAGGCCAGTGTGCATAAATCACCCTGGCAACAAATGGCCGGGGCCCTTCCCCCCTGCAAGGGAATAGCTAAAGGTGAACAAAGAGGTCAGGTGACCTCCTGGCCCGGGAAAGGAGCTGAGCAGAGGAGGAGAGGCGGGAGGGGGGTCAGTCTGGAGCTGACTGGGGATGAGGAGTTGTGACGAAGTGGGACTGGTCTTGCTGGAGGCTGGTACAGATCCTAAGTTCCAGCAGCACAAATGCCTGACACTCTGTCTCCTAGCAACTGATGACCGGGCCCCTCCCTGCAGAGGTGCTGGTTAAAGGTGTAGGAGACAAAGGGGTCAGGTGACCTCCTGGCCCGGGAAGGAAGCGGAGGAGAGAGGAGGGGCCGGAGGGGGTTGGGCAGACGGGAGTTGGCTGGGGAAACAAGGGAGCAGGGAGAAAGGGCTCTGATCCCCGAGGGGGGCTGTAAGGCCCCCAAAATGGACCTAACAGGGGGGATCCTGTTATTTGTGCCTGCAAAACCTGTGTTGGACTGTGTTCCTGTCGTCTAAATAAAACTTCTGCTTTACTGGCTGGCTGAGAGTCCTGATGAATCAGCAGGGAGTCCGGGGGTGCAGGACCTGACCCCCCTACACTCCGTGACAACTGGTGGCAGTGGTGGGATAGACTGCACCCCGTGGACGGCGCTTCCTGCAGTAAGTGACTGGGGAGCAGTAAAGCGAAGGGGCGATTCACCCCTGGGAGAGTGTGGCCAGAGAGCAGGACTTTGCAGTAACAGGGTCCCCCGGGGGATCGCAGCGAGCAATCCCAGGGGCGGAGGAGGCTGCAGCTCGACCCTGGCAGAGAGGGGGTGACCTCAAGGACTGGCACACTAGGGGTCCCCCTGGAACCCGTGGGGAGCGGCGAGCACCCCGGCCTGCGAGTGGCCAGCAGGAAGATGTATGCCACGCGGCGCAAGTGCGACCTGGTGGAGCTGTGCAAGCGGAGAGGACTGCGCAGTGGGAAGCTCACCAAGGCCCAGCTGATTGCCCGGCTGGAGGAGAGAGACCGCGTCAATGAACCGGTCCCTGTCTCTGCGGGAAGCAGCCAGGCCGATGCAGCGCAGGCACCAGTGTCTGTCCCCGCTGGGAGTGGTCAGCCGGCCGCTGAGGGCTCCCCGAGACCCCCCACCCCTAGGCATAGGGGGAGGGGGAGCCCAGCGACTACTGAGGGCTCAGTGGCCAGCAGGGGATCGTCCCGGCGGAGATCCCTGTCCCTGGAGCGGAGGCGGCTGGAATATGACAGGGAGGCACTCGAGTTAAGGAGGCAAGAACTGAGACAGGAGCGAGAGGAGAAGCAGAAGCAACGCGAATACGAGGAAAGGGAGAAGGAGAAGCAACGCGAATACGAGGAAAGAGAGAAGGAGAAGCAACGCGAATATGAGGAAAGGGACAAGGAGCAGCAGCGCAGACATGAGCTGTCCATGGCCCAGCTGAGCAACAGTAAGGCCCCGGCTGCGGTGAGTGGAGGGGGGCCGAAGCCTACAAAGAGCTTTGATAAGAGCTTGCTGGCCCGGCGTAAGGAGGGGGAGGACATAGACACCTTCCTGACGGCCTTTGAGAATGCCTACGAGCTGCACCAGGTTGACCCTGCAGACAGGATCCAGTTTCTCACCCCCTTACTGGACTCCACCGCCGTGGAGGTATACAGCCGAATGAGAGGGGCGGAGGTGGGGGACTACAACCTGTTCAAAGAGGCCCTGCTCCGCGAGTTTGGGCTGACCCCGGAGATGTACCGGAAGAGGTTCGGGAGTCAACGTAAGACCCGGGAGGTCACATACCTACAACTGGTCAACCGGGCGCAGGGATATGCCCGCAAGTGGACAGCTGGGGCCCAAACTAGAGAGGACCTGCTTGACCTATTCGTACTGGAGCACCTGTATGAGCAGTGCCCGTCGGACCTGAGGCTGTGGTTGATGGACCAGAAACCGGAGAATCCGCAGCATGCAGGCCGCTCCTGTGACTTCTGCCAGAGGGGGAGGGAGGCCCGGGACAGGGGGAAGATGGCTATAAGGCCCTTGCCCCGGCCCGAGGAGCCTGTCCAGAGGGGGGCCAGGGTCAAAAGGGGGGCTCTGCACCGAGAGAGCCCGAATCACAGCCCCCCAGATTGGAATGGGGGGGAAAGGCTCCAGCCCCGCGTGCCCCCCAGGGGTATTGGGGTGGGGAAAGGGCGCGGGCGGCATAAGGCTTCCCCCCTGCAACCTGCAAGTGCCCTCGAGTTCCCCCGACCTACAGGGGGGCAGGAAACTGGAATGACCTGGGGTGACTCTCCCCCCAGAACGGGGGGGACCCTGGGGCCTCTGTGGGAATGTAGGTGGGTTCGAACTTCCCCAGGTCACTGGCTGGAGTGACCCCGCTCAGTTCGGTCTCGAAGGGGGGAGAGGTGTGACGAAGTGGGACTGGTCTTACTGGGGCTGGGTACAAATCCTAAGTTCCAGCAGCACAAATGCCTGACGCTCTGTCGCCTAGCAACTGATGGCCGGGCCCCTCCCTGCAGAGGTGCTGGTTAAAGGTGTAGGAGACAAAGGGGTCAGGTGACCTCCTGGCCCGGGAAAGAAGCGGAGGAGAGAGGAGGGGCCGGAGGGGGTGAGGCAGACGGGAGTTGGCTGGGGAAACAAGGGAGCAGGGAGAAAGGGCTCTGATCCCCGAGGGGGGGGGGGCTGTAAGGCCCCCAAAATGGACCTAACCGGGGGGATCCTGTTATCTGTGCCTGCAAAACCTGTGTTGGACTGTGTTCCTGTCATCTAAATAAACCTTCTGCTTTACTGGCTGGCTGAGAGTCCTGATGAATCGGCAGGGAGTCCGGGGGTGCAGGACCTGACCCCCCTACACTCCGTGACAGGAGTGAAGTGCAGATGTGGGGGTTTGGCTCACTGCCCCCCAGAATGGACCCGGCCGAGGGGTCCGGTTCTCTGTACCTACAAGCTCTGTTTTAGACCCTGTTCCTGTCATCGAATAAACATCTGTGTTACTGGCTGGCTGAGAGTCACGTCTGATGGCAAAGTCGGGGGGCAGGATCCTGTGGCTTCCCCAGGACCCCACTGGGGCGGACTCGCTGTGGGAAGCGCACGGAGGGGCAGAGGATGCTGAATGCTCCAAGGAGAGACCCAGGAGGTGAAGCCGTGGGAGCTTCTTGCCCTGCAGACAGGCTGCTCTGAGGGAGAGGAGGCTCCCCAGAGTCCTGCCTGGTTTGGTGGGGAGCAGTTCCAGAGCAGCGCCCGGGGACTCCGTTAAAAGGGGATATGATAGAGGGGTATAAAATCATGACTGGTGTTGAGAAAGTGAATAACTAAGTGTTATTTACTCCTTCTCATAATACAAGAACTAGGGGCCACCAAATGAAATGCATAGGCAGCAGGTTTAAAACAAAAGGAAGTATTTCTTCACACAATGCACAGTCAACCTATGGAACTCCTTGCCAGAAGTTGTTATTGTCATGGACTCACAGATGGTGCCCACTCGTGGCCCCGTGCGGTCCGTGGGGGGTGCCCCTTTCAGTGCGACAGCCCTTCTCGGGGGGCCACTCTCTCTCTCGGGGTCAGGCCCCTCCACCTCCTGGAGCCGCACCTCACTGAGCCTCAGCACGTCTGTCTTTTGCTGTGGGCCCCCTCAGGGAGTCCCCTCGCTCTGGGCCCCCCAGGGCCTCCTAACCCCCGAAGGAGATGATGTCCCCCGGCCAGGAGTGACTCTCCCCCAGCGTAACACAGGAGGTTTATTGAGGGTTGAACCCAGCACAGGAAACTCTCCGGGCCTCAGGCCTGGCTCCCTCAGCCCAGCACATCCCAGTCCCCCTGCAGCCAGGGGGGCTCTGCCTGCTCCCCCTCTCCAGCCCAGAGCCCCCCTACTTCCCAGCTGGGCCTCCGATATCCCCGGCCCCAAGGCCCCTCTGTCCATTGTCTTCTCTCCAGGGAAACAGGGTCGTAAACTGGGTCATTGGGGCTTCCTCGCCGCTCTTCCATCCTCTGGCCCCTCTGGCTGGAACCAGCTGGTCAAGTCACTGGATGATTCCCTGTTCTGTTCATTCCCTCTGGGGCACCTGGCACTGGCCACTGTCGGCAGACAGGAGACTGGGCTGGATGGACCCTTGGTCTGACCCAGTGTGGCCGTTCAGGCGCTGGCCTGGGACCCAGGAGCCCTGGGGTCAATTCCCGGCCCTGCCACAGACTGTGTGTGACCCTGGGCCAGTCACTGACTTATCTGGGCCTCCCCCCCTCAGCTGGGCCGTGGGGACAATGGCCCGGCCCTGCCCCATGGGGTGGGGGGTGAAGGCAGCAGAGAGGGGGAGGGACTCAGAGACTGGGGGGCAGAGAAGCCCCTGAGGGAGATCGATGGTGGGAGCAGCTGGGAGGCCGAGCTGTGCCTGACCCAGAGAGACTGAGCCCCCGCTCTGGGGGGGTGCCTGGGGGGCAGGGCTCAGGCCTGTGGAGGGGGTGGGGCTCAAAACTTCGGCCTGTGGGACCAGCCCTGAACCTTCCCCTGGGACTAAATTTACACACATAAACCCCAGGGATGTCCCACACACCCGGCCTGCCCCAGCCGGCAGCAGAGGGTCGAGGCACCGGGGAAGGGGACGGAGGGTCCCAGGTCCATTGCTGGGGGCCCTGCTCTGGGGGGGGCTGGTCCCTGGGCCGGCCCCGCTCTCCAGCTGCCCCGGGGCCATGGCAGGCGCCGGGCGGGTCCTGCAGCCCGACCCCAGGCCCTGCTCTGCCCCCTGCAGGCAGGGGCGGCTCTAGTAATTTCGCTGCCCCAAGCACGGCGGCACGCCATGGGGGGCGCTCTGCCGGTCGCCGGTCCCGTGGCTGCAGTGGACCTTCTGCAGACGTGCCTGCAGAGGGTCCGCTGGTCCCGCGGCTCCGGTGGACCTCCTGCAGGCACACCCGCGGGAGGTCCACCAGAGCCATGGGACCAGCGGCCCCTCCGCGGGCACGTCTGCGGGAGGTTCACTAGAGCCGCCTGCCGCCCTCCCGCGGGACGCCACCCCAAGCACACGCTTGGTGCGCTGGGGTCTGGAGCCGGCCCTGCCTGTGAGGGCGAAGTAGGGAACCGAGCCCTGCTGGTGCCGGCTCTGCCTAGCGACTGGTGATGCTGCCAAGCACCGATGCTGCCTGGCCCCTGGACTGGGGGTGCCCAATCCCCGGGGCCGTGGGCAGCGTCCCGGGGCTGGTGCTCGGAGCTGGGCAGAGAAGGTCTCAGTCTGGGGGGTCCTGACGAGTTTCCAGGTCTCTCCCTCCTGAGCAGCGATGGGGGCGGGTCGGATCCTGGGGGCCGGGAGCCGCTGGGCTGGGGCTCTGCTGGTGACACTGACAGTGCTGAGAACTCACCTGGCTCATTGCACGGAGCCCCCAAGTGAGTAGAGACCCCAGCGCCCCGGGGAGCCCCGTCCTGGGCAGCGCTGGGTGTATCCGGGGGGGGGGTCAGACCCCAGCGCCCCGGGGAGCCCCGTCCTGCCTGTGCCGGTGTCACCCCTGCTCAGTGTCTCCCATGCCCCCTTTCTCTGTCCTGTGTCCCCCCCGCCCTCCAGGCTGGGCTCCGTGTTACTGTCACTCCCCTCCCCCAACATGCCCCTGCTCGCCTGCTGGGCTGCACTGGGTCCGGGAGGGTTGGTGGGGGGCTCTCGGGGCAGGGGCGGCTCTAGGAATTTGGCAGTGCTTGGGGTCGGTCCCGTGGCTCCGGTAGAGCATCCGCAGGCATGGCAGCGGGAGGTCCACCGGAGCCACCTGCCGTCCCCCGGCAAAATGCCACCCCACGAGCGCGCTTGGCGCGCTGGGGTCTGGAGCCGGCCCTGTCTCGGGGGCTCTGACTGCTCCCCCCAGTCCCGGCTGGGCTCCGAGCCCTGGGGGCAGCACGGGGAGGGGCAGGCGGGGGGTCTCTGATCTGAGCCCGTCTCCATCCCCATCTCCTCCCCTGCAGAGCGGTTCCTGTTCCAGTTCAAGGCTGAGTGTCAGTTCACCAACGGCACCGAGCGGGTCCGGTACCTGGGCCACTGCATCTACAACCAGCAGCAGTTCGTGCAGTTCGACAGCGACGTGGGGGTGTGGGTGGGGGAGACGGAGGTGGGGCGGCGCTGGGCCGAGCACTGGAACAAGGACCCGGCCGAGATGGATTACAGGCGGAGTGGGGTGGACCGGTTCTGCCGGCACAACTACAGGGTGGACAAACCTTTCACCGTGGACAGGAGAGGTGAGTGGGATGCGGCCGGGGGCGGGGCCGGGGGGGTCGGACACTCCGCCCTCCTGCCCCCCCACCGTTATCTCCATGTTCCCGAGCTGTGCCAGGGACGAGGAATGGGGAGCAGAGCCCTGCTCCTCTTGCGCTGGGGGGCAAAGAGAGCAGCAGGCGGCGGGGTCAGGGGCGGGGTCACTCAGCAGCAGGTGGGGAAGGGGCCCAGGCGCTGGCTGGGGTGGGGTAATGGGGGGTGTCTCCACCCCTCCTGCCTGGGTCTGCCTGGGCACCCCCTGTCTGCAGAGAGCACAGCCCCGTACCGGTCTGGGTGTGTGTCACTGCCCCTTGCCCCATTCCCAGCCCCTCTGTTCTGAAGGGGTTCAGGCCCCCAAGGCCCAGCCCCAGCTTCCCAACCCTCAACTCTGCCCCGGGGCAGGGGGCTGCTGCGACTCCTACCCCCTTCCTGGGCTGGGGGGACCGGGCGACAGGGCAGAACTTTCCCCTCCCCCAACCCAATCTCTCGGGGTCCCCTGGCTGGGGGGTGGGGGCAGCCCCTGGTCCCTGGGCTGAGACCCCGTCTGCCTGGGCCCCAGGGATCAGACAGCCCCTGGCTCTGTCCCCAGGGGGGTAACAGGACACGACTCCCCCCAGGCCCTTTCTGCTGGAGCCGTCCCAGGGCAATGGGGAGCAAGAGAGAACCAGCCCACAAGGGGGAGCACAGGGGGGCTGGGGCCTGCCCTGGGGGAGGGGGGCACCTGTTCTCTCAGAGCCCCCGTCTGTCTCCAGCCCCTTTCCCAGCCCCCCTCTCGCTCTCTCCCCCCAGTTCGGCCCAAGGTGAAAGTTTCCCCCACGAAATTGGGGTCCCAGCCCCACTCCCACCTGCTGGTTTGCTCGGTGACGGGGTTTTACCCCGGGGGGATCGAGATCCAGTGGCTGAAGAACGGGCAGGAGCAGACGGCCGGGGTGGTGTCCACGGAGCTGCTCCAGAACGGAGACTGGACCTTCCAGATCCTGGTGATGCTGGAGATGAGCCCCCGGCGCGGGGACGTCTACACCTGCCAGGTGGAGCACATCAGCCTGCGGGGGCCCCTCACCGTGCACTGGGGTAAGAGCCTCTGGGTGTGGGGCAGCCCTGAGCCCACAGGGGCACCCCTCGGGGGATGGGCCTGGGGCAGAGCCCCACCCCTGGGGGCAGAGAGCCGGGATGTGACCCCCCCCAAGCCTGCCCCCCCCTCACAGCAGCACTGGGCCCTGGGGAGTGAGACTGAGTGGACGTTTCTACAGCCCCCGCCAGCCCCCAGCACTTCCCAGCCTGAGCCTCCAGCCAACACAGGGCCCCCCACCCCAACTGCAATGCAGCCCCCTCTGGGGTGGGGCACGGCTGCTGTTTAACAGCCCCACAGCAGCACTGCCCTGCCGCTTGGGACAGGAAGTGAAGGGGAATCTCATCTCCAGGGACACGTGGGGGGATCAGCCGCCCCTTGGATCCCAGCCCAAGGTGCAACTTCAAAGTGCTACTTACTCCGATTTTAACATGCTCACGCAAGCTCTGCTAACGCAAATGATACATTAACCTGGGCTGGGAGATCACGTCCACGGGCTGCAAAACGCCATGGAGACACAACCTGAGTGGGGGAGTGACGGGGCAGGGAGAGGAGAAAAGTCTCCATAATAACGACTGGTCTGGAGAAGGGAGATCGGGAGCATCTGTTCTCCCTGTCTCACAGCAATGGGACAAGGGGACACTCAGTGGAATGGAAAGGGGCAAATTCACACCTGGTAAAAGGAAGGACGTTTCCCACACACTGTGTAATTAGCCTGTGGAACTCACTGCCACAGGGTGTCACTGAGCCCAAGAACAGAGCAAGACACAAAGGGATTGGCCACTTCTGAGGCTCACAAGACAACCCAGCGCTAGACTGGTTCATGCTGACAATGGGCAGGGATCTGAAACCTCCCGCTGCAGGGCCTGAGCAGAGCTCTGAGATCACAGGGCAGGAGGAGCCCTGAGGTGGGGCAGATTGTCCCAAAGCTGCTCCTGCAGGCCCCGGCCCCTGGCTCTGCCCCGGCCGGCACTGGTCACTGGCGTGGACGGGAGCCTGGCCCGGAGGCCCCTGGCTCTGCCCCGGCCGGTGCCGGTCACTGGCACAGACGGGAGCCCGGCCCGGAGGCCCCTGGCTCTGCCCCGGCCGGCGCTGGTCACTGGTGCGGACGGGAGCCCGGCCCGGAGGCCCCTGGCTCTGACCCGGCCCGGAGGCCCCTGGCTCTGACCCGGCCGGTGCCGGTCACTGGCGCGGACGGGAGCCCGGCCCGGAGGCCCCTGGCTCTGACCCGGCCGGCACTGGTCACTGGTGCAGACGGGAGCCTGGCCCGGAGGCACCTGGCTCTGCCCCGGCCGGCGCTGGTCACTGGCGCAGACGGGAGCCCGGCCCGGAGGCCCCTGGCTCTGCCCCGGCCGGCGCTGGTCACTGGCGCGGACGGGAGCCCGGCCCGGAGGCCCCTGGCTCTGCCCCGGCCGGTGCCGGTCACTGGCACAGACGGGAGCCCGGCCCGGAGGCCCCTGGCTCTGACCCGGCCGGCGCTGGTCACTGCAGACGGGAGCCCGGCCCGGAGGCCCCTGGCTCTGACCCGGCCGGCGCTGGTCACTGCAGACGGGAGCCCAGCCCGGAGGCCCCTGGCTCTGACCCGGCTGACGCCGGTCACTGGCGCGGACGGGAGCCCGGCCCGGAGGCCCCTGGCTCTGCCCCAGCTGATGCCGGTCACTGGCGCGGACGGGAGCCCGGCCCGGAGGCCCCTGGCTCTGCCTCAGCCGGCGCCGGTCACTGGGCAGATGGGAGCCCGGCCCGGGGGCCCCTGGCTCTGACCCGGCCGGCGCCGGTCACTGGGCAGATGGGAGCCCGGCCCGGAGGCCCCTGGCTCTGCCCCGGCCGGCGCCGGTCACTGGCGCGGACGGGAGCCCGGCCCGGAGGCCCCTGGCTCTGACCCGGCCCGTTCCATGTCCCTGTTTCAGAGGCGCAGTCTGACTCCGCCAGGAGCAAGATGCTGACGGGGGTCGGGGGCTTCGTGCTGGGGCTGATCTTCCTGGTGCCCGGACTCCTCATCTACCTGAAGAATAAGAAAGGTGAACGGCTCCGGGCGGGGGCGGGGCACCAGGGTGTCTCTGGGGGGAGGTGGGGCTGGGGGGGGGCTCAGGGGAATCCGGGCCTGGCTGCAGGCTCCCCGCCCCCCCCCCCCCCAGCAGGGGCTGCTCAGAGTCTGGCAGGGGCCTCCCGGCTTCTCCTCTCCTGGGGCCCGGGGCTGGGTCAGACCCTCCCCCCTCCTAGGGCAGGGGCAGAGCAGGGGCCGTGGGGAGATCTCAGTGCGGGGCCCCGGGGCGTTTCCGTCCCCTCCCCCGGGCAGGGATCCTGGGTCAGGGATTTACAGTAATAACGGGGGGGGGGAGGAACCCCAGGTCTGGGGGCCGGAGGGGGGCTGGGTTCCTAGTGGGGGGCGTTCCACGCCGTGGGGCAGGGGCTGGAGCTCTGACCCCCAGGAATCGGCTCCCCCTGCCCAGGGCTCTGACCATGTTTCTCTCTGTTTTTCAGGGCGCCCCGTTCCCCAACCTGCAGGTAATTTCAATCCCCCTCCCCCGTTACACCCGCCTCCCCCCACACTGAGCACAGGCTGCCTGGGGCGCCCGTGGGGCGGCTGCTTCTGCCCCTCGGCCCGTGACACCCGCCCGGCTCAGCCCCGGGGCAGCTGGGCAATGGGGCGCTGGCCCCGCGGAGGAGGAGGCTGCGGCTCCCTCGGTCCCCGTTCAGGCAGATCCCCGAGCTGCTCCCGGGGGCAGAGGGTCCTGGGTCCTGCCGAGCATCACCCAGCCCTGCGGCTGCCGGGCAGAGTCACTGGGGCACCCTGGGGCCTGGCAGAGAAAATCCCCCGTCCGTCCCGCCAGCCCCACGGCCAGGGGCTGATTTCTCTCCCCTCTCCCTGCAGGGCTCCTGAGTTAGATCCTGGGCGTCGGATCCCCCGGCCGGCAGGAGTTTCCGTCCGTCTGTCCCAGCCCCTCGCCCAGCCTGGAGAATGCAGAACCTGGGGCCGGTCCCTTCCTGTCCCTGTCTGCTCCCCGCGCTCTGCCCGGCTCCAGCCCGCGCTGCCCCCGCCTGGGGACCCGTCCCTGCCCCTCAGTCCCCGCAGGGCCCCGGGGTGACCCCTCCTGTGTTAACCCTTTCCCTGCCCCAGCCCAGCCCCACGTTCCCTCTCGCTGACCCCGCGGCCCTCGGGGAAGCTTTGGGGGACGCTGCTCCGCAGCCTGGGGGGAAGCCGGACTGAGGCCGGCGCTGTTAGAACTGCTGCACCCTAATAAATCATCCCAGCCCCCCCCCACCGGCTCCGTGTTCGCTGCTCCCCCGGGGCCGGGACAGGGCTGGGGCAACTGGGCCCTCTGGGCTCTGGCTGGGGGAAGCGTGGGGCCATTTAGCGGCTGGAGGGATCAGGGTTGTGCTGGGCAGGGGCCTGGGCCGGGCCAGATCTGACGGGAGGTGGGGGGCAGGACCCCAGACAGGGGCGGCTCCAGGCACCAGCACGCCAAGCGCGTGCCCGGGGCAGCAAGCCACGGGGGGCGCTCTGCCGGTCGCCACGAGGGCAGCAGGCAGGTTGCTTTCAGGGCATGCCTGCGGAGGGTCTGCTGGTCCTGCGGCTTCGGCGGACCTCCCGCAGGCTGCCGCCGAATCCGCGGACTGGGGACCTCCCCGCCAAAGGCAGCCTGCCTGCTGTGCTTGGGCAACAAAATGCCTAGAGCCGCCCCTGACCCCAGCGGGGGGCTCTGGGGGTGGGGGTGACTCCTGGGGGGGGGCTGGGGGTTCCCAGTCCCAGTGCAGACCGGTTCCTTCCCCAGGGTGGGGGCAGCAGGGAGGAGCCCGTGGGGAGCGGGAGCCCCAAGCCCCTTTCCCAGGGGAGAGGCAGCTGCAGAGGGGGAGATGCTCCCGTCCCCCCGGTGAGCCCAGGCTGCAGCCCAGCAGCACAGACACCCCAGCCTGGGGGTCAGCGACAGGGCCGGGCTGTCAGTGAGCTGGGCTATGGGGCAGGGGAGCAGCTCACGGATGGGGCAGGGCAGTTGTTATCCAGGGGTCCAAACCCCCCAGGGAGTCACAGCCCCGTCCCCCCAGGGGGCCAGACACTCATCAGTGACAACAGAACCCCATCACAGATCCCAGCTGTGGGGGACCCCACAACCTCTGGGACTCACATTCCCCCTCACCCCAGCCTGGCCCCTTGGGTACTGGTGTCTCCATCACTTCCTGTCCCAAAGTGCCATGTGCTGTTCCCCAGCTGCCAGGCCCCACCCCAGAGGTGGCTGCATTTCTGCGGGGGAATTGACCCCAGTGCTATTAGGTGCAATGAGCTCCGGGATCCTGGTGGGGGAGCATCCACGAGAGCGGGGAGATGAGGCCATGGGGTGGGGACGTCCCTGTCAGCTGCTCCCATGGGCTGTTCCTGCGGGAGGGGACACAGGACGAGGGGACTCAGAGCCTGGCCTGCTGCTCCTACTGCTGGCCAAGGGCCCCCCCTGCCGCGGAGTCTCCTCTCCAGCTCCCCACACGGACCATCCCGGCCCTGCTCCTGCCCCACCAGCTATTCACCGCCCTGCCGCTGTGCTAACCACAGTCTGTGTCACAACTTAACTATCATGGAGCTACGGCAGCCCCACGGCGTCAGGACTCCTGGGCTCCAGCCCAGCTCTGAGTAAAGGCCCTGCTGACTCCAGCCCCTGAGCGCAGCCCTCTCGGCTTTCCCTGCGCAGGCTCCGTCTGGGGGACAAGTGGATGGGGCTGCGCTGAAGGGCCGGGGTGGGGGGAGGGACTGGCTGGCTCAGGGGGTCGGGGATGGGACACGGGGCCTGTCACAGAGTGTCAGGGAGCCAGGGCCCTGCACCCCTCTTCCTGGGACTCACAGTGACTCTCAGCCAGCCAGTAACACAGAAGGTTTATTGGACAATAGGGACGCAGGCTACAGCAGAGCGTGTAGGCACAACCAGGACCCCTCAATCGAGTCCTTCTGGGGGTTCAGGAAGCTTAGACCCCAGCTTGGGGCTCCCTGCGTTGCACCCCCAGCCCAAACTGAAACTAAAAAAATTCCTCCAGCAGCTCTCTCCCCCCTCCCCCCAGCTCCTCATCCCTTTGTTCAGTCCCCCCCCCCACAGAAGGTGTCACTTCTCCCCACCCACCTCCTGGCTCAGGTTACAGCTCAGGGAGCTTCCTTCCCATCCCCAGTGTAACCCCCCTGCTCCCTGCTCCCACCCCCAGTGTAACCCCCCTGCTCCCTGCTCCCATCCCCAGTGTAACCCCCCTGCAACATTCCCAGGTCAAATCCGCCCGCTCCCTGCTCCGGCACAGGGCCTCTGCCCTTTGGGGGCTGGGGGCTCGGATCCAGCCTCAGGGCAGGGGACTGGCTGGCTTAGGGGCCGGGGCCAGGACATGGGGCCTTTGCAGTCCAGGGCCGTCAATCCGGTGTCAGCGTGAAAGTCCCCGTGCAATTGCCCACAGCCCCATGGAGACGTTTCTCCGGCCCCGCGACCCAGAAAGGGTTAACGCTCCACGTCGTTTCACACCCCGTCCGCTTGTGGGTGGACAGAGGGACAGACTGACGCCTGCTTCCCCTCACCTGGTTTCACTCCCCCCCCAGGGATGGTTCTGAGCCCCCCACCCAGCCCCGGGCCCCAGCCACATCCAGCACACTCTGCTCCCCGGCCCTCCCGGCCCAACTCTGCCCAGCGCCCGGTGATGCCGGGTCGGCGCCGCGCTGCCACTGGCCGAGCCCCAGAGGCGCTAACCCCGGCCCAGCGTCTCTGCCTGTTTGTGCGTCAGTGAGACACCAGCTCCCACAGGTGGGCGTCATTTCGGTGCCAGGGACTTTCCACCCGAAACCCCCTGGGTCTGCAGCCTGGCTGGCACCCGGGGCCTGGTCCTGCCCCACCCCTGCACTGGAGAGGAATAAACTGCGAGTGAAATGCAGCCCCGGTCGGTGTCCTCACCCCACGGTACAGGGGGGGACACTGAGAGCAAGGAAAAGACGGTTACTCACCTGTAGCAACTGTGGTTCTTCGAGATGTGTTGCTCCTATCCATTCCAGTCAGGTGTGCGCGCCGCGCGTGCACGGCTCTCCGGAACATTTTTACCCTAGCAACTCCGGCGGGCCGGCTGGCGCCCCCTGGAGTGGCGCCGCTATGGCCCCGGTTATATACCCCAGCCGGCCCGTCCGCTCCTCAGTTCCTTCTTGCCGGCTATTCCGAGGCGGCGACTACAGCCATGCCCTTTGAATACACTTGGGTCTGTATAGAGGCCAACCGGGAGGACCATAAAATTGAAATGATGACGGTTGGTCACAAACCGGAGGTACCTTCTGTGTAGAGGATAAATGGCAATGTGAAAATACGCGCCCTTCATATCGAGGGCGGCATACCAGTCTCCGGGATCCAAGGATGGGATGACAGTCCCCATGGATACCATGCGGAACTTCAGGTGTATCATGAACTTGTAGAGTTCCCGCAGGTCTAGGATAGGTCTGAGACCTCCCTTCGCCTTGGGGATTAGGAAATAGTGGGAGTAGAACCCTTTGACCCTTTCGTCCTTTGGTACCTCCTCTATAGCTCCGATGGTGAGGAGCGTCTGCCCCTCTTGCAAGAGGAATTGCTTTGGGGTCCTGACTGACGCCTACGACTGCCTCAGCGATGTCTGCTGGCAAAGTCCTGTCTTTGTCTAGGCGCAGGGTAAGAGCGGTGAAAGGTTGGCGCTGAGTCACTGGCGTGTGCATGCCGAGAGGGAGCGCATAGTGACCTTGCTGTCCTTTAGGCTTTGCAGCCAAAGGTCTTTTTTTTTTTTTTTCAGAGAACAGGCCTTTGCCATTGAAGGGCAAGTCCTGTATAGTGTGCAGCAGCTGCGAGGGAAGGCCTGATAACTGGAGCCATGAAATGCGCCTCGTGGCAACACCTGAGGTCAGAGTCGTGGCTGCGGAGTCAGCTACATCCAACGAGGCCTGGAGGGAAGCTCTAGCCAGCTTCTTCCCTTTTTCCAGGAGGGCATCAAACTCTCGATGGGAGTTCTGAGAAACCGACTCCGTGAATTTGCCCACCGCCGCCCATAGTAGCGGCTAAGCAGGGCTTGCTGGCTTGCTACGTGAAGTTGCAGGGCCCCAGCCGAGTACATCTTACGGCCCAGTAAGTCCATTCGCCTAGCCTCCTTGGATTTAGGGGCTGGTGCCTGCTGGCCATGGCCTTCCGTCTCATTGACGGACTGGACGACAAGGGAGAAGATGTACATATAGGTACCTGTAGCCCCTGGAGGATACCATGTACATGTGTTCGACTCCCGTGCCCGCGGGCGGGATAGTAGCTTGAGACTGCCAGATGGAATCCGCATTGGCCTTGATCGACGGAATGAACGGTAGGGCCACTCTAGTGGGGGCGTCAGCCAACAGAATGTCTACGACCGGATCCCGTATCTCTGAGACTTCCCTCACTTGGAGGTTCATATTGAGTGCCACCCGTCTCAGGAGGTCCTGATGGGCCCCCAAGTCGATTAGAGGAGGGCCCGAGGAGTACGCTCCTGCCACCGCCTCATCTGGGGAGGAGGAAGAAGAAAGGTCAGGGACAAGCAGGTCCTGTGTGGGCTCGCGCTCCTGGATGACCTCCTGTTCCGGTGGGATGTGGGGCTTCCTCCGTACCGTTCGGAGGGGGGCAGCTAGCTGTCGCCTCTGGCACCCAGTGCTCTGATGGAACAGAGTGAGATGGGATCACAGGTAGGCCTTTGGCCTGATGGCACGCCCAAGATGTACAGGGTGACCACTGATGGGGGTCAGGGTCTTGGGCCTGGGGAACCTGGAAGACTCTGGTGTGCACATCCGAATCACAGTCCTGCGCGTATGAACTGCCTGCGCAGGACGACACTGGTGCATGTCTGGATGGAGATAGAGGAGCTAAAAAACCCCTGGGCAGAGTCTCCCTCTCTAGCTGACGTCGCTCGACGCAGCACCGGGGATTGGTACCAGGAGGCATACCGGTACCAGGAGCGAGAACGGGACCTGTGACCGGAGCGGTGTCGGGAGGTCGACCGGGATCTCGAGGCTCGACATTGGGAGTGGCCGGGAGCTGGATCGGCACCGAATGTACCGGGCCGGCGAACGGGACGCTGATTGGTGCCGCGAGTACGACCGGTACCGAAATGGAGAACGGTGCCGGAACTGTGAGCGGCATTGGGACCTGGATTGGCGACGGACCAAGAACATCTGTGGGACCGCGATTGTGAACGGTGCCGCTCTGCGGTGCCGACGCAGGGTGGTCTGAGCAAGGCAGGCTTGCCGATTGACTATATAACCTGCACCGGTGGTGCCGGGGGTTGAGGCAGCGCAGGCGCTGTCATTGCAATCAACTCCCTCGACGTGGAAATGTCTCCGGCGTGGAGGGAATAGTGAGCTCAACCACAGCTCACGTCGGGGAGCTTTCAGGCACCGGACTTGACGGCTCTTGCGTGGCCGGAGTCAACGGTGCCGATATTGTTGATGCCGCGGCAGGTATCGGCGCCGGGCGGTCCGACTTAGTATAGCGCTCGGGCTGCGAAGCAGGCGGCTCTGACGCAGCTTAATAGTGAGCTCAACCACGGCTCGCACTGGGGAGCTTTCCGGCACCGGACTCGATGGCTCTTGCGTGGCCGGAGTTGACAGTGCCGATATTGTTGGTGCCACAGCAGGTATCGGTGCCGGGCGGTCCGACTTAGTATAGCGCTCGGGCTGTGGAGCAGGCGGCTCGGACACAGCAGGAGTCTTGTGCCTCTTCATCCTCCAGGAGAGGGATCCGTGCCGAGCGGAGGTCGGTGCCGGCGACGGCCAGTGCTGAGAGGCCTTGGCGGTACCGGCGATCTGGTGCCGAGGGAGCGCTCCTTGAAGACTGACCAGCGCTCGGTGCCGAGAGCGGAGGAGTAAGAGCTGCCTCCCTCAGGAGCTGCTTGAGACGAAAGTCCCGCTCCCATTTGTTCTAGGATTAAAGGCCTTACAAATGCGGCACTTATCTGTTAGGTGAGATTCCTCAAGGCACTTAGAAGAGGATCTCTTTTCGGCATCGGCTTGTTGGCCGGCCGAGCACGGTTTGAAACCCTGTGAACAGGGCATAATACCCGGCACCGGGTGCGGGGAAGGAGATAATCCCCGAACCCCTGTGAACTATATACAGTAACTATACTACAAACGAATAAAGTTAACTACAACTATATACAAGAATTAACGAGAGAACTACGAGTAGCTAGGGAAGTGGAGGTCAGCTAAGCCGCGCTCCACTGTTCCAACGACCGACACGGGCGGTAAGAAGGAACTGAGGGGCGGATGGGTCGGCTGGGGTATATATCTGGCGCTATAGCGGCGCCACTCCAGGGGGCGACCCAGCCGAGCCACCGAACGTTGCTAGGATAAAAATCTTCCGACGAATGTGCACACGGCGCGCACACACCTAACTGGAATGCATAGGAGCAATCACTCGAAGAAGAACTTGTCAAAAACCACAGAGCTGGGAGAGAACCCAGGAGTCCTGGCTCCCAGCCCTCCCTTGCTAACCCACCTAGAGTGACCAGACAGCAAGTGTGAAAAATCAGGACAGGGGGTGGGGGGGTAATAGGAGCCTATATAAGAAAAAGATCCAAAAATCGGAACTGTCCCTAGAAAGGTGGGACATCTGGTCACTCTGAACCCACCAGCCCCCACTCCCTTCCCAGAGTGCAGGAGAGAACCCAGGAGTCCTGGCTCCCAGCCCCCCCTGCTCTGACCCAGCAGACCCCACTCCCCTCCCAGTGCTGGGGAGAGAACCCAGGAGCCCTGGCTCCCAGCCCCCCCCCACATGCTAGAGACAAGGATGGGGACTGCCTGTCTGGCGTGCTCAGTCAGAGGAGTGGGGCTGGTGCAGAATGAAGGGTCCTGGCTGAGGATGGGGGTTTGGGGGTGCTCAGGCTCAGGGTGCAGCCCGAGGGACAGGCTGCGGGTCACGGATACAGACACCCCTGCCCAAGCGGGACCCTGTGTGGCCGGCTTCCCTGCGGGCCGGTTCTGTGGCTGTGTATGGAGGGTGTGGGGGGGTCTGTAGGACACGTTCCCCTCCCTCATGAGTGAGGCACTTCCCAAGCAATCCAGGCCATCCTGCACTCCTCCCACTGGATTCCCCCCCCCCCCCCCGCTATATGGAGCGGGTGTGAACGGAGCCCCCTGGTGACGCTCTCAGAGACAGACACAGGTCGCTCCCTGGCCCCACGGCGTCAGCAAATGCTGCTCCCTGCAGGGACCCCCCTGCCCCGTCCCAGCCCGTCCCAGACCCATAGCGAATCCTGTCCCAGAGCCGACAGCCTCCCCACGGGGCTCCAGAGAGCAGGACGGGGGTGAGCAGCCATGGGGTGAATCCAGGGGGGGGGTCTGCAAAAACCAGCTGCTCCCCCTGGGGCGGGGGGGGTCAGGCGCTCTCCCCCCTGCCCACCCAGCTCACACACATCCAGTGAGGGCTGTCACCATCACAAGGTCTTGTCTTTATAGCTGGGCATTTGCCAGGGAACAGACCCTCACCCCAGGGAGGAGACACATAGGGAGGCCCCAGGTGGAAACACAGCCCTGCTCCCCCACCTCCACACCTGTCACAGAGGGCAGGGTCCCCTGGGCCCATGGGGGGGGGGTGGGGAGCTCTGGTGGGGCCAGGCTGAGCAGGGGGCAGGCCGGGGCCCAGGGCAGTGCCAGGCGGCTGTAGGGCCTGGCTATGGAGGGCCGGGTCCCCAGCCGGGGGTCACTCCGCAGTGACCGATGGTGCGATGCCGAGTCACAGCCGGTCTGGGGGGCCCAGCTTGGGGCATAGCCGGGACGTACAGCCAGTCAGGACAAGCTCCGCGCGAGGCCGGATGCAGGGATCCCGGCTGAAATCCCCAGGGCCGAGTTACCAGGAGGCCAGGCTGGCTGAGCAGAACCCGGGGGACATTTCAGAGGCCCGGGACTGCACCCCCCAGAGCCCTGGCTCATGTGATTCCAGGGATCCCCTGGCCCCAGGCCCATAGCTCCCCAACACAGAGACCATCAACAGTCACATTTCATACCCCTTAAAAACGCCCCTCCCCGGGCTGCTACCGCAACCAGCGCTGGGCGCCTGCCTGGCCCCCTCTGAGCCCAGCTCCTCGGCCGGTCGGCCCCTCTCCTCCCGGGAGCCCCTGCGCCCCCCGCCCACCCCTGGGGAAGGGGTGGCACTGGAGAGCTGGAGAGCACCAAGCCCCACAGCGATGGGGCAGCCGGGGCCCAGCTGGGGGGCCCTTGCTGGGGCGTGGGGGGGGAAACGTAGCATGGAGGGGGCTCAGTTTGACCCCAAACCAGCAGAGCACGTCAGCACACGCGGCAGCTCACAAACTCCAGGCGGTCGCTCACCAGCTCGTCATTCGGCACGTTTGCAGGATCAGGGCCTCTAGCCCCTGAGTGACCTGCCTGCATCCCCCTCCCCCGCCGTTCTCAGCCCCTGGGACCTCGGTCCAGCTCCTCCCAGTGCCGGGACAGGGACACGGCCGGGCGTGTCCCCCACAACCTGGGGCCTGAGCACACCAGAGAGAGAGAGTGAGCGTCTGTCTGTCTGTCGGTCTCTCCAGGCACCAGCGCGTGCCTGGCCTGGCCTGCCGCTTGCTGTGAGGGCCAGCGGGAGGTGCCGGTCCTGCGGCTTCGGCGGCAATTCGGTGGTGGGGGCGCCGAAGGCTTGTTACCAGTGGATCTCCCGCAGGCGTGCGGCCGAAGGCTGCCTGACTGCCATGCTTGGGCAGCAAAATACATAGAGCCGCCCCTGTGTGTGTGTGTATATTCCCTAGGGGGGACCCTAGGCTGACTCTCCCCCCACCCCTCCAGGCAGCTGCGCCCCCACCCCCCCCAGCCTGCACATACCTGCGCCCCCCAGAGGATTACCAGGATCCTGCTGCCTGGCTCTGACATCCCCGGCGGGCCCTGCCTGGGCCTCGCACCCGTCTGACGCAGCCAGTGCCAGGTTTACTATGGCGCCATGGAGCCAGGCCCATGCTCAGAAGGAGCCCCGGCCTGCTCCGCTTGCACTGCACCCCGAGACCCCGCCAGCTTGCTGGCTCCCTGCCCCCCCGCCCACCACTTGCTCCTCTCGGCCTGCCTGCCGGCCAGCTGAGAGCTCCTCTCTGCCTTGTCGTCCCACCCCCCTGCGTCTCTCTGCCCCCTGGCCGCACCCCAGGGCACCTCCGGCTCTGGGCAGTCTCTGCTTCCCACCACCTGTGGGGCCCCACCTGTCTCCCCAGAGCGGAGCCGCCTGGGATGGTGCAGGAGCCTGGCCAGTCTCGGCCAGGTGTGTGTGCGGGGGAGCTTGGGAAGTGGGTCTTCAGGGACCCCGGCCGGGCAGGCCCTGGCCTGGCTGATTGTGCCGCTCCCAAGGGGCCGGAGCGATTCCCCGCCCTGGAACCAGCCCTGGCTGCGCTGCCGGCTCTGCCCGGCAGATAGTCACCTCCCAGCAGGGCTGGTGTGGCCAGGAGGCAGGGCTTGTGGGAGTGGGTCTCTGGAGGGCCGGGGGGGGGGGGGGGTGCTGCTGGGCTGTGAGGGGGCGGGGAGGAGGTGTGTGTTGGGGCACTAGGGAGCGGGGGTTCTGTGGGGGGTGCTGGGCAGTTGTGGCAGGGCAGTGGGCGCAGGGCGCTGTGCATTTGTGACAGGGTTGGGGAGGCTCTGGCCATAGTGGGTCTGCGGGGGCTCTGGCCATAGGGAGTTGGGGGGTGTTGGGCAGGGGGTGGGGGGCTGTGTGGCACAGCATAGCCCACCCCCAAGGGGAAGGGGCAGGCTGGCAGCACAGGGCCGGGCAGGCCCCTGTGTGCCTTGCAACTGCTGGTTTGTAACTAGTGCCCTTGCGCTGGGCTGGGTGTAGCGAGGCCACCCCTGCCCTGCCCCATTGCCACTGGCCGGCCCCTTGCTCTGGGGACTGACCCTCCCCCCATCCCCGGCCCATGCTCCATTGCTCCCAAGGGGGCCCACAAATAGGTTTGGTGCTGGGCCCACAAAAGGTTATTCCGGCCCTGGATGCAGCACCAGGGCCCCTGCTGGACGCCAGGCTGAGGGTGGATCCCTCTGGGGCAGCTCCTGCCCGGGTGCAAACCAGCATTGCCGTCGTGGGGGGCGTTGCTGATTTACCCCGCTGAGTAGCTGGGCCCGATTCACCCTCACGTGGCCATTTTCACGTGTCCCTGTCACTGGGCGGGACGGGGTCTCTGGGATCCCTGCGCCAGGCCCCCGACGGGAGCGTCCCGGCCACAGACGTGTCTGGCTCCATCTCCACACTCAGGAACGTCTCTGCGCCAGCGGGCGGCTGCGCCAGCCCCTCCCGCCGCTGGGGGCTGGAAACGGGCTACGTGCCGGCCACAGCCTGCTCCTGGCCAGGTCCCCTCCCTCAGTTCTCGGGCCTTGGCCTATAACTGCGGCAGCTCGTCCCCCCACCAGGCATTTACCCCCCTTGGCTACAGAGCGATGGGAGCCCCTGGCAGCTGAGCTCCTCCGGCCTCCTCTAGGTCAGCTCCAGCCCCCGCCCGGCCCAGCAGCCCTTTGGGGCTAATCGCTCGGCCCCGCGGGACCAGAACCGGCCTCAGCGTTCCAGCTCCGCACCGGATTCGCTGGCACAAAACGGGTGCAAAGCACTCACCCCCCACCCCCGTGTAACTGGCTGCATGACGCACCGGGTGGTGGTGAACGAGGCTGGGGGGAGCCAAGGGGGCAGGACACCAAAAATAACAACCCCCAAAAGCAGCAAAATTCTAGCTGATCTATTACAACACAAGTTCCAACATTACTTACAAACATTCCACCGGCCGCCGGCTCAGCACCGGGGGCGCCCGCTGCCTGTCAGACCCCGAAAAGCCAAGACAGTCGCCCCATGAAACGTGTGTCTGGCGGCCCTGAGAAAATCAATTGGATCCCCCCCCCCCCCCAGCTGCAGGACGGGCAGCGTCGCCGGGGCGCTGGGCTCGTGTGGGATTCAAACCCCGCGACAGGGCCCAGACCCCTGTGTGTCTCCACACCTTAAATAATAGAATTAATTTAAAATAAAATAATCCAACCAGCGTCCGTCTCTTCGCTCCTCGGCTTCTCCCACGGGGGAGATTGGTGAAGGCTTTTAAAATACACCCAGAGCAACGATCCCTTGCAAACAGCCGGGGGTGGGGGGGAGGGGAATCTGAGCCCTGGGGAGATGTTAACAGGATTTGTCCTCCGCTCTGTCCATCCGTCTGTCTCCAGCTCTGTCCATCTCTCTCCCTGCCTCTGGCGCCCTTCACCACAGAGCACAGACTCTGATCCCCACTGAGTGCCCCCCAGGCAGGGGCTCCCCAGGCCTTGCCCCGAGCGGGGAGTGCGGGGGGTGGCCGCCACGTGCATCTCCCCCTAAAGTTCCGCGCCGCAAGCACCAGGCCGGGGCCTGCTCTGCTCTCCCCGGGCGGCTGCGGCCTGCAGCGCGGAGCACAAGGGCCCCTCCAAGCTGCCAGGAGCTCAAGCAGCTGCTGGGGCTGCCTGTGCCGGGGCCAGAACTCGGGGGGCACCAATGTGGCTTCCAGCCTCCATCACCCCCTGGCCCAGCCCAGCCCAGCCCAGCCCAGCCGCGGTTCCGAACCGGGCTCGGCGGCCCGAGCAGAGCAGGGGCACAAAGGACATGGGGAAGCAGGAGCGACCCAGGAGCAGGCCAGACCAGGGGGGCGAGAACATCCTTAAGCAAAAGCATCCGGCCCCTGCCTCGGTCTCTCTAGGCCTCAGTTTCCCCCTCTTGGAAATGGGGCTGGTGGCGCTTCCCGTCCTGGCACGAGTCTGGGAGGAGAACTCCCCTGCAGATTAGGCAGCTGCTCGGGTACTGGGGTAATGGGAGCGGGGCGCCAGGAGACCATATTTGCACCATTGCTGGGGATGGAGTCTGGTTGGAAAGAAAACATTTCCCTAGAGTAATTTTAAAAATCCATGTTCAGCGATAACGTTGTGAAACATGTAACGGAGCAGAGCGGTTTTTCCCCGGGGGGGGGGGGGGGCAGCCCCCCACCCGGAACCACCGCCTGCTCTGCCCTGGATCCGGCCCTTTTTCCTCCCTCGCAATCCACCCGTCACCCTCTCCCTCCAGTTCCTTCCCTACATTTGCGAAGGCGGCCAGGGGCCCGCAGGCCGGCGCTCTTCAAGGGAAGCAGCCCCTGCGGAGGGCAGATGGCGCCGAAACCCGGTGCTCCAGTCTAGACGCTCGCTGGGCTTGTCCCGTCGGCGTGGGACATGCACCTCCCCCAAAGGCGGGAGCTAGGTCGATGGAAGAATTCTCCCCTCTGCACCCCTGACAGACGGAGCTGTGCTGATGTCAGTTCCCCAGGAGACCAGCCCGGAGGCTTGGTGCCTGCTGAACTGTCACGTCTACATTGCTCCCTCCGGCCGGGGTGTGAAAAAGATAAACCCGCTCCTGGGCGACACGGCTACCCGGCCTCACCCGCAACGTAGTGTTCGGGGAGGCGGTGGGGTAAAGCGACAGACAGACAGACAAACCTCCTGCGCCACAGGTTCTGCCGGCCCAGTCTCCGTAGTACCACCGTGCCCCGAGAGAGAACGGGCAGCACAGGGCAGACGGGAACCGCCCTCCTGGAGCAGAGCTGCCAGGTGAGACGGGGTTTGGAGGGGCTGTTTCTCTGCCAGAGGGGCGAGAGCCCAAGAGGGATGGATGGGCAGGGAAGGGGGCAGAGGAGCAGCTGGGGCTCCTTGGGGCGAGTGAGGCCACGGGTCAGTCCCCATAGTGCAGACTGGGGGGCAAGGTAGGGGACCCAGAACCACTTGCAAAGGAACCGATCAGCTGCAGCCCCCCCCCCCCCGCCCCCCCAGGCACCAGAGCAGATGAGAGAGCACCACACACACCACCTCCTGCCTTCCGAGCTTTGTCTGTGCTTCACTGTATGCAGCCCCCTATTACAGCCAAGGGGCAGGGAGCGGTACAAGCAGGGGGGTCTCAGACTTTGTACTGGTGACCCCTTTCAAACAGCAAACGTCTCAGTGCGACCCCCCCCCCCCCCCCCCTTAGAAACGAAAAACACTTTTTTTTGTATATTTAACACCGTTATAAACACTGGGTACAAAGCAGAGTTTGGGGTGGAGACTGACAGCTCGCATCCCCCAAGAGATCCCAGCCCCCAGTTTGAAAACAACGACAACAGGCACAGAAGAAAACAGGCGTACAAAGATGATTTAAGCTTAGGAGAAGTTGAGAGCAAGCGTCTAAACCGTCCCAAATCAAAAAAGAAAAATACATTAAAAGAAGCAGTAAAAAAAAAAGCTTTCAAAAACAATCAGACAGTTACATGAGCCATCTACAGCTTCTATGTTCGTTCTATCTTTGCACAGCGAGGCCAGGGGAGAGAGCGAACGCAGTCCCCCACTACCACAAATTATGCAGTCGAGTTTCCCGCATTTGGGGAAATCGCAGGGGTCAGCACACCCGCAGTGCAATGGATGAGCCTCACCCTGGGAAAACCACCTTCGTGATCATGGTATCTCCCCTGCCAGGTAAGTATGAGTTCCTGCCGCCCGCCCGCCGCCCGCCCTCGCTCGCCACATGCTCTCAACACACGGTGGGGCCCGACTCGGACCGACCGCCGGCCCCGCCCACACCGGTCCCGCCCGCCGCCAGCTGCCCCGACAGGCCCCGAGCTCGGACCCTTCTCGCCGCCGAGCCCCGCACGGTCAATTGGGGCCCTGCTCGGCAGCCTGCTCCCGTTCCCACAATGCTCCGCTCGCGGGCAGATCTGCATACGTGCTCACGCGGCCCCGCCCCTGCCCTGGGCAGCCCCAGCTGTTCCGCGCCGCGAGCTCCGGGCCGGGGCCTGCTCTGCTCTACCCGGGCGGCTGCGGCCTGCAGCGCGGAGCACAAGGGCCCCTCCAAGCTGCCCGGAGCTCAAGCAGCTGCTGGGGCTGCCTGTGCCGGGGCCGGAACTCGGGGGGCACCAACGTGGCTTCCAGCCTCCATCGCCCCCTGGCCCAGCCCAGCCCAGCCAAGGTTCCAAACCGGGCTCGGTGGCCCGAGCAGATCAGGGGCACAAAGGACACGGGGAAGCAGGAGCGACCCAGGAGCAGGACAGACCAAGGGGGCAGAAAGCATCCGGCCCCTGCCTCGGTCTCTCTCGGCCTCAGTTTCCCCCTCTTGGACATGGGGCAGGTGGCGCTTCCCTACCTGGCAGGAGTCTGGGAGGAGAACTCCCCTGCAGATCAGGCAGCTGCTTGGGTACTGGGGTAATGGGAGCCGGGCGCCAGGAGAGCATATTTGCACCATTGCTGGGGCTGGAGTCTGTTTGGAAAGAAAACATTTCCCTAGAGTAACTTAAAAAATCCGTGTTCAGCGATAACGTTGTGAAACATGTAACGGAGCAGAGCGGTTTTCCCCCGGGGGGCAGCCCCCCCACCCGGCACCGCCCCCTGCTCTGCCCTGGATTCGGCCCGTTTTCCTCCCCCGCAATCCACCCGTCGCCCTCTCCCTCCAGTTCCTTCCCTACATTTGCGAAGGCGGCCAGGGGCCCGCAGGCCGGCGCTCTTCAAGGGAAGCAGCCCCTGCGGAGGGCAGATGGTGCCGAAACCCGGTGCTCCAGTCTAGATGCTCGCCGGGCTTGTCCCGTGGCGTGGGCCATGCACCTCCCCGAAAGGCGGGAGCTAGGTCGATGGAAGAATTCTCCCCTCCGCACCCCTGACAGACGGAGCTGTGCTGATGTCAGTTCCCCAGCAGACCAGCCCGGAGGCTTGGTGCCTGCTGAACCGTCACGTCTACATTGCTCTCTCCGGCCGGGCTGTGAAAAAGATAAACCCGCTCCTGGGTGACACGGCTACCCGGCCTCACCCCCAGCATAGTGTTCGGGGAGGCGGTGGGGTCAAGTGACAGAGGGACAGACAGGCCTCCTCCGCCACAGGGTTCTGCCGGCCCAGTCTCCGTAGCGCCACCGTGCCCCGAGAGAGAACGGGCAGCACGGGGCAGGCCGGGAACCTGCCTCCTGGAGCAGAGCTGCCAGGTGCCAGGTGAGACGGGGTTTGGAGGGGCTGTTGCTCTGCCAGAGGGGCGAGAGCCCAAGGGGGATGGATGGGCAGGGAAGGGGGCAGAGGAGCAGCGGGGGCTCCTTGGGGCGAGTGAGGCCACGGGTCAGTCCCCATAGTGCAGACTGGGGGGCAAGGTCGGGGACCCAGAACCACTTGCAAAGGCACAGATCAGCTGCAGCCCCCCCACCAGGCACCAGAGCAGATGAGAGAGCACCACACACACCACCTCCCGCCTTCCGAGCTTTGTCTGTGCTTCACTGTACGCAGCCCCCTATTACAGCCAAGGGGCAGGGAGCGGTACAAGCAGGGGGGGGGGTCTCAGACTTTGTACTGGTGACCCCTTTCAAACAGCAAACGTCTCAGTGCGACCCCCCCCCTTAGAAACGAAAAACACTCTTTTGTATATTTAACACCGTTATAAACACTGGGTACAAAGCAGAGTTTGGGGTGGAGACTGACAGCTCGCATCCCCCAAGAGATCCCAGCCCCCAGTTTGAAAACAACGACAACAGGCACAGAAGAAAACAGGCGTACAAAGATGATTTAAGCTTAGGAGAAATTGAGAGCAAGCGTCTAAACCGTCCCAAATCAAAATAGGAAAATACATTAAAAGAAGCAGTAAAAAAAAAAGCTTTCAAAAACAATCAGACAGTTACATGAGCCATCTACAGCTTCTATGTTCGTTCTGTCTTTGCACCAGCCGCGCCAGGGGAGAGCGCGAACGCAGTCCCCCACTACCACAAATTATGCAGTCGAGTTTCCCGCATTTGGGGAAATCGCAGGGGTCAGCACACCCGCAGTGCAATGGATGAGCCTCACCCTGGGAAAACCACCTTCGTGATCATGGTATCTCCCCTGCCAGGTAAGTATGAGTTCCTGCCGCCCGCCCGCCGCCCGCCCTCGCTCGCCACATGCTCTCAACACACGGTGGGGCCCGACTCGGACCGACCGCCGGCCCCGCCCACACCGGCCCCGCCCGCCGTCAGCTGCCCCGACAGGCCCCGGGGCTCGGACCCTTCTCGCCGCCGAGCCCCGCACGGTCAACAGGGGCCCTGCTCGGCAGCCTGCTCCCGTTCCCACAATGCTCCGCTCGCGGGGAGATCTGCATACGTGCTCACGCGGCCCCGCCCCTGCCCTGGCCAGCCCCAGCTGTTCCGCGCCGCGAGCCCCCGCCAGGTCCCGCCTGCGGGCGGCTGCAGCTGGCGGGGGCGCGGGAGCCCTTGTAGAGCCGCCGGCTGATAGTGGGGGGGGGGGCACAATTTAAAGGCCCCCCCACGCCCGTGTGCGGCTCCCCCGGGGTCCAGCGCTGCTGAGCCCGTGGTGCTGCCAGAGGTTCCTCCCCACCCCTTCCGCCTGCGGGGAGCAGGGTCGGGGCCCGGGCACCCTTTTTGGGGGGCCTCCCAATTGTGCACAGGCCCCTCTGGCCCAGCGGCTACTCCCCCCGTGGGTGCTGCGGGGGCTGTGCTGGTGGCTGACGGGGGGAGGGCAGACTTCAGGCTTCCAGCCTCCATCGGCCCCCAGCCCAGCCGGGGCTGCCCCAGATCTGAACAGGGTCCTTCCGGCCTGCGGATCTAGGGGTCTGAAAGGGACGAAGCCCCTTCTGCGCCTGGGGCAGGAGCCAGCCTTTCTCGGGCAGGGGCAGCACCTTCATTCCCGGGACTGTCCACTGGGCGGCGCCCTTGCACCATCCGCTGGGCCCCCCTCTGTCCAGGGGTCTGGGCCCCTCGCCTGCCCGGTGGCTCCCGAGGGGCCGAGTGGATCAGGCAGAGACAGCACCCAAAGGGTTAAATTAACCCAACCCGCCTGGTGTCTCCCCTGCTTCCCTTCACTCCTGCCCTGTCCGTGCTGGACCCTGGCCCAGCGGCGGCTGCTGGGACCCTGTGTCCCCTCCCCCCCCACTACACCCACCAGTTGTCACGGAGTGTGGGGGAGTCAGGCCCTTCACCCCCGGCTCCCTGCGATTCCCCAGGACTCTCAGCCAGCCAGGAAAGCAGAAGGTTTATTTAGCCGACAGGAACACAGCCCAGGACAGGGTCTTGCAGGCACAGATAACCGGATCCCCCCGGTTAGGTCCATCTTGGGGGTCCCCGGAGCCCCCATTGGGGAATCAGAGCCCGGTCTGCGCTGCCGTTCTTTCCTCCAGCCAGCTCCAGTCGGCCCCACCCGCTCCTGCTCCTCCGCTTCTCTCCCGGGCCAGGGGGTCACCTGACCCCTTTGTCTCCAACACCTTCTCCTGGCACCTCTGCAGGGAGGTGCCCAGGCCATCAGTTGCTAGGAGACAGAGTGTCAGGCATTGGGCTGCGCTGGCCTTTTGCTTTGCTAGGTACTTAAGAGCCGCACCCAGCACCCCAGTGAGAACAGTCCCACTTCGTCACACCCTCCCCTCCCCACTACACTCGGGGAGGGGGCAGCTGAGCCCCCTGCTGCCTGGCCCCTTGCCTGGGGGTCCCCCCGGGGTGATGAGCAGCGTCCGGGGGCTGGTGCTCGGAGCTGGGCAGAGAAGTTCTCGGGCTGGGTGAGTCTCCCTGTCCCCTTCCCTGTGGAGCAGCCCTGGGGGCTGGCTGGGTCCCGGGGGCTGGGGCTCTGCTGGTGACACTGACGGTGCTGAGAACCCACCTGGCTTATTGCACGGAGCCCCCAGGTGAGCAGAGACCCCCACACTGGGACAGCCTCTTCCAAGGAAGACTGTAAGAATTGGAGCTGGAACCTGTTCTCTGAGTCCCTCTGCCATCTCTCACCCCCTTTCCAGCTCTCTCTCCCCCATCCCTTCCAGTTCAGCCCAAGGTGAAAGTTTCCCCCACGAAATCGGGGTCCCAGCCCCACCCCCACCTGCTGGTTTGCTCGGTGACGGGGTTTTACCCAGTGATGAGCTGCCAAAATCATAACAACCGGTTCCCTCCTCACCCCAGGAGGGATCATGACCCCTCCGACTCCTGCCCCATCCAACCCCCCGCGTTCCTTGACACCTCCCCCCCCACCCCAGGGACCCCTGCCCCATCCACCCCCCCTTCTCTCTGTCCCCTGACACCCCCTGGAACCCCTGCCCCTGACTGCCCCCCTCCGCCCCATCCAACCCCTGCTCCTTTCTAACTGCCCCACCAGGACCCTTGCCCCTATTCAATCCCCCTGTTCCCTGCCCTCTGACCCCCCCAACTCCTATCCACCCCCACCCCGAACTCCCCTGCCCTCTCTCCAACACCCCCTCCCTGCCCCCTTACTGCGCTGCCAGGATGTGGCTGACGGCGCTACAGTCCAGCCGAGGCTGGAGCCGGGAGCCCGGGGATGCGGGGCCGGGGCAGGAGTCATGCTGCGGAGCCGGAGGATGTGGCGGGAGCCGGAGGGCCGGAGCCAGGTAGCTGGCCGGCCGGAGTAGGGCGGCTGGGAAGGGACGCGGGGCCGGGGCCGGGCGGCGGGGCACGCGGGGCCGGGCGGCGGGAGATGCAGCCGGGCGGTGGGGTATGCGGGGCCGGAGCCGGGCGGCGGGGGACGCGGGGCCACGGCCAGAGCCGGGCGGCGGGGGACGCGGGGATGGGGCACGCGGGGCCAGAGCCGGGCGGCGGGGCCGGGCGGCGGGGGACGCGGGGCTGGGCAGCGGGGCACGCGGGGCTGGAGCCGGGCGGCGGGGCACACGGAGATGCGGGTCCGGAGGCGGGCAGCGGAGCCGGGCGGCGGGGGATGCGGGGAGGCAGGGACGCGGGGCCGGGCGGCGGGGTACACGGGGACGTGGGGCCGGGCGGCGGGGCACGCGGGGCTGGAGCCGGGCGGCAGGGCACGCAGAGACGTGGGGCCGGAGCCGGGTGGCGGGGGACGTGGGGCCGGAGCCGGGCGGCGGGGCACGCGGAGACGCGGGGCTGGAGCCGGGCGGCGGGGCACACGGAGATGTGGGTCCGGAGGCGGGCAACGGAGCCGGGCGGCGGGGGACGCGGGGCCGGGCGGCGGGGTACACGGGGACGTGGGGCCGGGCGGCGGGGCACGCGGGGCTGGAGCCGGGCGGCGGGGCACGCAGAGACGTGGGGCCGGAGCCGGGTGGCGGGGGACGTGGGGCCGGAGCCGGGCGGCGGGGCACGCGGAGATGCAGGGCCGGAGCCGGGCGGCGGGGGACGCGGGCGGCCGGGGAGGGACGTGGGGCCGGGGTGGTGTCCACGGAGCTGCTCCAGAACGGAGACTGGACCTTCCAGATCCTGGTGATGCTGGAGATGAGCCCCCGGCGCGGGGACGTCTACACCTGCCAGGTGGAGCACATCAGCCTGCGGGGGCCCCTCGCCGTGCACTGGGGTAAGAGCCTCTGGGCGTGGAGCCTGCAGGGGATGGGCCTGGGTCAGAGCCCCTGGGGCAGAGAGCAGGGACATGATTACAAAGGCAAAGAGAGGCCGGGCTCAGCCCAAACCGCCCGTGCTCCTGTTTTCACAGTGGTGCAGTCCGACTCCGCCAGGAGCAAGAGGCTGACGGGGGTCGGGGCCTTCGTGCTGGAGCTGATCGTCCCGGCGCCCGGACTCCTCACCTGCCCGAGGACTAAGAAAGGTGAATAGCTCCGGGATGGGGCCAGCGGCCCAGGAAACGATCCCCAGTGGGGCCATGACCCAGGGGCACTGGAGGGTTTCACTCGAATTTTGATTCACCACAACTGACTTTAGCTTCCCCTTCTGGCACGAAGGAAGTTCCAGCGACGGAGGAACTTCCTGCCCCTCTCTCAGGCCACGCCCAGGATGTGTGGGACTAACCCCAGCCCCTGGCTCCCCCCCATAGACCCGAGTCAGATCATTCAGAGCCTGAGCTACAGACGTGTCCTCCTGCCTCCCCTCCAGGTCTCCTCGCTAGTCCCACACACGCCTGGACCCTCAGGGAGCTGCAGACACAGAGTGAAGTGCCTGAAAATCACTCACTGCCCCTCTACTTGTGAAACAAATCCACTTCCCCTTTCAGAATATGGAGAGAAACTCCCTTGAGAAACGCACCCGAAATGGATGAACTCCTGACCCTGAATTCTGACACTTACTTATGCTGCTCTCCAAGCGGCTTCCCTTTGAGCTAAAGCAGGAAAACACGTGTAATAACTTGCAGGTCAAAATGCAGCCCAGCAGCCTGGGGGACGGGGCTCCCCAGAACAGGCCCTAGATGCCGGCAGGTTCCCAGGAGCGGTGCTGCGGGCTGGGTACAACACAGGCTCCTTAGACAAAACAGGGGAGCAGACACGGGGGAGCCACTTTACTCAGGTTTAGGGAGCCCTTGTTCCTCGCTCAGCCCCATCGGCTTCTCCTGCTCCCTCTGTAGCAGGTGAGTGGCTGGGAGGGGCCGGTCACGCAGGTCACTGCCAACCTCAGCCACCCGCTCACCGATCCCCCCGTCCGAGGAGTAAAACACTCTAGACAGAGTCCTGCCTGTGGGCACAGTTTGCTTCCGCGCAGGTTGTGTGAGCCGGGTCTGAACGAGCTCCCCCCTGGCATCTAGACCTCGGGGCCGGCCCGTATGTGCAGTAACACACCTGCCCCGGTATCCAGCAGGCAGAGCCGCCTTGCCAAGGTGGTCAGGTCTGGCTGGTGAAAGTGACTGAACTCCTGCCCAGGGGGACACCCTGCCCTAAATTCTCCGTTACCAACGGACAAGCTACGCGCCCTGCTGCCTTTCCTGTCCACAAGCCACTCTTAGCAAAACGTCTTAGGAGAGATGTACCCTAAGAGTCAGGTGCTGATGTGTAAATGCATGAACCTTAATTGGGATATTGCAGATTATGTGTTTTATGACTTTTAAAGCAAACTTTGTACATTTGGCTAATTTAAGCACCACACCCAGATGTACCCACACTCTTCCCTTAACCTGTGTATGAGATAATTATAGCACTAGCTTTAATAAAACCAATTACATCTGACTGCAGGGGTCCTGCAATGTGGTTATCCATATGGTATGGATAAAGGGCAGCAGATCTCTGCTGAGCAGACCTGGCACTGCACTCGCTAAGCAGGCGGTGGGGGTGCCAAATCCCTATGGGATGGGAAAGAGGGTGGGAGCGGAGCCTCTATCCAGTGGGGGGGGGGGGATTCTGTCTGAGACCAACTCGACACTCGAAATGACGTGGGACTAATCCACGCTCCTGAGCGACGTCGTTACACTAAGTGTTGCTGTAGAGGCGCTTCTGGGTGTCACGGAGTGTGGGGGAGCCAGGGCCCTGCACCCCCCTTCCTGGGACTCACCGCGGCTCTCAGCCAGCCAGGAACACAGGAGGTTTATTAGCCGACAGGAACGCAGGCTACAGCAGAGCGTGTAGGTACAACCAGGACCCCTCAATCTGGTCCTTCTGGGGGTTCAGGGAGCTTAGACCCCAGCTTGGGGTTCCCTGCGTTGCACCCCCCAGCCCAAACTGAATCTAAAACCTCCTCCAGCCGCTCTCTCCCCCCTCCCCCCAGCTCCTCCTCCCTTCGTTCAGTCCCCCGGGCAGAAGGTGTCACTTCTCCCCACCCCCTCCTGGCTCAGGTTACAGCTCAGGGAGCTTCCTTCCCATCCCCAGTGTAACCCCCCTGCTCCCTGCGTTGGGCCTGTTTAAATGTGTTTAATTCGCTGTTTTCATAGGGTGTCTAAGGCAAAGGTTATGTACGTCACTGGCTTTAATGAAATCCAATATGGAGCACATCATCTGCGCCCCTCGGACTCCATCTTTGGAAGCAGACTTGTTTCCTGTTAAAGACACTGGATTTCCCTGGCTCAAACCAGACTGAACCAGTTTTTCCCACCAAAACCAACCCCCAACCCCCTGTTCCCTCAGAACGTTCCCATCTGTGACGGTGCGGTTCTGGCGGGACCCAACTGAGGTGCTAAATCAGGACCAATTGCTCAAACAGGGCAGTCACAGCCCTAGGCTGGGGTTTTTCCACCTCTAAGGCAAACCAAACCAGCCAGACAAAGAGGACTTCGGTCTCACCCCACTGGCTAACCACAAGTCACACAAGCAATTTCCTCAGACACTCCAGTCTCCCAGTATCACCACCAGTACACTCGTCCTGGGGATAAATGGTTAGGAAAACCAACACCCCAATAAAAGGAAAAGGTTCTCTCGATCCCAAAGGACCAAGCCCCAGACCCAGGTCAATATACACATCAGATCTTACCCACAAATCACGCTGTTGCCAATCCTTTAGAATCTAAAATCTAAAGGTTTATTTACAAAGGGAAAAAGGTAGAGATGAGAGGTAGAATTGGTTAAATGGAATCAATTACATACAGTGATGGCAAAGGTCTTAGTTCAGGCTTGCAGCAGTGATGGAGTAAATTGCAGGTTCAAATCAAGTCTGTGGAATACATCCCCCGCTGGGATGGGTCATTCAGTCCCTTGTGTAGAGCTTCAGTTTGTAGCAAAGTCCCTCCAGAGATCAGAAGCAGGATTGAAGACCAAAATGGAGATGAGGCATTAGCCTTATATAGACTTTTCCAGGTGTAAGAATCTCTTTGTCCTCACTGTGGAAAATTACAGCAAAATGGAGTCTGCAGTCACATGGACAAGTCTCTGTATACTTTGCTGAGTCACAAGGCGTGTCTGCCTTCTCTCCATGGGTCAATTGCGTAGCTGATGGTCCTTAATGGGCCATCAAGCCAGCTAGGCAGGGCTAACACCAGCTTGTCTGGGATATTTCCCAGAAGCAGAGCATAATACAAAATACAGACAGTACAGAGCCAATACTTATAACTTCAACTACAAAATGATACACAGACATACAGACAGCATCATCATAACCAGCAACCCAGAACCTGGTCTTAGACACCTTATATGACCCCCTTTACTTAAGATTTGGTGCCACTACAGGACCTTGGTTGCAACCCTTGTTCTATATGGTCCCAATTTATATCAATAACGTCACACCATCTGGGTGGGGCTGGTGCCAGTTCTGGGCTGGATTGTTAAGGGGAACCCCGAGACGTGGAGCCTGCTCGTCTTGCTGCCGACTCCACCTGGCAGAAGGGTTCCCCTTGCAGAGCAGGGGCATCAGAGCCTCCAGTGCAGGGGCTGCCCGGGACGGTGGTGCAGCCACCACGCCAGCCTGGAGCAGGACACCTGGGACCTCTGGCAGGTCACGACACCTCCCCCTTTCCTTCTCTCTGCAACAGGGGCGAAGGTATTAGCTTGCCTGGCTGGCGGTTAACTGTCAGCGCAAACATGAAACCACGTGCGGAAATGGTGAGAAACCAGAATGTGCACGGCCCTGGTGCTAACAAGTGATACTGCAGAACTAGCCAGCCCGTGTCGTCTTATTGTCACTAATAGCCAGGGACCGAACACGCTGGTGTGTTACAGGAGGGTCATTTGCGTGCTGCCTCCGAGCTCCAATGTCGACCCTAAACCACACAAGACAAAACAACAAAGCCCCCTGCTGCAAAAGCAGACAAGCCCCAGCATCAGCATTGCAGAGCACACGTGGTGCAACCACCGCCGGCAAACCGGTGTGAAACCCATTGCCGTCACCTCGCTGCGCTCTCAGGGGGCGGCTCCCAGTGTCTCCTGCTGTCTCGCCGTGCAGGGACCCGCTGTGCCTGCCCCACGGCGGAGATACAGGGACGGCACGTGGCTTCCTCCAGCAGGACGCGTGGGTCTGTCTGCGGCTGCCCAGCCTCCTTCCCTCCCGGGCGCTGGCTCAACCGTTTTGGGTCCCGCCCCAGATTTGAGTCCTGGGTACCTGCCTAGTCTGGCTATGTACGAATCTGGCCCGACGTGGGGGTGGGGCGCTGTCCCCGGGCCGTCAGGGCTCCCCATTGCCCCAGGGCGGCGCTAGGGGCTGGGCTGCGGGGGGGGCAGCAGGGGGCTCTGCCCGGGCAGTCAGGGCTCCCCGTGGCCCCAGGGCGGCGCTAGGGGCTGGGCTGCGGGGGGTGGGGGCAGCAGGGGGCTCTGCCTGGGCAGTCAGGGCTCCCCATGGCCCCAGGGCGGCGCTAGGGGCTGGGCTATGGGGCGGGGGGGGGCAGCAGGGGGCTCTGCCCGGGCAGTCAGGGCTCCCCATGGCCCCAGGGCGGCGCTAGGGGCTGGGCTGCATGGGGGGGCAGCAGGGGGCTCCCCCGGGCAGTCAGGGCTCCCCATGGCCCCAGGGCGGCGCTGGGGGCTGGGCTGCGGGGGGGCAGCAGGGGGCTCTGCCCGGGCAGTCAGGGCTCCCCATGGCCCCAGGGCGGCGCTGGGGGCTGGGCTGCGGGGGGGCAGCAGGGGGCTCTGCCCGGGCAGTCAGGGCTCCCCGTGGCCCCAGGGCGGCGCTAGGGGCCGGGCTGCAGGGGGGCAGTAGTACCCCAGGCTGGAGGAGATGGGGGGGGGTCTCACACACACTGACCCTGGGACAGGGCCGGGTTCTGACCTGGCTGCCGGGACCCCCCTCCCGCGCTTCCCCGGCTCACCCTGCCTGATTGGCTCGGGGCTGGCAGCTGCGGGCGTGGAGCTGAGCAGAGACAGACAGAGGGAGAAGTGGGCAGAGTCGCGTGTGCACTGGGTAGGAACGAGCATGTGGGCGACCCCGGGTCCCTCGTCCCGCTGCCCTGACGCCTGCCACAGCCCGGATCCCCCTTCCCCTGCCAGGCTGCTGCTCCCTCTGCTGCTCCTCCCCTGGGCATGGGGGGCCCTGGCCGGTAAGTGGGGACCCCCCTGCCCTTATTTCCTACTGGGGCCGATGTGGATCGGCACCACGCTGGGCTAGTGACCCTTCCTGGGGGTGAAGGAGGAGGGGGGAGATCCTGGAGCCCGGGAGACTCATTAATCTCTCTCTTGTTCTCCACTTGTTTCCTGACGCCTCCCCCCAGCCTCCCCTCATCTCCCCCCAGCATCTCTCACCTTCCGGGTGCTTAAAACCACCGTCTTCCACAACGCCAGCTCCACGGACATGTGGGGGATGGCCCTGCTGGGCGACCTGGAGACCCACTCCATGGCCTGCAGCACCTGCGAGATCCACTTCCTGCAGCCCTGGGCCCGGCAGGGCCTGACCCCGAAGCAGTGGCAGGACCTGGAGCTGCTGATCCATCGCTACCTGGCCGACTTCTTCCGTCTGGTGAACAAAGTGGTTCAGGATGGAGGAGGGGGCTGTGAGTACGGAGGGGTCTGGGGGGTCCCTCCCACTCCCCGCCAGAGGGCTGAGAACGGACACACTCCCCACAGCCTGAGCGTGTCCTGGCGGGGTGGCGGGAGGGCAGAACAGTCAGTGCCTGCCCCTTAGGGGGACGGAAGCCGACATTCCCCATGTCCCATTCTCTGCCCCACGGAGCCCGTCCCCCAGCTCTGGGGCCAGCCTGTAGCCTGCGCGCCCTGGAGGGGAAAGGCCCCGTGTCCCAGCCCCTCACCCGGGCCCTTGGCCCCGTGTCCCAGCAGAGGAGCGTGTAGGCTGCTCCCGGGGCCACCTGTCCTCGAACGTTGAAACCCGACACTCTGCAAACCGCGAAACACCCCACACCAGCGCAGGAAACGCAGCGCTAAGATAGTGCCCCCCCCCCCAGCGCTGCCCCAGGGCACGGGCCAGACCCAGCTCCCCGCGGCTCAGCGGCTCAGCCCAGGGTCTGCGCTGGGTGTCTGGTGCGGGAGCACTAAGGTCCTTGGGGGAGACTCTCTCAGAAACCCCTTAACCACCTGCCCCCAAATTTGCACCACAAAGTCTCCCCTGCCCCTTGCTGGGGCAGAGCTAGTTTCGGGGCAATCTGCCCGGGCAGGTGCGTTTCGCGACAGAGTGACAGCCGGCCCTGCGATCCCAGCTCCCAGCCGCAGGGACCCTCGGTGACAGGGCTCGGACGGGTGCTCCCGGGGCTCCGAGGCTGCAGCCTCTCCCGCTGAGCGAGTGTGGGACTCGGCGTGTCACGCCCTGAGGTGCTGCTGGCTCGCAGAGGTGTGAACTGTCCGTGGGCAGAGGTGCCACCGCCCGGCGTCCTGCCCCCCACACAGAGCCAAGGCCCGGGGACTTGTGTGACGTCGTGGTGAGAAGCCAATCCTGTCCTTGCCAGCGGTGCAGAGCTGAGCCAGGGGAGCCCCGGGATGGGCGTTTAGTGAGGCTCAGGGCCAGAGTTTTCTCTAGGGCATCTAAATAAAACATTTCAAAGGCAGATCATTTGGGCAGGGGCTGGAGCTCACCAGGTGCCTCAGGCCCCGATGTCTCCCAGCGATTTTCAAGCCAGTCTGTCTATCCACGCTGACCTTAGAGCCCTCTGAAAAATCAGCTTTAAACAGAAACAACAACGTACCCAGAACCCCAGCCAGGGCCGCCCCACAATCCCGCCGCCACCTGGTGCCGAACGTCCTCCTATCACTTGACATTATGTCGTAACCCTGCCCCCCCCCCCCGTCTGTCTATCTATGCCCCCCACCACGGTGACCTCCGGACGCCGTCCTCATCCCCCTGCCCTTCCTGTCCCAGACCCCTTTGTCACCCAGGTCTCCTTCAGCTGCGAGCGGCAGCCCAACGGCACCTCGAGGCGCCTCTGTGACGCTGCGGTGGACGGCCAGGACTTCATCAGCTTCGACATGGACACAGGCAAATGGGTCACTCGGCAGGGGGACAGGCTGGGGAGCTACATCCAGGATCTTATCAGCCGGGATAAGAGCATGTCCACCCTGTTCCCGTTCCTCCAGAGAACAATGTGTGTCTATGGGATCGATACCTTCGCCCAGCACGGGAGAGAGTCTCTGGAGAGGCAAGGTGAGGCTGGTCACCACTCCCCGCTCGCTGAGATGCAGCCACCTCTGGGGTGGGGCAGGCGGACTGTTTGTATAGTGACCCTTGCCTGGTGTACAAATGCAGCTATAGCTGGGGTGGAGCACAGTAGCGATTTCACAGCCGCACCGCAGCGCCGTTTAGGACAGGAAGTGAAGGGGGTTCTGTCACCACTGGTAATGCAGGGGACAGAATTGGGGTCTGGCCAGGACAGCGGGGCCAACGCCTGACCCCGGGGAGCGGAGCTGGGCTTGGCGAGTGAGTCCCTGAGGCTCAGGCTGAATCGTCCCCTCTCCCCTGCCCCGTCTCTCTCCTCCTGTCTCAGAGCGGCCGGTCGCCGTGGTGTTTGCCCGAGCGCCTCCCCCAGCCGGGCCCCCCGCGCCGGTACTGCTGGTTTGCCGGGTCACCGGTTTCTACCCCCGGCCCGTCCGCGTGGCCTGGCTGCAGGACGGGGAGGAGGTGGTGCCGGGCGGGTGGCTGAACTCCAGCGGGATCCTGCCCAACGCGGACCTGACCTACCAGCTGCGCAGCTCCCTGGGTGTGGAGCCGGGCGCCGGGCACAGCTACGCCTGCCGGGTGCAGCACAGCAGCCTGGGGGGCCAGAGCCTGCTGATCCCCTGGGGTAGGTGCACGTCCCCGGGGAGGGGGGGCAGTCGCGGTCTCTGGGGGCTTTTCCTGCACGTCCTGAGTGGGACGGGGGTGGGCCCAGGCAGCGGGACTGGGGCGCAGGGAGGCAGAAGGGGAGAGTTGGGCCATGGAGCTGGGGGAGCAGGACGGAGGAGCTGAGGGGGGACGTGACAGGACTGGGATGGAGGGAGCGGGGGGGGGGCTGAGGGGAGCACGGATGGGGTGGGGGGAGAGCTCTGTGTGGAGTGGGCTGGGTGGAGCCGAGGGGGCAGGGCTGGGGAGGGCTTGGGGTGGTTGGGGGGAGGCGCAGGGGTCTGGAGGGGATCGGACAGAGGGGAGCAGCACTGGAGCAGAAGGAGGCTGAGGGGGTGGGACCGTGGGGGGAGCAGATGGGACTGCGGGG
The DNA here is from genome assembly GCF_020497125.1 of Mauremys mutica. Classification (NCBI taxonomy): domain Eukaryota; kingdom Metazoa; phylum Chordata; order Testudines; family Geoemydidae; genus Mauremys; species Mauremys mutica. The sequence goes on from NC_059083.1 coordinate 3,600,992, forward strand.
GAGGCTGGGGGAACAGGGTCCATATTCCTGTGTCCAATCCCCGTGGGTCAGGGGTGGGGGCAGCAAAGGGCGCTGCGGGGGAGGCTGAGAGAACAGGGTCAGGATGGGGGGGCTGAGGGCAGTGGGTCGGGTGAGATGATGGGGGTGGGACTGCGGGGGAGGCTGAGGGAACACGGTCGGGGTGCTGAGGGCTGGGGGCAGTGGGTCGGGTGAGATGATCGGGGGTGGGACTGCGGGGGAGGCAGAGGGAGCAGGGCCCACACTCCTGTCCCCGGTCCCAGCCCGGCCCCCCCTGTTTTACAGAGCAGAGCAGGCCCTGGGGTCCCGGCCTGGCCGTGGGCATCACCCTGGGGGTTGTGGCCGTAGCCGCCGTGGCCGTGGTGCTGTGGCGGAGCAGACGCAGGTGAGTCCTCCCCTCTCTGGGGGGCGTGTGGGGGTGGGGCCGTTGCACCCCCTAACCCATCCCCTCTGCTCTCTCCTTCCAGGGGCTGCCAGGACGTTAGACCAGAGGAGTCCAGGCCCTGAGGGGGCGGCACCGGACCGGGCGTGGGGACCGGCCTCTCCCCTGGGGACAGGGGCGGCTCTAGACCCCAGCGCGCCAAGCAGGCGCGTGGGGCGGCCCTTTCCCGGGGGGGCGGCATTTGGCTCCGGTGGACCTGCCGCAGGCATGCCTGCGGGAGGTCCACCGGAGCCTGGGACGAGCGGACCTGCCGCAGGCATGACTGCGGCGGGTCCCCTCTTCCCGCAGCGGCTCCGGTTGAGCTCCCGCAGGCATGACTGCGGCAGGTCAACCGGAGCCGCGGGACCACGGCACCCGCTGCAGTCATGCCTGCGGGAGCTCAACCGGAGCCGCGGGAAGAGGGGACCCGCCGCGGGACCGGGGAAGGGCGGCGCAGCGCACCGCGCTGCTTGGGGCAGCCTGATTTCTAGAGCCGCCCCTGCCTGGGGACATGGGCCTTGGTAACGCATCTGCGCCCGGCTCCAGAGCTGAGGGCCCCGAGGGCTGATCCGGTCTGGAGTGCAGAGAGATCGGGGCCGGGCTGGGGGGTTGGGATTTTCCTTCCTCTGGCACGTTCGGGGCGTGCGGGACTTTTGGGAGCTGTCACAGAACGGGGAGTTGAACGAATACGGTGTGTGGCTCCGTTACCCCACGTGCTGCCAGGTTAACCAGCTGGCTGGGACAGGCCGGGCACTCTGCGGGGACCCAGAGGTGACATTGCCAGCTGTGGGGCCTGGGCCTCATGCCCATGGAGAGCCCGGGAAGGACCTTTGGTACCCAGCAACTACCGCCCGTGGGTGGCCGACCCCTCCGCAGGAAGCCAGCCGGGTGTGCCCAGCGCGGGAACAAAGGGCGGAGGAGGGGCCAGGTCGGGGGGGTGTGAGTGAAGTGTGGGGGGCTGGAAGTTGGGGCTCTCTCCTGAGCTGGGAAAAGGAGGGGTCAGAGGGCTCTGGGCTGCCCAGGCTGAAACTCTGCTCTGTGCGCTAACCGAGGGCTGCGTACGCGGCGGTGCAGCCAGCTAGCAAACCCCCCCGCTGCCCCTCGCTGCCGGAGTCCCTGCAGGTGTCATTGGCAGGGCAGCGCGCCCTTTGCAGGCCCAACTCTCGCCGTGTCCCTGCAGCAGGAGGATTTTCCGGCTGTACTTTGTATGATTGAGAATGAAGGATAAAGAATCATAACGTAGCAGGTATGACATGTACTGGGGTAGGATTTCCCCACACCCTGCCAGCCACCCGTTCTGAACGCAGGAAGGAATGGGCCTAAGGGGCCATTGGTAGAGAGGCATCAGCCCAGATCTGTGTCTGAAGCTGATTTCAAGGCCGGGACAGACCTCTAGAGTCACCACCTTGTTCTGGGTTTAGCATTTTGAAAGCAGTAAAAGACTGTGATGAGTGTTTTCTCCTGCATTGCGATTGGATGTTCCTGTCCCAACGCTCTGTGCAAAGTGATCCTGTGTTGCGTGTGACTGAGGAACGGGCGTGTTAGAGGATAAGTGGATAGAGGATGAGAAGAACAATTTAAGAAAACAAGCACTTGTCAAAGGACAATTCAGCACCACGGTGCAGAACTCGTTGGTCCCAGTGAAGGAAAATCACTATATAATCAGGGGGCCTTGCCATGAAACGTTGGGTTCATCCTGCCAAGACTTCCCCGGAGCATCGTGTCTCGACCGACGGGACCCGGCTCCTCCCTACCCACAATCAACCCAGCTGGGCACTAGACTGACCCGGCCTCTGGACTGGTCACTGTAACATCGACTGGCGGGACCGTGCGTGTGTGATTGGATGCAGATGGTAATTGTTCTATTTCCAATAAACGCGGCATGTTGCCTTTTCCCCTGAAAAGATCCCGTGTGCTTCTTATAAGCAAAACATCCCACCCAGGTGGGCTCGCTGCAGGGAGCCCCCGGCGTGAAGCAGGGGGCTGGCGGCGCCGAGGTTCGGTTCCAGGAGGTGGTGACACTAGTCAGAGAGTGACACACTAAGTGGGTCTGGTGCCCTGAAGGAGCCCCCCAGGGACATCGCTCTCCTAGGGCTGCCAGCTCCGATCGGCTCTTCGGGGGACGGAGTGGGAATTGTCTGTAATAGTTCGGATGAACACTGTGTGTGCCTCAGTTTCCCCATATGCTGCATTGACTAGGCGGGGGGAGGCTGTTTATTCTTTGCAGAGGCCCAATGACCCAGAGCGCGTGGCCCTCCTGCCTCTCAGCCGGGTGCTGCGCCCCCTTCCCCTGGCCACGAGCCCGGACTGAGGAGGGGCCGGGTGGGGGGAGCTCACCGGGAACTAGAGCCAAAGGGGGGCAGGGGACAGAGGCCCAGAGCAGGAGCCAAGGGGTCCACACGGCTTGGCTGGGGGGGACACCCCCAAAGGAACTGTGCTGTACCCCATTTCTCTGTGCTGGCCTGTGCCAGCCACCCCACAAACCCGCCCGCTGTGACAGGCGGCCTGAGTCCCTGCCCGTGCGTGGGGGGGCATCGCCCCCTTTGGGGTACACGTCTCTCGGGGGTGCCCAGCCCGGGGGGACTCGCAGTGTGAGGCCGGGGGGCTAGTGGGGCCGAGGTTTGTCCCAAGGAGGCCGGGGGACCCGGGGCGGGGGGGGGGGTGACACTCCACAGGGGCCCTCCCAGACCCAGGGCCAAGGCTGGGCCAAGGGGTCCAGGGGCCACAGAGGGGTCCAGAGCGGAGATAACCCGGGAGCTCAGGGGCTGGCGTATGAGCCGGGATCCCAGGGGTCATTCCCGGCCCTGCCACAGACTGTGTGTGACCCTGGGCCAGCCACTGACTCCTGTGGGCCTCCCCCCCCAGCTGGGCCGCGGGGACACTGGCCCGGCCCTGCCCCACGGGGTGGGGGGTGAAGGCAGCAGAGAGGGGGAGGGGCTCAGAGACTGGGGGGCAGAGAAGCCCCTTGGGGAGATCGATGGTGGGAGCAGCTGGGAGGCCGAGCTGTGCCTGACCCATGGAGACTGAGCCCCCACTCTGGGGGGTGCCTGGGGGGCAGGGCTCAGGGCCACGGAGACTGAGCCCCCGCTCTGGGGGGTGCCTGGGGGGCAGGGCTCAGGGCCACGGAGACTGAACCCCCGCTCTGGTGGGGGGCCTGGGGGGCAGGGCTCAGGGCCACGGAGACTGAGCCCCCGCTCTGGTGGGGGGCCTGGGGGGCAGGGCTCAGGGCCACGGAGACTGAACCCCCGCTCTGGGGGGTGCCTGGGGGGCAGGGCTCAGGGCCACGGAGACTGAGCCCCCGCTCTGGGGGGTGCCTGGGGGGCAGGGGGCAGGGCCAGGGAGACTGAGCCCCCGCTCTGGGGGGGCCTGGGGGCAGGGCTCAGGGCCATGGGGTGCCTGGGGGGCAGGGCTCAGGGCCATGGGGACTGAGCCCCCGCTCTGGGGGGGGCCTGGGGGGCAGGGCTCAGGGCCAAGGGGACTGAGCCCCCGCTGTGGGGGGTGCCTGGGGGGCAGGGGGCAGGGCCATGGGGACTGAGCCCCCGCTCTGGGGGGTGCCTGGGGGGCAGGGGGCAGGGCCATGGGGACTGAGCCCCCGCTCTGGGGGGTGCCTGGGGGGCAGGGGGCAGGGCCATGGGGACTGAGCCCCCGCTCTGGGGGGGTGCCTGGGGGGCAGGGCTCAGGGCCATGGAGACTGAGCCCCCGCTCTGGGGGGTGCCTGGGGGCAGGGGGCAGGGCCATGGGGACTGAACCCCCGCTCTGGGGGGTGCCTGGGGGGCAGGGGGCAGGCCCGTGGGAAGGGGGAGCTCAGATCTTTTCCCTGAGACGCCGGCCCTGAGCCTTTCACTGGGACTAAATCTACAGAGACCCCCCCCCCGCCCCCCTCCCCATCTCCCCCCGGCAGCAAGGGGTTGGGGGCAGGAGGCCAGGCAGACGGAGCAGCCCAGGCACTTTGCTGGGTCCTGCTACGGGGCGGCTGCCCTGCGCTGGCCACTCTCCAGCGTCATCCCGGCTGCTCTGGGGCCGCAATGGGGCCATGGCGAGTCCTGCAGCCCCACCCCAGGCCCTGCGAGGGAGAAGTAGGGAACCGAGCCCGGCTGGGGCCGGCTCTGCCTGGCGACTGGTGACGCTGCCCAGCCCCGGTGCTGACTGGCCCCTGGCCTGGGGGGGCCCATCCCCAGAGCGACGGGCGTTGTCCCGGGGCTGGTGCTGAGAGCTGCCAACTCCACATGGCAGCAAGTCGCCAGAGACGCCTGAAACGTCACCGGATGTCGCTATTTAGACATTCAAAGCGGCATCAAAATGTCACTAAACAACATGTGCCGCGTTCAGCCGAGCATTACCGGAGCGTCGCCGCCGGCCGCTGAGCCCGACAGCCGCAGCAATGCCGGCCAGGCCCTGCACGGGGTTTCGTCCCGGGCTCCGGCTTCCCCGCAGTGAATCTCATGCAGAAGCCAAGGTCCCTGCTCGGGATGTTTGCTACCAGGCCGGCAGTCACTGGAGTGTCTAGAAACGCGCAGCTCGCAGCTGATCCCTTCCCGCCCTCCCAACCTCCTTCCTCCCCAAACGGCTGAACCCCCCCCCCCCCCCCCGCCGGCAGACAAGGCGCGCGGCGCACGGGCCACGGCGAGAATCGACGGGAACTTCAGCGAGTGCAGAGCCAGCGCTGGCAGCAAAGCCCTGGCGATCGCAGGGACGCTCTGGGGGGCTGCTGGCTGGGAGCCGAGCCCGAGGATTTAGGGGAGGGGTGACCCGCTGGGGGGATTTGATCAGCACAGAGAATAACCTTTGCTATGGCTGGGGAGACCAAACGGCCTCTCCTGGGCAGCGCGGAGCGATTTCCGCTGAGCCTTTCTCAAGGCAGCATCTGCTCCGGGGGAAGCAGGTTCCCTCTGCCTGGGGCAGCTCACCCCCGCTGGGGCCAAGGGCCTGTGGGCCGCGCCGCCCGGGAGCGGAGCCCCGAAGGGAGGCTGGAGGGGCAGCGAATGCCAGGCTGAGACGTGGGGGGACCCCAGCCCTGCCTCAGGTAGCCAGGCCAGCCAGAAACCCTTTGCCCTTTGCCCCTACCAGCTGAGAGACGCCAATGGAGCTGCCCAGACTATCTGGCCGCAGAGGGGCGCCCAGCACGGCGGCTGCTTGGGGCTCAGCAGCTGGCAGTGCCCTCGGCCCGGCAGGGGAGCACGAGCCGGTCCCGGGGGTGGCCCAGCAGAGACCCGACGACTCACCCAACTAGACAGGCCGGCCGGGAGCGGGATTTGATCGGTAACATTCCAGTGGCCACGGGCTCAGAGCTCTGCTGACAAAGGTTTTCCTGCCTCACCCTCACCAGGGCGCGGCGCCTGCTGGGGTCACGGGTGGTTTTACTAAGGGGAAGATCATAACTTTCCCTCTGAGGGCAGCTGTGGCCTCCCCTCTTCCAGCCTCTCCTGCCGTTAGCTCTGGCTTTTCACCCCCTCCCCACCCCGGGAGTCGAGGCTGAGCCCCCCTTCTCCGGCCCCCAGGAGCGGGAGTCGGCCCCAGCCCCGGCCGTCCTGCCCGAGCAGCCGGAGGGGATGCAGCGCCACAGAGCAATGGGTTTCATCAGCGCTCCTGAGCTGCTGGGGAACGATTTCGTGACGAGACAAACGGGCGAGGCCGCTCTCTGCCCCTGTAATTGGCAGGGAGAGTCGCTGGCTCTGTCCCGTGTCACCTGGACACTTAATTCCTCGCTAGCGAAACCGAAAAGTCACTAACTCCAGTGAGAACGTTGCTAAGTTGGCAACAGGGTTTATGGAAGAGCCCAACACCCGGAGGATGAATTTGGGGGAGATTCTCTCTGGAAAAGCAAAGTCTCCTCCGGGGCCAAGTGGGGGAAAGCAAGCAGGGGCCCCCCCTGCACAGTGAGGCCCCCCGCCCCCAGAACAGCCGCACCTGATATGGGGTCCTCAATTTGCACCCGTAACCAACCAGGCATAGTCATTGCATGTCTCTGTTATCATGAGACCAGTGTGAGACAGCCCAGTGCCCCCCAGCAACCCTACAATAACAACCCAGCCCCTGCGCAGCCCCAACGCTCCCCAGCAACCCTACAATAACAACCCACCCTCTCCACAGCCCACCAACGAGGAGCTACCCTACAATAACAACCCAGCCTGTTCACAGCCCAGCACTCCCCCAGCAACCCTACAATAACAACCCAGCCTGTCCACAGTCCAGAGCTCCCCAGCAACCCTACAATAACAACCCAGCCTGTCCACAGCCCAGCGCTGCCCAGCAACCCTACAATAACAACCCAGCCTGTCCACAGCCCAGCGCTGCCCAGCAGCCCTACAATAACAACCCAGCCTGTCCACAGCCCAGCGCTGCCCAGCAACCCTACAATAACAACCCAACCTGTCCACAGCCCAGCGCTCCCCAGCAACCCTACAATAACAACCCAGCCTGTCCACAGCCCCAGCGCTCCCCAGCTACCCTACAATAACAACCCAGCCTGTCCACAGCCCCAGCGCTCCCCAGCAACCCTACAATAACAACCCAACCTGTCCACAGCCCAGCGCTCCCCAGCAACCCTACAATAACAACCCAGCCTGTCCACGGCCCAGCGCTGCCCAGCAACCCTACAATAACAACCCAGCCTGTCCACAGCCCCAGCGCTGCCCAGCAACCCTACAATAACAACCCAGCCTGTCCACAGCCCCAGCGCTCCCCAGCAACCCTACAATAACAACCCAGCCTGTCCACAGCCCAGCCTGCCCAGCAACCCTACAATAACAACCCAGCCTGTCCACAGCCCAGCGCTCCCCAGCAACCCTACAATAACAACCCAGCCTGTCCACAGCCCCAGCGCTGCCCAGCAACCCTACAATAACAACCCAGCCTGTCCACAGCCCCAGCGCTCCCCAGCAACCCTACAATAACAACCCAGCCTGTCCACAGCCCAGCCTGCCCAGCAACCCTACAATAACAACCCAGCCTGTCCACAGCCCAGTGCTCCCCAGCAACCCTACAATAACAACCCAGCCTGTCCACGGCCCAGCGCTGCCCAGCAACCCTACAATAACAACCCAGCCTGTCCACAGCCCAGCCTGCCCAGCAACCCTACAATAACAACCCAGCCTGTCCACGGCCCAGCGCTCCCCAGCAACCCTACAATAACAACCCAGCCTGTACACAGCCCCAGCGCTCCCCAGCAACCCTACAATAACAACCCAGCCTGTCCACAGCCCCAGCTCTGCCCAGCAACCCTACAATAACAACCCAGCCTGTCCACAGCCCAGCGCTCCCCAGCAACCCTACAATAACAACCCAGCCTGTCCACAGCCCCAGCGCTCCCCAGCAACCCTACAATAACAACCCAGCCTGTCCATGGCCCAGCGCTCCCCAGCAACCCTACAATAACAACCCAGCCTGTCCACGGCCCAGCGCTCCCCAGCAACCCTATAATAACAACCCAGCCTGTCCACAGCCCAGCGCTGCCCAGCAACCCTACAATAACAACCCAGCCTGTCCACGGCCCAGCGCTGCCCAGCAACCCTACAATAACAACCCAGCCTGTCCACAGCCCAGCCTGCCCAGCAACCCTACAATAACAACCCAGCCTGTCCACAGCCCAGCGCTCCCCAGCAACCCTACAATAACAACCCAGCCTCTCCACAGCCCAGCGCTCCCCAGCAACCCTACAATAACAACCCAGCCTGTCCACAGCCCAGCGCTCCCCAGCAACCCTACAATAACAACCCAGCCTGTCCACACCCCCAGCGCTGCCCAGCAACCCTACAATAACAACCCAGCCTGTCCACAGCCCAGCGCTGCCCAGCAACCCTACAATAACAACCCAGCCTCTCCACAGCCCAGCGCTCCCCAGCAACCCTACAATAACAACCCAGCCTGTCCACAGCCCAGCGCTCCCCAGCAACCCTACAATAACAACCCAGCCTGTCCACACCCCCAGCGCTGCCCAGCAACCCTACAATAACAACCCAGCCTGTCCACAGCCCAGCACTCCCCAGCAACCCTACAATAACAACCCAGCCTGTCCACAGCCCAGCACTGTCTTCCCCCCACTCAAACTCCCCCCTCTCCAAGTTCGGGGTGCAAGGGCTGGGGCTGCTGCTGCTGCATGGGGGGGGCCCTCAGCGGGGTGAGGAGCAGGACTTTGCCCCAGGGCGGCGCTAGGGGCTGGGCTGCAGGGGGGGGCAGCAGGGGGCTCTGCCCGGGCAGTCAGGGCTCCCCATGGCCCCAGGGCGGCGCTAGGGGCTGGGCTGCAGGGGGGGGCAGCAGGGGGCTCTGCCCGGGCAGTCAGGGCTCCCCGTGGCCCCAGGGCGGTGCTAGGGGCCGGGCTGTGGGGGGTGGGGGGGGCAGCAGGGGGCTCTGCCCGGGCAGTCAGGGCTCCCCGTGGCCCCAGGGCGGCGCTAGGGTCTGGGCTGCAGGGGGGCAGCGGTACCCAGGCTGGAGGAGATGGGGGGGGGGTCTCACACACACTGACCCTGGGACAGGGCCTGGTTCTGACCTGGCTGCCGGGACCCCCCTCCCGCGCTGCCCCCGCTCCCCGGCTCACCCTGCCTGATTGGCTCAGGGCTGGCAGCTGCCAGGACAGGTCTGCGCAGACACAGACAGGGAGAAGTTGGCAGAGTCGCATGTGCCCTGGGGCAGAGCCGAGAGAAATGAGCGACTCTGGGTCCCTCGTCCCGCTGCCCTGACGCCCGCCAGAGCCCGGATCCCCCTTCCCTGCCAGGATGCTGCTCCCTCTGCTGCTCCTCCCCTGGGCATGGGGGGCCCTGGCCGGTAAGTGGGGACCCCCCCTGCCCTTTTTGCTGCTGGAGTGGGGTGGGGATGGTGTAAAGCCAGGGCCGGGGGGAGGGGAGCCCCACACGGGGCTAGTGACCCTTGCGGGGGTGAAGGAGGAGGGGGGCAGGTTAGGGGTCAGCAGGGAGACGCTGGAGCCCAGCAGACTCGTTAATCTCTCCCCACCCGCTTTGTTCTCCATTTGTTTTCTCTTACTTCCTGCCCGGCAGCCTCCCCCCCTCTCCCGCCAGGGACCGTCCCCCTCCGGGTGCTCCTCACCTCCCGGTTCCAGGACGCCAGCTCTGCGCACATACAGGGGAAGACCCTGCTGGGCGACCTGGAGACCCACTCCCTGGCCTGCGGCACCTGCGAGATCCGCTTCCTGCAGCCCTGGGCCCGGCAGGGCCTGACCCCGAAGCAGTGGCAGGACCTGGAGCTGCTGATCCATCGCTACCTGGCCGACTTCCTCCTCACCGTGACCAGAATAGCCCAGCAGCAGGGAATGGGCTGTGAGTATGGAGCGGTCTGAGGGGATCCCCGCCCCCAAACCCGGGGTGCTGAGCACTGACACACTCACCACAGCCACTGAGTGTGTCATTGGGGGCGACACACCCAGTCCCTGGCCCTTGGGCTAATCGGAGCCGGCGTCCCCCAGAGGGGAAACACCCGTGTCCCAGTCTCCAGCCAGGTCTGGGGCAGATTGTAGCTGCACTTCCTAGGGGGAAAGGCCCCGTGTCCCACTCCCTGAGCCGAGGCTCCTGGTCTTTCCTGACACGTACCCTGCGCCTTGGAAAGCAGCTCATTTGGGGGGGTCCGTATCTCAGCAACCCCGCGACCAAGAGACCCCCAATTTGCACCACAAGCTCTGCCTCAGGCCCCGACGTAACACAGCGATTTTCGAGCCAGTCGGACTATGCCCGTGAGCCTCAGAGCCCTTCGAACAACCAATTTTACACAAATTGCAGCATACCCTTAACTCCAGCCGGGGCCGCCCCACAATCCTGCCGCCATCTTGTGGCCAAACGTCCTCATTGCACCTGTCAGGCACCTTTACTGCCCGGTCTCTATTTCTGCCCCCCGGTAACCTCCGGACCCCGTCCTCGTCCCCCTGCCCTTCCCGTTCCAGACCCCTTTGTTACCCAGGCCTCCCTCGGCTGCGAGCTGCACCCCAACGGCACCTCGAGGGGATTCTATGACGCCGCGGAGAACGGCGAGGACGTCGTGAGCTTCGACGTGGACACGGGCACCTGGGTCGCTCGGTCGCGGGACAAGCGGGCGCTCTACGCCCGGGACCTTCTCAACTGGGATAAGAGCGCGTCCACCAGGCTCCAGTTTTTTTTTAGAATAACTTGCATCTATCTGCTCAATACGTTTGTCCAGCACGGGAGAGAGTCTCTGGAGAGGCAAGGTGAGGCTGGTCACCACTCCCCGCTCGCTGAGATGCAGCCACCTCTGGGGTGTGGCAGGAGGCTGTTTGTATAGCGACCCTTGCCTGGTGTACAAATGCAGCTATAGCTGGGGTGGAGCACAGTAGCGATTTCACAGCCGCACCGCAGCGCCGTTTAGGACAGGAAGTGAAGGGGGTTCTGTCACCACTGGTAATGCAGGGGGCAGAATTGGGGTCTGGCCAGGACAGCGGGGCCAACGCCTGACCCCGGGGAGCGGAGCTGGGCTTGGCTAGTGAGTCCCTGAGGCTCAGGCTGAATCGTCCCCTCTCCCCCGCCCCGTCTCTCTCCTCCTGTCTCAGAGCGGCCGGTCGCCGTGGTGTTTGCCCGAGTGCCTCCCCCAGCCGGGCCCCCCGCGCCGGTACTGCTGGTTTGCCGGGTCACCGGTTTCTACCCCCGGCCCGTCCGCGTGGCCTGGCTGCAGGACGGGGAGGAGGTGGTGCCGGGCTGGTGGCTGAACTCCAGCGGGATCCTGCCCAACGCGGACCTGACCTACCAGCTGCGCAGCAACCTGGGCGTGGAGCCGGGCGCCGGGCACAGCTACGCCTGCCGGGTGCAGCACAGCAGCCTGGGGGGCCAGAGCCTGCTGATCCCCTGGGGTAGGTGCACGTCCCCGGGGGCGGGGGGGGCGGTCGCGGTCTCTGGGGGCTTTTCCTGCACGTCCTGAGTGGGACGGGGGTGGGCCCAGGCAGCGGGACTGGGGCGCAGGGAGGCAGAAGGGAGAGTTGGGCCATGGAGCAGGGGGAGCAGGATGCAGGAGCTGAGGGGGACGGGACAGGACTGGGATGCGGGAGCAGGGCGGGGGCTGAGGGGAGTGCGAATGGGACGGGGTGGGGAGAGCTCTGTAGAGTGTCCCCGGTCCCAGCCCGGCCCCCCCTGTTTTACAGAGCAGAGCAGGCCCTGGGGCCCCGGCCTGGCCGTGGGCATCACCCTGGGGGTTCTGGCTGTAGCCGCCGTGGCCGTGGTGCTGTGGCGGAGGAGACGCAGGTGAGTCCTCCCCTCTCTGGGGTGGGGGTGGGGGGGGCCATTGCACCCCCTAATCCATCCCCTCTGCTCTCTCCTTCCAGGGGCTGCCAGGACCTTAGACCAGGGGAGTCCAGAGCCTCAGAGGGTGGCACCGGCCCGGGCGTGGGGATCGGCCCCTCTCCGGGGGACATGGAACTCAGGGCTGGGTCTGTGCCCGGCTCCAGAGCTGAGGGCCCCGAGGGCAGGACTGGATCGGGGCCCTGGGAGATTGGGGCCCGGGGTGGGGGGTGGGATTCTCCTCCCTCTGGGACGTTCGGGGCACGTTGGACACTTGGGGGCGCCGTGGGATCGCTGGGATCCAGGAGCCGCAGGGAGCCGGCGCTGGCCTGTGCTGGTCAATACACCCTTCAGGGAGGGGCTGCCCAGCGGGCCCCCCCGGGGCTGTAGGAGCCAGGCCTGGGTGCAGGGGTCAGGCCCAGCTACGTACACAAAGGGGGGGGCGTGGGAGCCAGGACGCCTGGGTTCTATCCCTGGCACTGGGAGGGGAGTGGGTCTAGTCAGGGGCGGGACTCGTCTCCAGCACCACCAGGATCTGGAAGGTCCAGTCTCCGTTCTGGAGCAGCTCCGTGGACACCACCCCGGCCGTCTGCTCCTGCCCGTTCTTCAGCCACTTGATCTCGATCCCCCCCCGGGGTAAAACCCCGTCACGGAGCAAACCAGCAAGTGGGGGTGGGACCCCAATTTCATGGGGGAAACTTTCACCTTGGGCCGAACTGGGGGGTCGGGAAGGGTGGGAAAGGGCCTGAGACAGAATGGGGCCCTGCTCTCATCCCCCTGGCCCCCCATCCCCTGGTGTGGAGGCAGGGCCCACGCCGGGGGGAGGGGAGGGGGGCAGGCAGTTTGGTGGCCGAAGAAGCCTGGCTCCCAGCCCCCCTGCTCTAACCCACTAGACCAGGGTGGGCAAACTACGGCCCGGGGCCGCATGTGGCTCTTCAGACATTTTAATCCGGCCTTCGAGCTCCTGCCGGGGAGTGTGTGCCGTGGCCCCGCGCGGCTCCCAGAAGCGGCGGCATGTCCTCCCTCCGGCTCCTACGTGTAGGGCCAGCTGGGGGCTCCGCACGCTGCCCCCGCCCCCAGCACTGCTCCTGAAGCTCCCATTGGCCAGCAACTGCGGCCATTGGGAGCTGCAGGGGCGGTGCCTGTGGACGGGGCAGCACGCAGAGCCTCCTGGCTGCGCCTCCGCGTAGGAACCGGAGAGAGGACATGCCGCTGCTTCCGGGAGCTGCTTGAGGTAAGCGCTGCCTGGAGCCTGCACCCCTGATCCCCTCCCCATGCTCCAACCCCCTGCTGCAGCCCTGATCCCCCTCCCTCTCTCCAAACCCCTCAGTCGCATCCTCTGGCACCCCAGAGCCCACCCCCTCCCCACCTGCACCCCAATCCCCTGCCCCAGCCCAGAGCCCCCTTCCGCACCCTGAACTCCTCATTTGTGGCCCCACCCCAGAACCCACCCCCCCCCCAGCTGGAGCCCTCACCCCTCCCGCATCCTAACCCCCGATTTCGTGAGCATTCATGGCCCACCCGCCAGACAATTTCCATACCCAGCTGTGGCCCTCGGGCCAAAAAGTTTGCCCACCCCTGCACTAGGCCCCACTCCCCTCCCAGTGCCAGGGATAGAACCCAGGCGTCCTGGCTCCCAGCCCCCAGCTGTAAGGTCTGAGGCCATTTTCTGCAGCCACATTAGCACAGCGAGAGAGACAGGGAGAGACATCGGGGGTTAAGAAGGCTCCCGTACTAATAGGATCCATCATCACCAGATACGGAAACAGATCTCAAGCTGGTTAATGAAAACGTTGTGTGATGGCGTCTGTCTGGCCAGAAGTCACTTACCAACGGTTGTGATTGTGAAATCTCTACCTCTTTCCTGTTTTTCCTGTACGGTCTCCACGTCTCTAGTGTTTACCTGTCTGGTCTCTGTCATTGTTCCTGTTGCTGCGGAATTAATTCTGCCAGTTTAAATCGGCTCCGGCGGAGGGGTCTGGCTGGGCAGAGAATTGCTCTGCAATATGTTAGGGTTGGTCAAAGGATCATTTTGTGAGGCTTGAGTACAATGGCTGGTTAAGGTGCAGCTAAGCAGGACGCAAGCGTCTCTATAGAAACTGGGGTCAAAATTGGAAGTTCTTTGGCACCAGCTCCAGGACACGGCCCCCCCAGATCAGAGCTGCCAGAGTTCAGCACCGTGCCGAGGGCCGCCCCTAGTGGGGTGCAGGGCCTGGGACACCCCCCTCTGCCCCGGCCGTGCCTCCACTGCACCCCTCCTCCCAAACCCCCGCCCCGCCTGCCCCCACTCCACCCCCATCCAATCAACACTGGTTCTCCACTGGTGTCACGGAGTGTGGGGGAGTCAGGTCCTGCACCCCCGCACTCCCTGCAGATTCATCAGGACTCTCAGCCAGCCAGTAAAGCAGAAGGTTTATTTAGACGACAGGAACACAGTCCAACACAGGTCTTGCAGGCACAGATACCCGGATCCCCCGGATAGGTCCATCTTGGGGGGCCCCACAGCCCCCCTTGGGGATCAGAGCTCGGTCTCCCTGCCTCCCCTCTGTTCTCCAGCCCGCACTCGTCTGCCCATTCCCTCCCCCAGGCCAAGCTCAGCTCACAGTTGAATTCCTGCATCTTCACCTAAACCTCTGGCTCTCCCCTCCCCCGCCCAGACAGTCTGTGCTTCCTACTCCTTCACACCTCTCCCCCCTCCGAGACTGAACTGAGCGGGGTCACTCCAGCCAGTGACCCGGGGAAGTTCGGACCCACCTACAACCTTATGCCGCCCGCGCCCTCTCCCCACCCCAGTACCCCTGGGGTGCACACGGGCCTGGGGCCTTCCCCCCACGTTCCAGTCTGGGGGCTGTGATTCAGGCTCTCTCGGTTCAGAGCCCCCCTCCTGACCCTGGCCCCCCCTCCGGACAGGCTCCTCGGGGTGGGGCCCGGGCCTTACAGCCATCTCCCCCCTGTCCCGGGCCTTCCTCCCCCTCTGGCAGACGTCACAGGAGCGGCAGTGCTGCCGGACATGGGCAAAGACCCCAGGCCAGTAATAGTTCTGCAGCAGCCTCTGCTGGGTACGCCAGGCTCCCTGGTGCCCTGAGGGGGACATGTCATGGGCCTGGCACAGCAGCTGGCGGCGATACTCCTGGGGTGCCACCAGCTGCCTCCTGATCCCTCCTGACTCCATCTTCCCTGGGGGAGCCCATTCTCGGTACAGGAGCCCCTTCTCCCACAGGAACCTTTTCCGGCCACCTCGTCCCATGGTCTGTCCCCCCCGAGGTTGGCCAGGTCCCTTATCCTCCGCAAGGAGGGGTCTTCCCGCACCGCGGCCTGGTACTCAGCCGCTGGGGCAGGGACGGGGATCTGCTCTCTCTCCCCGGCTGGGTCTGGGGCCACAGCCTCTCTGAGCCCTGTCCCTGGGCGTTCCCTCCCTACCGGGTCAGGGTCCGGTGTCTCGGCCAGAGTACGTTCCCCGGGGTCAGGGTGCAGAGCCCTGCGTCGACCCTGACTACGGTTCACGGACAGGGTACCCTGGGTGTTACTTGGCCAGTCCTCGAGGTCCCCCCCCATTAACACCTCCGTGGGCAAATGTGGGTGCACCCCCACGTCCTTGAGGCCCTCCTTGTCCCCCCACTTTAGGTGCACCCTCGCTACAGGCACCTTGAATGGGGTCCCGATCACACCCCTCAGGTTCAGGTAGGTGTTGGGCACCATCCGATCTGGGCCCACCACCTGCGGCCGGGCCAGCGTCACCTCTGCGCCCGTATCCCAGTACCCAGTGACCTCCTTCCCGTCTACCTCCAGGGGAACAAGGCACTCGCTCCGGAGGGGTAGTCCCGTGCCCACCCTGTAAACCCCAAACTCAGGGCTGGGAGCATCCAGCCCCTCGGAGGGGTCCACCCGGGGCCCCCCTCCCTCCTTCGCAGGGGGTACGCGGCCCACCCCCCTTTCGTGCGAACGCTGCCCCTCATCCGGCTGGGTCTCTACCAAGTTGACCCAGTGTGGGGTTGGTCTGCTCAGTTTGTCCCGGAGCTTGGGGCACTGGCCCCGTACGTGGCCCGGTTGGCCACATTGATAGCAGCCCATGTCTCGTGGGTCCCCTCGAGTGGGACGGCTGGACCTGACGCCAGATGCTTCCCTTTGGTGGGGGCCCTCCCTCGGCTCCTTCCGGGAGGTCCCATGGTGACTCTCTCTCTGCGTTGAGGCAGACCTGCTCCTTCGAGACGCCTCCCTGCCATCCGCCGCCCGACTGTCCATGTATTGGTCGGCCAGCCGGCCTGCATGCTGCGGGTTCTCCGGCTTCCGGTCCATCAGCCACTGCTTCAGGTCGGATGGGCACTGCGCATACAGGTGCTCCAGTACAACTAGGTCAAGCAGGTCCTCTCTAGTTTGGGCCCCAGCCGTCCACTTGCGGGCGTACCCCTGCGCCCGGTTGACCAGTTGCAGGTATGTGACCTCCCGGGTCTTACGTTGACCCCGGAACCTCTTCCGGTACATCTCCGGGGTCAGCCCAAACTCGCGGAGCAGGGCCTCTTTGAACAGGTTGTAGTCCCGCGCCTCCTCCCCTCTCATTCGGCTGTACACCTCCACGGCGGTGGAGTCCAGTAAGGGGGTGAGGCACCGGATCCTGTCTGCAGGGTCCACCTGGTGCAGCTCGCAGGCATTCTCAAAGGCCGTCAGGAAGGTGTCTATGTCCTCCCCCTCCTTACGCGGGGCCAGGAAGCTCTTACCGAAGCTCTTTGTAGGCTTGGGCCCCCCCTCACTCACCGCAGCCGGGGCCTCCCTGTTGTTCAGCTGGGCCATGGCCAGCTCATGACTGCGCTGCTTCTCCTTCTCCCTCTCATCGTATTCCCGTTGCTTCTGCCGGTCCTCCATCTCCATCTCCTTCAGTTTGATCTCTCTCTCCAAGTCCAGCCGCCTGCGCTCCACGGAGGCCGAGCGTCGCCGGGACGATCCCCTGCTGGCCGGGGGGGTCACGGTGCCCTCCGTAGCTGGGCTCCTCCTCCCCCTCCCTCTAGGCCTAGGGGTGGGGGGTCTCGGGACGCCCTCAGCGGCCGGCTGACCACTCCCAGCGGGGACAGACACTGGCGCCTGCGCTGCATCTGCCCGGCTGCTTCCCTCAGAGACAGGGACCGGTTCATTCCTGCGATCTCCCTCCTCCAACCGGGCAATCAGCTGGGCCTTGGTGAGCTTCCCACAGTGCAGCCCCCTCTGCTTGCACAGCTCCACCAGCTCACACTTGCGCTGCGTGGCATACATCTTCCTGCTGGCCACTCGCAGGCTGGGGTGCTCGCCGCTCCCCACGGGTTCCAGGGGGACCCCTAGTGTGCCAGTCCTTGAGCTCACCACCTCTCTGCCAGGGTCGAGCTGCAGACTCCTCCGCCCCTGGGATCGCTCGCTGTGATCCCCCGGGGGACCCTGTTACTGCAAAGTCCTGCTCTCTGGCCACACTCGCCCAGGGGTGACTCGCCCCTTCGTTTTACTGCTCCCCAGTCACTTACTGCAGGAAGCGCCGTCCACGGGGTGCCGCTGATCCCACCGCTGCCACCAGTTGTCACGGAGTGTGGGGGAGTCAGGTCCTGCACCCCCGCACTCCCTGCAGATTCATCAGGACTCTCAGCCAGCCAGTAAAGCAGAAGGTTTATTTAGACGACAGGAACACAGTCCAACACAGGTCTTGCAGGCACAGATACCCGGATCCCCCGGATAGGTCCATCTTGGGGGGCCCCACAGCCCCCCTTGGGGATCAGAGCTCGGTCTCCCTGCCTCCCCTCTGTTCTCCAGCCCGCACTCGTCTGCCCATTCCCTCCCCCAGGCCAAGCTCAGCTCACAGTTGAATTCCTGCATCTTCACCTAAACCTCTGGCTCTCCCCTCCCCCGCCCAGACAGTCTGTGCTTCCTACTCCTTCACAACTGGTAACTCCCTTCTCGTCATGTGTCAGTATATTTACACCTGCATCCGTCGTTTTCACGCCCTGCAGCTGGAGAAGTGGGTTTTACCCACGAAAGCTGATGGCCAAATCAATCTGTTAGTCTTTAAGGTGCCGCCGGACTTCTGCTTATTCCAGGACAGACTCAGAGGCACTTACAGGGTGGGGGCGCCCCAGTGTGACACAGCAAGGATCTGTCTAGCAGCTGGAGGGCAGTACAACGGGGACAGTGACATCCCCACGTGGCCTCTCTGCTCCTCCGCCCCCAACTCAACACCTGGAAGAGCATTTGGAAGACAAAGACTTTCAACTACAGAGACTGTGTGACAAAGTGGGACTGTTCTCAAGGTTTTCTCTGAATACGGTGTGGGTGCCTCAGTCTCCCCTGTGCAGTTTGTAAGTCTCTAGGGGGTGGGATCAGGGGGTGGGATTGTTGTGGAGCCCTGGAGGGCAGGTGTGATGGTGTCTGCACAGGGACTGACCGACACTCTGTCTCCTGGCCACTGCTGGCCTGGGCCCCTCCCCGGCAAGGGGCCAACGGAAGGGGTTGGGGACAGAGAGACCAGGTGCCTCCTGGCCCGGGAAAGGGACAAAGGCCGGAGGAGGGGCTGGAGGGTGAGTCAGTTTGGAGCTGGCTGGGGAGATGGGGGGAGGCCCAGCACCGGGGCCTGGGCTCCCCACCCCCCAAGATGGACCCGGCTGAGGGGTCCTGTTGTCTGTACCTGAAAGCTCTGCTGGGGGCTGCGTCCTGTCGGCTAATAAACCTTCTGTGTCCCCGGCTGCCTGAGAGTCACGTCTGACTGCGAAGTGGGGGGGCAGGACCCTGTGGCCCCCCAGGACCCCGCCTGGGCGGACTCGCTGGGGGAAGCGCACGGAGGGGCAGAGGATGCTGAATGCTCCCAGGAGAGACCCAGGAGGTGAAGCCGTGGGAGCTTCTTGCCCTGCAGACAGGCTGCTCCGAGGGAGAGGAGGCTCCCAGAGTCCTGCCTGGCTTGGTGGGGAGCAGTTCCAGAGCAGCGCCCGGGGACTCCGTCACAACTTTCATCTGGGGAGACTGGTCCTAGGTGGAGAAGGAAATTCCCCCTTTTACTAAGAACTGCAAAGGGCCTGAAACAGCCAGTTAGGTGAGAAACTGCTTGATTCGACTCTTGCTGAGTCTGTAGACTTTAGACTGCAAGTTTGTCTTTATTTCTTAGGTAACCAACTTTGAGCCCAATCTGTGCGTATAATCACTTACAATCTGGCTTTCTGGGGGTAACAAATCGGTGTTATCTTTTACCTAAACCAGTGCGGTTTGGGGGAAGAGCTCAGAGAGTCTCAGCTCAGGTTAACAAGGGGTGTCGGTTGCCCCGTCACTGCCCTTTGTCGATGTGGCGGACGAATTAACGCTGTTGCACGTCGAAGGACGTGTCAGAGGGGGCAGTGCTGGGCTGCCAGGCTGGTGCCTCTCTGCGTATGGTGCATGAGTGGCTCCGGGAGCATTCAGGGCTTTGCTGCTTGTCACCGGCCCAGCTCTGTGAGAGACAGTCCAGGCTGGAGAGCGAAGGGGGCACGGAGGTCCCACATTCCGGGTTGTGCCCCAGGCATGGCTTGACTACAGGCCATTAAGTACCTATGGGGGAACGGAAATTGGGTAATGGTTCTCCTCCATGTGCCAGACAAAGGCATAACCAGAGGCTGGAAGTTGAAGATAGACCGATTCAGACTGGAGATGAGGGGTGAATGTTTCACAGGGTAACTAACCAGTGGAACCAGTTCCCCAGGGCTGTGGTGGATTCCCCACCCGGACGGTGTTTAACTCACGACTGGCTGTTTTTCTCCGAGATCGGCTCGTGGGGCAGGTCTCTGGCCTGCGCTGAACAGGGTCAGACTAGAGGGTCACAATGGTCCCTTCCGGCCTGGGGATCTAGGGGTCTGAAAGGGACGAATCCCCTTCTGCGCCTGGGGCAGGAGCCAGCCTTTCCCGGGCAGGGGCAGCACCTTCATTCCCGGGACTGTCCACTGGGCGGCGCCCTTGCACCATCCGCTGGGCCCCCCTCTGCCCAGGGGTCTGTGCCCCTCGCCTGCCCGGTGGCTCCCGAGGGGCCGAGTGGATCAGGCAGAGACAGCACCCAAAGGGTTAAATTAACCCAACCCGCCTGGCGTCTCCCCTGCTTCCCTTCACTCCTGCCCTGTCCGTGCCGGACCCTGGCCCAGCGGCAGCTGCTGGGACCCTGTGTCCCCTCCCCCCCCACTACACTCGGGGAGGGGGCAGCTGAGCCCCCTGCTGCCTGGCCCCTTGCATGGGGGTCCCCGCGGGGTGATGAGCAGCGTCCGGGGGCTGGTGCTCGGAGCTGGGCAGAGAAGTTCTCGGGCTGGGTGATCTGAGCTGGGGCTCGGCTGGTGACGGTGCTGAGAACCCACCTGGCTCATTGCACCCAGGAGCCGCCAGGCGAGTGGACACTGGGACGTCCCCTCTGGGGAGGTGCAGCAGGACAGCTGAGCCCAGCCCCGGTCATGCTGTAGCCAGGCCCACCGGACGATGGAGGGGGAGACGTAACTCAATGTCTTGTGTGGGTGGTTCCCAGGGGAATTGAATCCTCAGTCTCTGGCGCCTCAAGCGGGAGCGTCTACTGCCTGAGCCAACACAGCCCCGTCCGTCAGCCTCTGTCGGCCCCTCGCTGGGACCGGGGAGCCGCAGGGCCGTGGGTTACGTGGAGTTCATGTCCTAGGGCTCCCACTCCATTAGCCAAGCCGTGAACGAAGCTCTGGGCGAGTACTGGAGCCAGGGCTGGGCCCTGGGGGACCCCGCTACACACACCCTCCCGCTGGGACAGCAAACTGCTTTCTGAGTGTGGACTTTCCAACAGCCGTGCACCCCCCTGGCTGTCATGTCATCTACCAGCGAGCCCCCCCCCCCCCCCCATTTCCCTGGCTGGCCTAAGGAACGTCCCGCCGGACTGGGTCTAAAGCCTGACTAAAATCAAGATCCGTCACATCTACTGCCTCCCACCTGCCCACCAGCCAGGAACCCCGTCCAAGGAGGGAACGGGGCTGGTTTCACACGCGTTGTTCCTGACAAATCCGAGCCGGCTCGTCCTTCTCATTCTCTTACCCCCAGGAGCTGACACACCGAGTGCTTGAGAATCCTTCCCAGGTACCAAGTTACGAGGACTGGTCTGCAATTCCCCAGCTCCCCTTTGCTCCCGTCTATAAAGACAGGTGCTAGGTTTGCGCTTCCCCCGTCACCCTACCTGCCCCAGTAGGGGTCCCCCGGACAGGGACAATGCGGGATACCAAAGGGTAACAATGGTACTTTCGCCCGGCTCTGTGATGATCTCTTCATGCTCCGAAGGAAGATTGTAAAAATTGGAGCTGGAACTTGGTCTCCCTGAGTCCTGCTCTGTCTCTCACTCCTTTCCCAGCTCTCTCTCTCCTGCTTCTCCCAGTTCGGCCCAAGGTGAAAGTTTCCCCCACGAAATCGGGGTCTGAGCCCCACTCCCACCTGCTGGTTTGCTCGGTGACGGGGTTTTACCCTGGGGGGATCGAGATCCAGTGGCTGAAGAACGGGCAGGAGCAGACGGCCGGGATGGTGTCCACGGAGCTGCTCCAGAACGGAGACTGGACCTTCCAGATCCTGGTGGTGCTGGAGATGAGCCCCCGGCGCGGGGACGTCTACACCTGCCAGGTGGAGCACATCAGCCTGCGGGGGCCCCTCGCCGTGCACTGGGGTAAGAGCCTCTGGGTGTGGGGCACCCCTCGGGGGATGGGCCTGGGTCAGAGCCCTGCCCCACCCCGGGGCAGAGACGCAAGGGGAAGGAGAGGCCGAGCTCAGCCTAAACCAGCTGTGCTCTTCTTTGCACAGAGGCACGGGCTGACTCTGCCGGGGCAAGATGGTGGCGGGGTCGGGGGCTCCGTGCTGGGTTTGCTCTGCATGGTCCTGGGATTGCTCGTCTGCCCGAGGACTAAGAAAGGTGAACGGCTCCGGGATGGGGCCAGCGGCCCAGGAAACGAGTCCCCAGTGGGGCCATGACCCAGGGGCACTGGAGGGTTTCACTCGAATTTTGATTCACCACAATTTGCTTTAATTTTCCCTTCAGGCTCAAATCCAGTTTTCTAGTGACCCAGGAACTTCCTGCCCCTCTCTCAGGCCACGCCCAGGACGTGTGGGGCTAATCCCAGCCCCTGGCTCCCCATAAACCCGAGTCAGATCATTCAGAGCCTGAGCTACGGACGTGCCCTCCTGCCTCCCCTCCAGGTCTCCTCGCTAGTCCCACACACGCCTGGACCGTCAGGGAGCTGGAGACAGTGTGAAGTGCCTGAAAATCACTCTCTGCCCCTCTAGTTACGAAACAAATCCACTTCCCCTTTGCAAAACCAAACTCACTTGAGAAACGCACCAGAAATCGATGAACTCCTGACCCTGAATTTTGAGACTTACATGTGCTACCCTCCGAGCTGCTTCCCTTTTTGCCTAAACATGCGAAAGACGGGGCAGTAACTTGCAGGTCAGCCTGCCGACTGCATGATGCCTGGGTCAGGATTTTCCCAGGAGCGTCGACATGAGCAGCAGTGTCCCTTTCACACTCAAACCACTTCCCACGTTTTCCCTGGGGCCTCTCGCCCTTAGAACAATCTTTCTAAAAGCACAAAAGTCGCCCCTCAAATCAAACGAGGAGCATGTGGAGCACACTTCCCCTGAGTTAACCGTCGCCTGGCCCCTGCCCAGCCCCACAGTCACTCTCGCTGCCCTTGCGGGAACCTGTCTGGGGCAGCCCCAGCTCCCTGCACAGAACCATCACGCTAGCAGATCCGTCACCACAGTGAAATGTGCAAACCTTAGGCAGACTCTAAGGCCTCAGCCTTGGGGCACAGCCTGGAGAGTAGAAAGGGAAGTCCAAACGCAGAGCAGAGCGACCGCAGCCAGCGGGACAGGGGAGAGCTTGAGACAGGGACACTTTCTAGCCAATGTCCCCCCCACAAGGAAATACGAGAACAATATTTCCTCCGGTTATCGGGAACCGTAGACGTCGTCTCCTCATAAAGCGATGATGACAATGCATGCGAGACCCGGGGAGCAAGGGGACAATAGGGACTGACATGTATCAACCTGCCGCCCAGTCAGGATAAATAGACACAAGGGATCGCATCCCAGGCGCTGTGTGTGAGCCCTCCCCTGACACAGAGCTGAGGGCTCTGGCTTCTCCTTCCCTCGGGCAGCGCAGGCACAGCTGGTCACACCAACAGTCTGATGGAAGTGGAACTGAACTGGCTTGACTGATCTGGAGCGAAAGGAACGAGGCCTTTGAGCATTTGTGACTCTTCCAGCGGCTCCTTTCTCTCCAACCAGTGAGTCTGAGAGCCCCAAAAGGTGGTGACCCAGGAACCTCCTGATGCCAACTGGCAGAGGGCACAAGGCGTGCCCAGGAGTTTCACAAGGGCCCCTGGGTCAGACAGACATGTAATAATTCAGTAACGGGCGGCACGTGAGGACTCTAACAAAGCCAGCAATGCGCAGGTGGCCATAAGCATTGGGAGACGTATGTGTGGATGAGATTTAAGGAGTTCTGTATTGATACATAAAAACGATGTTCTTAAAGTCTAGAACAGGCAGGTCACTTGAAGCTGAAACATGTTTCTGTGCAGGCAGGGTTAGGAGACCCCGGCTGGTCATTGTGTATTGTGCTGTGACGGGCTGGGTCACAGAAAACTCCTTGGGAACTGCCAACCGATGTGCTGAGACTACCCCGAGCCTGTTTCCCTGGGCAGCCTGGGACTTCAGTGCCCTGCCTGCTGCAAACCCAGACCCAGGGTCTGAACCACGTCCCCTAAACACTGCAGGCTTAACTGAAAACAGCTTAAGAAGTGCTCCTGTCTCCAGCACTCGGATGCCAAGCTCCCAATGGGGTCCAAACCCCAAATCAATCCGTTTTACCCTGTATAAAGCGGTACAGCCCTTGTTCCAGCTGTGACGGAGCGATTCTGGCGGGACCCAACTGAGAGTGCCAAATCAGGACCAATTGCTTAAACTGGGCAGTCACAGCCCTAGGCTGGGGTTTTTCCACCTCTAAGGCAAACCAAACCAGCCAGACAAAAAGGACTTTGGTCTCACCCCACTGGCTAACCACAAGTCACACAAGCAATTTCCTCAGACACTCCAGTCTCCCAGCATCACCATCAGTGCACTCGTCCTGGGGATGAATGGTTATGAAAACCAACACCCCAATAAAAGAAAAAGGTTCCCTCGATCCCAAAGGACCAAGCCCCAGACCCAGGTCAATATACACATCAGATCTCACCCACAAATCACGCTGTTGCCAATCCTTTAGAATCTAAAATCTAAAGGTTTATTTACAAAGGGAAAAAGGTAGAGATGAGAGGTAGAATTGGTTAAATGGAATCAATTACATACAGTGATGGCAAAGTTCTTAGTTCAGGCTTGCAGCAGTGATGGAGTAAACTGCAGGTTCAAATCAAGTCTCTGGAATACATCCCCCACTGGGATGGGTCATTCAGTCCCTTGTGTAGAGCTTCAGTTTGTAGCAAAGTCCCTCCAGAGGTCAGAAGCAGGATTGAAGACAAGATGGAGATGCAGCATCAGCCTTATATAGGCTTTTCCAGGTGTAAGAATCTCTTTGTTCTCACTGTGGAAAATCCCAGCAAAATGGAGTCTGCAGTCACATGGACAAGTCTCTGTATACTTTGCTGAGTCACAAGGCGTGTCTGCCTTCTCTCCATGGGTCAATTGTGTAGCTGATGGTCCTTAATGGGCCATCAAACAGGCTAACAGAGCTAACACCAGCTCGTCTGGGATGCTTCCCCCAGAAGCACAGCATCAACTTGAAATACAGACAGCATAGAGCCAACATTTATAACTTCAACTAAAAATGATACAGACATACAGACAGCGTAATTATAACCAGCAACCCATAATCTGGTTTTAGACACCTTAGATGACCCCCTTTATTTAAGATTTGGTGCCACTACAGGACCTTGGTTGCAACCCATGTTCTATATGGTTCCCATTTATATCAATAACGTCACACCCCCAACGCAAAATTGATGCAGGAAGGGATGACAAAACATCGCTGACTGCATCCCAAGAGCCCCCTTTCCTTGGGTCTGTCTCACTACAGCTAGTGTTGGGCTAGAGGCCGTACCAGTGTATAACAGAAATGGTTTATCAAAGTCATGTTTAATAACATGAATGGATCTCTTTACAAACTCAAGGTATAACTTGGTTAGCTTTTGCAGCATGGTTCCTGTATGTTTCATGTGATCTTGCCAAGAGCTAAAGAAAACAGCTACTTTATCCATACCAGCTTTGGCCAATGTTTGGAACCCAATTAACATTAAACCAATGTAGATATTGATGTTGTTCATAGTGCAGGAATCTTAGCATTTAGCCATGAACGCAATATGGTAGTGTGCCTCAGTTTCCCCTTTCATACAGCACATCAGGTCTGGAATGTATTTTCCCCTGTGAAAAGTTCCAATGCTGTTTACAGGCATTAACTGTGAAACATCAGTATAGCAAGGCCCTTTAACATAAAGTGTGTTTTCATGTATTCCTTTCAACATGTTCAAGGGATTTTCCAAAAGATTAGGCACATTGTACATTGTTACAGTTCTTGGCAATAGCAACACATTAGTTACAAAATTTAGCATTAGCAATAACAACAAATTGATTGCAAGTGTCCATCTACAAACATGTTTGTCATGCCACACCCTTGGCTCAATACCATTGGAGTTTGGGCATTTTAGGGTTAACCTGTGGCTTCCCTTTGCAAAATTCAGTTCTCTCTTTGCTCCTTGTCCTGCAGGATTAAACCCTGACTTCTCTTGCTTAACAGAATTCACTGGCTGATGGGGTGGGCCCTCTGTGCTAACAGCTATTAGCAAGTCTTTCTTCTCCCTGCCAGCCAAGTAATTCGCATCAACACAGACACTAGCTTTTAACTCTTTAGCTGCTATGGATTCCAAGGCTGGACTTTGTCTTACAGAGATACCACACAAATCCAAAGAGTCCGAGGGTGAGAGCTGGCTTGCTCTCCCCCGCCTCCTTAAGCATTCAGCCATAAAACTGTTCTGCTTTGAAACACCAGTAACTGAATCTGTCCTCAGATCCTGAAGCACAGACTGCTCACTTACAGATTCAGCATGGAGACATTCCTGTCCCAACACCATTGTCTCCCCAACAAGCTGGCCACACACAGCCAGGTGGTTATAGGGCTGCTCAACTTCCTTAACAGCTTCTACTCCACCTGAGACCTTTTCAAAGCTGCCCACACTGGATCTCTCAAAAGGAAAGTCAGTGGATCCATTCACAACAGAAAATTTCTGGCTGTTAGGAACAGAAACCTCCTTGATTAAATCACTTTTACACCCTTCAGTTGCAGTAAACTGCTTGCACAGGCTACCATGAGGCTTCCTTTCCCTAGGAGCTTTTCTAAGCAGCAATTCACCCCTCTCAGAAATTCTGCCCTCACCCTTTCCACCTAGGGCTTGCTCTACAGGAACACTTCCCTGAGCAACCACAGACTCTTGCTGGGTCTCACTTACATTCAGAATCACCTCAGGCCCCACAGGCGGATTTCTACACAATCCCCTTTTAGGCACACCTACAGACTTTCTAGATAACAGGTCAGAAGCAGTCTCCTTCCCTTGGCCATGAACAAGTTCAGGAATCTTTTCCTTCTTGCTACAAGTTGTCAAACTGTCAGTAGGTAACACCATTAAATCACCTTCATGCTCTCCTTGTGCCCTGGCTAGGGTATCACCCTGATCAGACAGAGTTGCTGCACCCTTTTCCAACCACACATTAGCAACTGGCAAACCACAAGCACCAGAATTGTCTGTTCTCTGGGATTTTGCTAAGACACTAACTGGATGCAACCTAGTCACAGTGCCATTCTCCCCAGCAGACCCAAACTCAGGACCATTCCCTTCCTGGGCTTTAGCTGTATTTACAACCAACTCCGAGACAACTGAATCACCCTCAACCATCACAGGCTGGAAGGCCCCTTCTGTCTGCTCCACAGACACAGAAGAGCCGGAGACACATTCTCCTTTACCAGACACACAGCTTGGGATTTCACTTCCCTTGTCCCAGCACACAGGGCTGTTCACAGACAACTGCTTGGAGACCGAGGTAGCTCCCTTCATAGGCAAGTCAATACCCCTGACAGAGACAGGCACATTCCCTTCACTGTCACATTTCTCCACACAGGAAACAGGTAAGGGACAGGGACACTCATCTTCCACTATCCCTCCCTTCCCAAACTGCTGATTAGACAAAGCCATCAGCTCACAAGGCTGCCTAGGCTCCTCCAAACTTTCCCTACCAGGCACATTGCCACTCCCAACGGATAAGCTGCAGCTTTTTTCACTACACTGAGCTACTTTTAGCAAATCACAGTTACCCATTTCAGGTTCACTTCTACAAGCTGCACTAGCCACCAATCCATTACCCATTACAAATTTACCCTCTCCTTCCTCAGTTAGGGCTTTAACCTGACCATTTACTTTATTCTGCTCCTGAGAAACATTTTCCTCACCAATGAGATCTTTCTGCTCTTGATCTAACTCTAGATTCACTTCTGAGACATCAGACAGACATTCAGAAACTTCATTCCCAGACAAACTGCTTTTTTGCACAGACAAACCTTTGGAGCAACCCACCTCAGGCAAATCATTGCCCACAATAGACACAGGTTTAAGATTATTCCTCTCCTGTGACTGGCTACCTGGACTGAACAAAGCTTTAACATTTTCCCCAATTAAAAGATCTTTAGGCAATAACTTCCTGACGCCAGCTATCACTTCATGCTGAGCCCCATTCCACTCAAGGTGGATTCTGGCTAAAGGCACACGGACAGTAAACTCACAGAGGATCACAACATTCACACTCTGATTTGGTAAATAATCTTCCTCTTTGACCAGATCTGCTTTAACAAGAGTGATGTTAGAAGCCATAATTTGCCCTAAACAGCTTTTACCATTGACTTTTACACACTCTATGAATTTTCCATTCCCATTCCCATCCATAGCACTGGCACAATGTATGGGGCCACCCTCTACTGAACCCACAGTAACAGCATTGACATAAAAGGTGGCATTGTTGGGGTACATTTGGTTACCCCCAGACAACTGCTCAGAGTTATACAACATACCAACATTGTTACAAACTGGATTTTCCAGAGGATACAGTCTCTGCTGTTCTTCCATTGCTTTTTTGACTTGGAGTTGGAGTCTAGCAGTTTCTTGTTGCCTCTTGTGAGTCTCCTGCTGCACCTTGCAAGTCTCCTCCTCAGCAGCCAGCAGCTCCAGACGTCCCTTACGAGCTTTTTCTTCTCTCTTAGCAACTTCTTTCTTTCTCTCATCAGACTCTTTCTCCATTCGAATTTCTGCCAGTTCTTGCTCATAATCAAACTGCAGGCTGTCTCTCAAGGCTTCCAGTTTCCTTGCTTTTCCTGATGCTTTCTGTCTCATGGTCACTGACCTTTAACCAACCAAACTCTCAATCCCAAAGTTAAAATTTGGATAGCGTGGGGTTCTGACCCAAAGCTTAATTGACCTGGTTCTGTGGATCCTGCCGACTACGCCACTGTGACGGAGCGATTCTGGCGGGACCCAACTGAGAGTGCCAAATCAGGACCAATTGCTCAAACAGGGCAGTCACAGCCCTAGGCTGGGGTTTTTCCACCTCTAAGGCAAACCAAACCAGCCAGACAAAAAGGACTTTGGTCTCACCCCACTGGCTAACCACAAGTCACACAAGCAATTTCCTTAGACACTCCAGTCTCCCAGCATCACCACCAGTGCACTCGTCCTGGGGATGAATGGTTATGAAAACCAACACCCCAATAAAAGAAAAAGGTTCTCTCGATCCCAAAGGACCAAGCCCCAGACCCAGGTCAATATACACATCAGATCTTATCCACAAATCACGCTGTTGCCAATCCTTTAGAATCTAAAATCTAAAGGTTTATTTACAAAGGGAAAAAGGTAGAGATGAGAAGTAGAATTGGTTAAATGGAATCAATTACATACAGTGATGGCAAAGTTCTTAGTTCAGGCTTGTAGCAGTGATGGAGTAAACTGCAGGTTCAAATTGAGTCTCTGGAATACATCCCCCACTGGGATGGGTCATTCAGTCCCTTGTGTACAGCTTCAGTTTGTAGCAAAGTCCCTCCAGAGGTCAGAAGCAGGATTGAAGACAAGATGGAGATGCAGCATCAGCCTTATATAGGCTTTTCCAGGTGTAAGAATCTCTTTGTTCTCACTGTGGAAAATCCCAGCAAAATGGAGTCTGCAGTCACATGGACAAGTCTCTGCATACCTTGCTGAGTCACAAGGCGTGTCTGCCTTCTCTCCATGGGTCAATTGTGTAGCTGATGGTCCTTAATGGGCCATCAAACAGGCTAACAGAGCTAACACCAGCTCGTCTGGGATGCTTCCCCCAGAAGCACAGCATCAACTTGAAATACAGACAGCATAGAGCCAACATTTATAACTTCAACTAAAAATGATACAGACATACAGACAGCATAATTATAACCAGCAACCCATAATCTGGTCTTAGACACCTTAGATGACCCCCTTTATTTAAGATTTGGTGCCACTACAGGACCTTGGTTGCAACCCATGTTCTATATGGTCCCAATTTATATCAATAACGTCACACCAGCTCAGGTGGTAGCTAGGGGATTTCTCATGACTGCAGCCCCCTTTATTCTGTTCCACCCCCTTATATAGCTTTGGCACCAGGCTGGAATCCTTTGTCCCTCTCTGGGTCCCCACCCCCCCTTCTCAATGGAAAAGCACCAGGTTAAAGATGGATTCTAGTACCAGGTGACATGGTCACATGTCCTGTGAGACCCCCCAAGCCTCCATTCCTCCCAGCCTGACTCACAGGAAGGCCTGTCTGCAAACAGAGCCACCCACAGTCAGTTGTCCTGGTTAATGGGAGCCATCAAGATTCCAGACTGTCAGCGCAAACATGAAACCACATGAGGAAATGGTGAGAAACCAGAATGTGCACGGCCCTGGTGCTAACAAGTGATACTGCAGAACTAACCAGCCTGTGTCGTCTTATTGTCACTAATAGCCAGGGACCGAACACGCTGGTGTGTTACAGGAGGGTCATTTGTGTGCTGCCTCCAAGCTCCAATGTCGACCCTAAACCACACAAAACAAAATAACAAAGCCCCCTGCTGCAAAAGCAGACAAGCCCCATGTGACGAACTAGGAATGTTCATAATGTTTTCTCTGAATCCTGTGTTGGTGCCTCAGTTTCCCCTAGGCAGTTCTTAAGGATCTAGCAGAGCAAAGGGCCAGTGCACCTAAATGCCTGACACTCTGTCTCCTAGCAACTGATGGCCTGGGCCCCTCCTCTGCAAAGGTGCCAGCTGAAGGTGGAGGAGACAAAGAGATCAGGTGACCCCCTGGCCCGGGAAAGGGGCTGAGCAGAGGAGGGGCTGGAGGGGGTGTCAGTCTGGAGCTGGCTGGGGACGAGGAGTGAGGGCAGACGTGGGAGTCTGGCTCCCTGCCCCCCAGGATGGACCCGGCCGAGGGGTCCGGTTCTCTGTACCTACAAGCTCTGTGTTAGCCCCTATTCCTGTCATCTAATAAACTTCTGTGTTACTGGCTGGCTGAGAGTCACGTCTGACTGCGCAGTGGGGGGGCAGGACCCTGTGGCTTCCCCGGGACCCCGCCTGGGCGGACTCGCTGTGGGAAGCGCACGGAGGGGCAGGGGATGCTGAATGCTCCCAGGAGAGACCCAGGAGGTGAAGCCGTGGGAGCTTCTTGCCCTGCAGACAGGCTGCTCCGAGGGAGAGGAGGCTCCCCAGAGTCCTGCCTGGCTTGGTGGGGAGCAGTTCCAGAGCAGCGCCCGGGGACTCTGTGACACCCCAGCATCAGCATTGCAGAGCACACGTCGTACAACAACCACCGGCAAAACGGTGTGAAACCCATTGCAGTCACCTCGCTGCGCTCTCAGGGGGCGGCTCCCAGTGTCTCCTGCTGTCTCGCCGTGCAGGGACCCGCTGTGCCTGCCCCACGGCGGAGATACAGGGACGGCACGTGGTCTGTCTGTGGCTGTGACTGCCTGGCCTCCTTCCCTCCATCACACAGCTCGGTGGGGTTGTCGTGACGGGGGCTGTTGTGATGGGATCAGTCATAGAGACCCCCTTGGGACTCTCACCCGATGTGCTGAAACTACCTCAGACCCTGTTTTCCCTGCCAGCTTGGGACTCCGGGACCCTGCCTTGTTGAGCCAGACACGCTAGCCTGCTGCAACACACACCCAGGATGTGAACCATGTCCCCAAGCTGCAGGCTTGAACTGAAAACCACTCAGCAGGTTACCTGTCTCCAGTTCCCAATGGGATCCAAACCCCCAAATCAATCCATTTTACTCTGTATAAAATTTACACAGAGTAAACTCATGAATTGTCCGCCCTCTATAACACTGATAGAGAGATAGGCACAGCGGTTTTCCCCAGGTATTAATCACTTACTCTGGGTTCAATAATAAACAAAAGTGATTTTAGTAAGAATAAAAATTCGGATTTAAGTGGCTCCTAGTAATAACAGACAGAACAAAGTAAGTCACCAAGTAAAATAAAGCAAAAACACACCCGTCTAAGCCCAATACATTAAGAAACTAAATGCAGGTAAATCTCACCCTCAGAGATGTGCCAATAAGCTTCTTTCACAGACTAAAAGCAGCAAAGAATCCTGTGGCACCTTATAGACTAACAGAGGTTTTGCAGCATGAGCTTTCGTGGGTGAATCCCCACTTCTTCGGATGCAAGTAGTGGAAATTTCCAGGGGCAGGTGTATATAAGCAAGCAAGAAGCAAGCTAGAGATAACGAGGTTAGTTCAACAGGGCCGGCCTTAAGCCGATTTGCCCGATTCCCCCGAATTGGGCCCCGCGCCTGAGGGGGCCCCCGCACCGGCAGCGTCTCTGCGTCCCCCGGAAGCAGCAGCTGTTGCTAGGCAACGAGAGATGCTGCAGAGGCAGCCCTGGCTGAACTTGCAGGTCATGAGGAGGGGGGGTGGGGCGGAGAAGGCACATGTGCTTCCCCTCCCCCACCCCCAGCACTCACCAGGAGGAGACGCCAAGGGAGCTTCCGGTCGGGTGGGAGACAGGAATCTCTGGAGTGGACCTCGCTCACCTGAGCAGCTGCTGGGGTTTCCAGCGGTGAGTGTTTGACCCTGCGATTCCCCCTAGGTCTGTAATATTGGGTTGTTTTTGTGGTTTTCGTCGTGTTGGTGTTTGAGGGTGAGTCGGTGCCTGCCTGTGTCTGTTTCAAAACTAAAGTATCGGGATCCTGTAACCCAGGAAAAAAGCCCCGAGCTGGTACTTAGTGCTGTGAACTCCAGGTGAGAGAGAGGGAGGTTTGGAGGAGGAAATCAAATACATCAAGAGGGGAGAATGCAAAAGGTCTGCAACAGGGCAGGCTGAGACTTTTATCTCCTAGTTTTCTGGCATGATTTACTTTTTCAAGTGAATTTTGTGAGCAAAGAGCTGCAGAGTGATACAATGGATATTTCTGCAGGAATTTCTTCATTTGAAAAGCTTTGTAACTGGTTAAAAATGTACAGAGAGAAGGGTTTTCAAGAAGTGTTAACTGGTGCCAATGAACTTGCCAAAGATCTAGATGTGACTCCAGTATTCCAGACTAAACGTTTGCGCAAACAAAAAAAACAGTTTTAGTACGAGTCTGCAGATGAGCCTTTTTCTGACCCAAAGGAGCTTACAGAGTGCAGTGCTTCAATCAAGTGTTAGACAAAGCTTTACAGTCACTTGAACCAAGGTTTGAACAGTTACAAAAGCATAAAAGTTTATTTGGATTTTTATGCAAATTCAAAAATCTTCCCAAGGACACCATACGAAAAGCTGCTGCAGATCTGGAACTTGCATTGACAGATGTGAAATTAGTGCAGGAAAACGAACAAGTTTTAACTGTAAAATCAGTTGACATAAATGGCTACATGCTTTGTGAAGAACTGGAAGCATTAAAGCCAATTATTTCATCTGACTGTAGAAACCCCCTAAAAATCCTTCAATTTCTTGCATATTTCTTCAACAGGATTCCCAAATTTATTTATAGCAATTCGAATCTTCCTGACTATTCCAGTAACTGTAGCCTCAGGAGAGAGGAGTTTCTCGAAGCTAAATCTAATTAAAACATATCTGCGATCAACGATGCAGGAAGACCGATTAAACAATTTGGCAATCATGTCAATTGAATGGGAAGTAATGAAGAGCTTAGAGTTAGGCAATTTACTGAAAGATTTTGTCAAACAAAAAGCGAGGAAGATAAAGTTTTAAAAACATAGCTGAGGTGTACAATAAATATTGATATTTATAATATGATGTAATGTATATAATATATAATTTTGTTATTATGTATATAGTTGTGGAAAGTAAATAATACATGGAAGAAATGAAAGGGGGGTGTGTGTGTTTTGTTTTTTTTTTAGTCATCCCTGCCAGGGCCTCGTCAAAACTGTTCGAATTGGGCCCCGCACTTCCTAAAGCCAGCCCTGTAGTTCAATCATGGCTACCCCTCTGATACTTTCACAGACTAGCCTCCCGTCCTTTCCCCGGTACGGTCCTTAGCTCCAGCTCAGGTGGTAACTGGGGGATTTCTCATGACTGGCAGCCCCCCTTTGTCCTGCTCCACCCCCTTTTATAGCCTTGGCACCCGGCGGGAATCCTTGTCCCTCTCTGGGTCCCCACCCCTCCGTCTCCATGGAAAAGCGCCAGGTTTAAGATGGATTCCGGTATCATGTGACATGGTCACATGATCTCCATTCTTTCAGGGTCGGCCTGCACAGACCCAGGAAGGTTTGCGAGTAAACAGAGCCAATTACAACCAATCGCCCTGGTTACTGGAAGCCATCAAGATTCCAAGCCACCATTACTGGCCCCCACTTTGCATAACTACAATCGGCCTCAGAGTAATAGTTCATATTCCTAGTCCCAGATCCAAGAGTGGCACATTCGTACAAACAGGATGAGCACACGCAGGAGATTAAAAGCTGTGTAATGATCCCTCACAAGAGACGTTTTGCATGAAGCATATTCCCATTACGTTATATTCACGCTCATTAGCATATTTCCATAAACATATGGAGTGCGACGTCACAGGGGTCACCCCAGGGGACTGCCCCCCTGCTGTGGGGAGCAGTCACCTGCTCCGTTACTCTGGGTTGGAGGAAATAGGGGACCCTGAAGGGGGCAGGGCCCAACACCCAGACCTGCCCTGACCCCAGCAATGGGTTGAGACAAGAGCTGGACCAAGAGGGTGAATTTGGGGGAGATTCAATCAGCGTCTGCTCCTGGGCCAAGAGGGGAAACCCAAGCAGGGGGCTCCCCCTGCACAGTGAGGTCCCCCAGCCGCCAGAAAAGCCGCATCCCACATGGAGTCCCACCCACCAGCTGGCAGATTGCACCCACAACCAACTGGGGAGTGTCACTGCACGTCACTCTTATGAGACCAGCGTGAGACAGCCCAGCAACGAGGAGCTACCCTACAATAACAACCCAGCCTCTCCACGGCCCAGCGCTCCCAGCAACCCTACAATAACAACCCAGCCTGTCCACAGCCCAGCGCTGCCCAGCAACCCTACAATAACAACCCAGCCTGTCCACAGCCCAGCGCTCCCCAGCAACCCTACAATAACAACCCAGCCTCTCCACGGCCCAGCGCTGCCCAGCAACCCTACAATAACAACCCAACCTGTCCACGGCCCAGCGCTCCCCAGCAACCCTACAATAACAACCCAGCCTGTCCACGGCCCAGCGCTCCCCAGCAACCCTACAATAACAACCCAGCCTCTCCACAGCCCAGCGCTCCCAGCAACCCTACAATAACAACCCAGCCTGCCCAGCAACCCTACAATAACAACCCAGCCTCTCCACGGCCCAGCAACGAGGAGCTACCCTACAATAACAACCCAGCCTCTCCACAGCCCAGCGCTCCCCAGCAACCCTACAATAACAAGCCAGCCTGTCCACGGCCCAGCGCTCCCCAGCAACCCTACAATAACAACCCAGCCTCTCCACGGCCCCACTGCTCACAGCAACCCTACAATAACAACCCAGCCTGCCCAGCAACCCTACAATAACAACCCAGCCTCTCCACAGCCCAGCGCTCCCCAGCTACCCTACAACAACAACCCAGCCTCTCCACAGCCCAGCACTGCCCAGCAACCCTGCAATAACAACCCAGCATGTCCACAGCCCACCCTGCCCAGCAACCCTACAATAACAACCCAGCCTCTCCACAGCCCAGCGCTCCCCAGCAACCCTACAATAACAACCCAGCCGCTCCACAGCCCAGCGCTCCCCAGCAACCCTACAATAACAACCCAGCCTGTCCACAGCCCAGCAACGAGGAGCTACCCTACAATAACAACCCAGCCTGCCCAGCAACCCTACAATAACAACCCAGCCTGTCCACGGCCCAGCGCTCCCCAGCAACCCTACAATAACAACCCAGCCTGTCCACGGCCCAGCCTGCCCAGCAACCCTACAATAACAACCCAGCCTGCCCAGCAACCCTACAATAACAAACCAGCCTCCCCACAGCGCCAGCGCTCCCAGCAACCCTACAATAACAACCCAGCCTGTCCACGGCCCAGCGCTCCCCAGCAACCCTACAATAACAACCCAGCCTCTCCACAGCCCAGCGCTCCCCAGCAACCCTACAATAACAACCCAGCCTCTCCACGGCCCCAGTGCTCCCAGCAACCCTACAATAACAACCCAGCCTGTCCACGGCCCAGCCTGCCCAGCAACCCTACAATAACAACCCAGCCTCTCCACGGCCCCACTGCTCCCAGCAACCCTACAATAACAACCCAGCCTGCCCAGCAACCCTACAATAACAACCCAGCCTGTCCACGGCCCAGCGCTCCCCAGCAACCCTACAATAACAACCCAGCCTGTCCACAGCCCAGTGCTCCCAGCAACCCTACAATAACAACCCAGCCTGTCCACAGCCCAGTGCTCCCCAGGAACCCTACAATAACAACCCAGCCTGTCCACAGCCCAGCGCTCCCCAGCAACCCTACAATAACAACCCAGCCTGTTCACAGCCCAGTGCTCCCCAGCAACCCTACAATAACAACCCAGCCTCTCCACAGCCCAGCGCTCCCCAGCAACCCTACAATAACAACCCAGCCTGTCCACGGCCCAGCACTCCCCAGCAACCCTACAATAACAACCCAGCCTCTCCACGGCCCCACTGCTCCCAGCAACCCTACAATAACAACCCAGCCTCTCCACAGCCCAGGGCTCCCCAGCTACACTACAACAACAACCCAGCCTCTCCACAGCCCAGCACTGCCCAGCAACCCTGCAATAACAACCCAGCATGTCCACAGCCCACCCTGCCCAGCAACCCTACAATAACAAACCAGCCTCTCCACAGCGCCAGCGCTGCCCAGCAACCCTACAATAACACCCCAGCCTGTCCACAGCCCAGCGCTGCCCAGCAACCCTACAG
Source organism: Mauremys mutica (assembly GCF_020497125.1). Lineage (NCBI taxonomy): Eukaryota > Metazoa > Chordata > Testudines > Geoemydidae > Mauremys > Mauremys mutica. The sequence goes on from NC_059083.1 coordinate 3,637,077, forward strand.
TAACAACCCACCTGTCCACAGCCCCAGCTCTGCCCAGCAACCCTACAATAACAACCCAGCCTCTCCACAGCCCAGCGCTCCCCAGCAACCCTACAATAACAACCCAGCCTATTCACAGCCCCAGCTCTGCCCAGCAACCCTACAATAACAACCCAGCCTGTCCACAGCCCCAGTGCTCCCCAGCTACCCTACAATAACAACCCAGCCTCTCCACAGCCCAGCGCTCCCCAGCTACCCTACAATAACAACCCAGCCTGTCCACAGCCCAGCGCTCCCCAGCAACCCTACAATAACAACCCAGCCTGTTCACAGCCCCAGCTCTGCCCAGCAACCCTACAATAACAACCCAGCCTGTCCACAGCCCAGCGCTGCCCAGCAACCCTACAATAACAACCCAGCCTGTCCACGGCCCAGCGCTGCCCAGCAACCCTACAATAACAACCCAGCCTGTCCACAGCCCAGCGCTGCCCAGCAACCCTACAATAACAACCCAGCCTGTCCACAGACCGGCGCTCCTCAGCAACCCTACAATAACAACACAGCCTCTCCACAGCCCAGTGCTCCCCAGCAACCCTACAATAACAACCCAGCCTGTCCACAGCCCAGCGCTCCCCAGCATCCCTACAATAACAACCCAGCCTGTCCACAGCCCAGTGCTGCCCAGCAACCCTACAATAACAACCCAGCCTGTCCACAGACCGGCGCTCCTCAGCAACCCTACAATAACAACCCAGCCTCTCCACAGCCCAGCGCTGCCCAGCAACCCTACAATAACAACCCAGCCTGTCCACAGCCCAGCGCTGATCAGCAACCCTACAATAACAACCCAGCCTGTCCACAGACCGGCGCTCCTCAGCAACCCTACAATAACAACCCAGCCTCTCCACAGCCCAGCGCTCCCCAGCAACCCTACAATAACAACCCAGCCTGTCCACAGACCGGCGCTCCTCAGCAACCCTACAATAACAACCCAGCCTGTCCATAGCCCAACACTGCCCAGCAACCCTACAATAACAACCCAGCCTGTCCACAGCCCAGCGCTGCCCAGCAACCCTACAATAACAATCCAGCCTGTCCACAGACCGGCGCTCCTCAGCAACCCTACAATAACAACCCAGCCTCTCCACAGCCCACCGCTCCCCAGCAACCCTACAATAACAACCCAGCCTGTCCACAGCCCCAGTGCTACCCAGCAACCCTACAATAACAACCCAGCCTGTCCACAGCCCAGCGCTCCCCAGCAACCCTATAATAACAAACCAGCCTCTCCACAGCCCAGCACTGCCCAGCAACCCTACAATAACAACCCAGCCTGTCCACAGCCCAGCGCTGCCCAGCAACCCTACAATAACAACCCAGCCTGTCCACAGACCGGCGCTCCTCAGCAACCCTACAATAACAACCCAGCCTGTCCACAGCCCACCGCTCCCCAGCAACCCTACAATAACAACCCAGCCTGTCCACAGCCCCAGTGCTACCCAGCAACCCTACAATAACAACCCAGCCTGTCCACAGCCCAGCGCTCCCCAGCAACCCTATAATAACAAACCAGCCTCTCCACAGCCCAGCACTGCCCAGCAACCCTACAATAACAACCCAGCCTGTCCACAGCCCAGCGCTGCCCAGCAACCCTACAATAACAACCCAGCCTGTCCACAGACCGGCGCTCCTCAGCAACCCTACAATAACAACCCAGCCTGTCCACAGCCCAGCGCTCCCCAGCAACCCTACAATAACAACCCAGCCGCTCCACAGCCCAGCGCTGCCCAGCAACCCTACAATAACAACCCAGCCTCTCCACAGCCCAGTGCTCCCCAGGAACCCTACAATAACAACCCAACCTGTCCACAGCCCAGCACTCCCCAGCAACCCTACAATAACAACCCAGCCTGTCCACAGACCGGCGCTCCTCAGCAACCCTACGATAACAACCCAGCCTCTCCACAGCCCCAGTGCTCCCCAGCAACCCTACAATAACAACCCAACCTGTCCACAGCCCAGCACTCCCCAGCAACCCTACAATAACAACCCAGCCTGTCCACACCCTCAGTGCCCCCCAGCAACCCTACAATAACAACCCAGCCTGTCCACAGCCCAGCGCTGCCCAGCAACCCTACAATAACAACCCAGCCACTCCACAGCCCCAGCGCTGCCCAGCAACCCTACAATAACAACCCAGCCTCTCCACGGACCAGCGCTGCCCAGCAACCCTACAATAACAACCCAGCCTGTCCACGGCCCAGCGCTCCCCAGCAACCCTACAATAACAACCCAGCCTCTCCACGGCCCAGCGCTCCCCAGCTACCCTACAATAACAACCCAGCCTGTCCACAGCCCAGCCCTCCCCAGCAACCCTGCAATAACAACCCAGCATGTCCACAGCCCAGCGCTCCCCAGCAACCCTACAATAACAACCCAGCCTGTCCACAGCCCAGCGCTGCCCAGCAACCCTACAATAACAACCCAGCCGCTCCACAGCCCCAGCGCTGCCCAGCAACCCTACAATAACAACCCAGCCTCTCCACAGCCCAGTGCTCCCCAGGAACCCTACAATAACAACCCAACCTGTCCACAGCCCAGCACTCCCCAGCAACCCTACAATAACAACCCAGCCTGTCCACAGACCGGCGCTCCTCAGCAACCCTACAATAACAACCCAGCCTCTCCACAGCCCCAGTGCTCCCCAGCAACCCTACAATAACAACCCAACCTGTCCACAGCCCAGCACTGCCCAGCAACCCTACAATAACAACCCAGCCTGTCCACAGCCTCAGTGCCCCCCAGCAACCCTACAATAACAACCCAGCCTGTCCACAGCCCAGCGCTCCCCAGCAACCCTACAATAACAACCGAGCCTGTCCACGGCCCCAGCGCTGCCCAGCAACTCTACAATAACAACCCAGACTGTCGACAGCCCAGCGCTCCCCAGCAACCCTACAATAACAACCCAGCCTGTCCACAGCCCAGCGCTCCCCAGCAACCCTACAATAACAACCCAGCCTATTCACAGCCCCAGCTCTGCCCAGCAACCCTACAATAACAACCCAGCCTGTCCACAGCCCCAGTGCTCCCCAGCTACCCTACAATAACAACCCAGCCTCTCCACAGCCCAGCGCTCCCCAGCAACCCTACAATAACAACCCAGCCTCTCCACAGCCCAGCACTCCCCAGCTACCCTACAATAACAACCCAGCCTGTCCACAGCCCAGCGCTCCCCAGCAACCCTACAATAACAACCCAGCCTGTCCACAGCCCAGCGCTCCCCAGCAACCCTACAATAACAACCCAGCCTGTTCACAGCCCCAGCTCTGCCCAGCAACCCTACAATAACAACCCAGCCTCTCCACAGCCCAGTGCTAAGCAGAAACCCTACAATAACAACCCAGCCTGTCCACGGCCCCAGCGCTGCCCAGCAACTCTACAATAACAACCCAGCCTGTCGACAGCCCAGCGCTCCCCAGCAACCCTACAATAACAACCCAGCCTGTCCACAGCCCAGCGCTCCCCAGCAACCCTACAATAACAACCCAGCCTGTCCACAGCCCAGCGCTCCCCAGCAACCCTAAAATAACAACCAAGCCTGTCCACAGCCCAGCGCTGCCCAGCAACCCTACAATAACAACCCAGCCTGTCCACAGACCGGCGCTCCTCAGCAACCCTACAATAACAACCCAGCCTCTCCACAGCCCCAGTGCTCCCCAGCAACCCTACAATAACAACCCAGCCTGTCCACAGCCCAGCGCTCCCCAGCAACCCTACAATAACAACCCAGCCTGTCCACGGCCCCAGCGCTGCCCAGCAACTCTACAATAACAACCCAGCCTGTCGACAACCCAGCACTGCCCAGCAACCCTACAATAACAACCCAGCCTGTCCACGGCCCAGCCTGCCCAGCAACCCTACAATAACAACCCAGCCTGTCCACAGCCCAGCACTCCCCAGCAACCCTACAATAACAACCCAGCCTGTCCACACCCTCAGTGCCCCCCAGCAACCCTACAACAACAACCCAGCCTGTCCACAGCCCAGCGCTGCCCAGCAACCCTACAATAACAACCCAGCCACTCCACAGCCCCAGCGCTGCCCAGCAACCCTACAATAACAACCCAGCCTCTCCACAGCCCAGTGCTGCCCAGCAACCCTACAATAACAACCCAGCCTGTCCACAGCCCAGCGCTCCCCAGCAACCCTACAATAACAACCCAGCCTGTCCACAGACCGGCGCTCCTCAGCAACCCTACAATAACAACCCAGCCTGTCCACAGCCCAACACTGCCCAGCAACCCTACAATAACAACCCAGCCTGTCCACAGCCCAGCGCTGCCCAGCAACCCTACAATAACAATCCAGCCTGTCCACAGACCGGCGCTCCTCAGCAACCCTACAATAACAACCCAGCCTCTCCACAGCCCACCGCTCCCCAGCAACCCTACAATAACAACCCAGCCTGTCCACAGCCCAGTGCTACCCAGCAACCCTACAATAACAACCCAGCCTGTCCACAGCCCAGCGCTCCCCAGCAACCCTATAATAACAAACCAGCCTCTCCACAGCCCAGCACTGCCCAGCAACCCTACAATAACAACCCAGCCTGTCCACAGCCCAGCGCTGCCCAGCAACCCTACAATAACAACCCAGCCTGTCCACAGACCGGCGCTCCTCAGCAACCCTACAATAACAACCCAGCCTGTCCACAGCCCAGCGCTCCCCAGCAACCCTACAATAACAACCCAGCCGCTCCACAGCCCAGCGCTGCCCAGCAACCCTACAATAACAACCCAGCCTCTCCACAGCCCAGTGCTCCCCAGGAACCCTACAATAACAACCCAACCTGTCCACAGCCCAGCACTCCCCAGCAACCCTACAATAACAACCCAGCCTGTCCACACCCTCAGTGCCCCCCAGCAACCCTACAATAACAACCCAGCCTGTCCACAGCCCAGCGCTGCCCAGCAACCCTACAATAACAACCCAGCCACTCCACAGCCCCAGCGCTGCCCAGCAACCCTACAATAACAACCCAGCCTCTCCATGGCCCAGCGCTGCCCAGCAACCCTACAATAACAACCCAGCCTGTCCACGGCCCAGCGCTCCCCAGCAACCCTACAATAACAACCCAGCCTCTCCACAGCCCAGCGCTCCCCAGCTACCCTACAATAATAACCCAGCCTGTCCACAGCCCAGCCCTCCCCAGCAACCCTGCAATAACAACCCAGCCGCTCCACAGCCCCAGCGCTGCCCAGCAACCCTACAATAACAACCCAGCCTCTCCACAGCCCAGTGCTCCCCAGGAACCCTACAATAACAACCCAACCTGTCCACAGCCCAGCACTCCCCAGCAACCCTACAATAACAACCCAGCCTGTCCACAGACCGGCGCTCCTCAGCAACCCTACAATAACAACCCAGCCTCTCCACAGCCCCAGTGCTCCCCAGCAACCCTACAATAACAACCCAACCTGTCCACAGCCCAGCACTGCCCAGCAACCCTACAATAACAACCCAGCCTGTCCACAGCCTCAGTGCCCCCCAGCAACCCTACAATAACAACCCAGCCTGTCCACAGCCCAGCGCTCCCCAGCAACCCTACAATAACAACCGAGCCTGTCCACGGCCCCAGCGCTGCCCAGCAACTCTACAATAACAACCCAGCCTGTCGACAGCCCAGCGCTCCCCAGCAACCCTACAATAACAACCCAGCCTGTCCACATCCCAGCGCTCCCCAGCAACCCTACAACAACAACCCAGCCTATTCACAGCCCCAGCTCTGCCCAGCAACCCTACAATAACAACCCAGCCTGTCCACAGCCCCAGTGCTCCCCAGCTACCCTACAATAACAACCCAGCCTCTCCACAGCCCAGCGCTCCCCAGCAACCCTACAATAACAACCCAGCCTCTCCACAGCCCAGCACTCCCCAGCTACCCTACAATAACAACCCAGCCTGTCCACAGCCCAGCGCTCCCCAGCAACCCTACAATAACAACCCAGCCTGTCCACAGCCCAGCGCTCCCCAGCAACCCTACAATAACAACCCAGCCTGTTCACAGCCCCAGCTCTGCCCAGCAACCCTACAATAACAACCCAGCCTCTCCACAGCCCAGTGCTAAGCAGAAACCCTACAATAACAACCCAGCCTGTCCACGGCCCAGCGCTGCCCAGCAACCCTACAATAACAACCCAGCCTGTCCACAGCCCAGCGCTGCCCAGCAACCCTACAATAACAACCCAGCCTGTCCACAGCCCAGCGCTCCCCAGCAACCCTAAAATAACAACCCAGCCTGTCCACAGCCCAGCGCTGCCCAGCAACCCTACAATAACAACCCAGCCTGTCCACAGACCGGCGCTCCTCAGCAACCCTACAATAACAACCCAGCCTCTCCACAGCCCCAGTGCTCCCCAGCAACCCTAAAATAACAACCCAGCCTGTCCACAGCCTCAGTGCCCCCCAGCAACCCTACAATAACAACCCAGCCTGTCCACAGCCCAGCGCTCCCCAGCAACCCTACAATAACAACCCAGCCTGTCCACGGCCCCAGCGCTGCCCAGCAACTCTACAATAACAACCCAGCCTGTCGACAACCCAGCACTGCCCAGCAACCCTACAATAACAACCCAGCCTGTCCACGGCCCAGCCTGCCCAGCAACCCTACAATAACAACCCAGCCTGTCCACAGCCCAGCACTCCCCAGCAACCCTACAATAACAACCCAGCCTGTCCACACCCTCAGTGCCCCCCAGCAACCCTACAATAACAACCCAGCCTTTCCACAGCCCAGCGCTGCCCAGCAACCCTACAATAACAACCCAGCCACTCCACAGCCCCAGCGCTGCCCAGCAACCCTACAATAACAACCCAGCCTCTCCACAGCCCAGTGCTGCCCAGCAACCCTACAATAACAACCCAGCCTGTCCACGGCCCAGCGCTCCCCAGCAACCCTACAATAACAACCCAGCCTCTCCACGGCCCAGCGCTCCCCAGCAACCCTACAATAACAACCCAGCCTCTCCACAGCCCAGCGCTCCCCAGCTACCCTACAATAACAACCCAGCCTCTCCACAGCCCAGTGCTCCCCAGCTACCCTACAATAACAACCCAGCCTGTCCACAGCCCAGCCCTCCCCAGCAACCCTGCAATAACAACCCAGCATGTACACAGCCCAGCGCTCCCCAGCAACCCTACAATAACAACCCAGCCTGTCCACAGCCCAGCGCTGCCCAGCAACCCTACAATAACAACCCAGCCGCTCCACAGCCCCAGCCCTCCCCAGCAACCCTGCAATAACAACCCAGCATGTCCACAGCCCAGCGCTCCCCAGCAACCCTACAATAACAACCCAGCCTGTCCACAGCCCAGCGCTGCCCAGCAACCCTACAATAACAACCCAGCCGCTCCACAGCCCCAGCGCTGCCCAGCAACCCTACAATAACAACCCAGCCTCTCCACAGCCCAGTGCTCCCCAGGAACCCTACAATAACAACCCAACCTGTCCACAGCCGAGCACTCCCCAGCAACCCTACAATAACAACCCAGCCTGTCCACAGACCGGCGCTCCTCAGCAACCCTACAATAACAACCCAGCCTCTCCACAGCCCCAGTGCTCCCCAGCAACCCTACAATAACAACCCAACCTGTCCACAGCCCAGCACTGCCCAGCAACCCTACAATAACAACCCAGCCTGTCCACAGCCTCAGTGCCCCCCAGCAACCCTACAATAACAACCCAGCCTGTCCACAACCCAGCGCTCCCCAGCAACCCTACAATAACAACCCAGCCTGTCCACGGCCCCAGCGCTGCCCAGCAACTCTACAATAACAACCCAGCCTGTCGACAGCCCAGCGCTCCCCAGCAACCCTACAATAACAACCCAGCCTGTCCACAGCCCAGCGCTCCCCAGCAACCCTACAATAACAACCCAGCCTATTCACAGCCCCAGCTCTGCCCAGCAACCCTACAATAACAACCCAGCCTGTCCACAGCCCCAGTGCTCCCCAGCTACCCTACAATAACAACCCAGCCTCTCCACAGCCCAGCGCTCCCCAGCAACCCTACAGTAACAACCCAGCCTCTCCACAGCCCAGCACTCCCCAGCTACCCTACAATAACAACCCAGCCTGTCCACAGCCCAGCGCTCCCCAGCAACCCTACAATAACAACCCAGCCTGTCCACAGCCCAGCGCTCCCCAGCAACCCTACAACAACAATCCAGCCTGTTCACAGCCCCAGCTCTGCCCAGCAACCCTACAATAACAACCCAGCCTCTCCACAGCCCAGTGCTAAGCAGCAACCCTACAATAACAACCCAGCCTGTCCACGGCCCAGCGCTGCTCAGCAACCCTACAATAACAACCCAGCCTGTCCACAGCCCAGCGCTGCCCAGCAACCCTACAATAACAACCCAGCCTGTCCACAGACCGGCGCTCCTCAGCAACCCTACAATAACAACCCAGCCTCTCCACAGCCCCATTGCTCCCCAGCAACCCTACAATAACAACCCAACCTGTCCACAGCCCAGCACTGCCCAGCAACCCTACAATAACAACCCAGCCTGTCCACAGCCTCAGTGCCCCCCAGCAACCCTACAGTAACAACCCAGCCTGTCCACAGCCCAGCGCTCCCCAGCAACCCTACAATAACAACCCAGCCTGTCCACGGCCCCAGCGCTGCCCAGCAACTCTACAATAACAACCCAGCCTGTCGACAGCCCAGCGCTCCCCAGCAACCCTACAATAACAACCCAGCCTGTCCACAGCCCAGCGCTCCCCAGCAACCCTACAATAACAACCCAGCCTATTCACAGCCCCAGCTCTGCCCAGCAACCCTACAATAACAACCCAGCCTGTCCACAGCCCCAGTGCTCCCCAGCTACCCTACAATAACAACCCAGCCTCTCCACAGCCCAGCGCTCCCCAGCAACCCTACAGTAACAACCCAGCCTCTCCACAGCCCAGCACTCCCCAGCTACCCTACAATAACAACCCAGCCTGTCCACAGCCCAGCGCTCCCCAGCAACCCTACAATAACAACCCAGCCTGTCCACAGCCCAGCGCTCCCCAGCAACCCTACAATAACAACCCAGCCTGTTCACAGCCCCAGCTCTGCCCAGCAACCCTACAATAACAACCCAGCCTCTCCACAGCCCAGTGCTAAGCAGCAACCCTACAATAACAACCCAGCCTGTCCACGGCCCAGCGCTGCTCAGCAACCCTACAATAACAACCCAGCCTGTCCACAGCCCAGCGCTGCCCAGCAACCCTACAATAACAACCCAGCCTGTCCACAGCCCAGCGCTGCCCAGCAACCCTAAAATAACAACCCAGCCTGTCCACAGCCCAGCGCTCCTCAGCAACCCTACAATAACAACCCAGCCTGTCCACAGCCCAGCGCTGCCCAGCAACCCTACAATAACAACCCAGCCTGTCCACAGACCGGCGCTCCTCAGCAACCCTACAATAACAACCCAGCCTCTCCACAGCCCACCGCTCCCCAGCAACCCTACAATAACAACCCAGCCTGTCCACAGCCCAGCACTGCCCAGCAACCCTACAATAACAACCCAGCCTGTCCACAGCAAGCGCTCCCCAGCAACCCTACAATAACAACCCAGCCTGTCCACAGCCCAGCACTGCCCAGCAACCCTACAATAACAACCCAGCCTGTCCACAGCCCAGCGCTGCCCAGCAACCCTACAATAACAACCCAGCCTGTCCACAGACCGGCGCTCCTCAGCAACCCTACAATAACAACCCAGCCTCTCCACAGCCCACCGCTCCCCAGCAACCCTACAATAACAACCCAGCCTGTCCACAGCCCAGCGCTGCCCAGCAACCCTACAATAACAACCCAGCCGCTCCACAGCCCCAGCGCTGCCCAGCAACCCTACAATAACAACCCAGCCTGTCCACAGCCCAGTGCTCCCCAGGAACCCTACAACAACAACCCAACCTGTCCACAGCCCAGCACTGCCCAGCAACCCTACAATAACAACCCAGCCTGTCCACGGCCCCAGTGCTCCCAGCAACCCTACAATAACAACTCAGCCTGTCCACAGTCCCAGCGCTCCCCAGCAACCCTACAATAACAACCCAGCCTGTTAACAGCCCCAGCGCTGGCCAGCAACCCTACAATAACAACCCAGCCTGTCCACGGCCCAGCCTGCCCAGCAACCCTACAATAACAACCCAGCCTGTCCACAGCCCAGCACTGCCCAGCAACCCTACAATAACAACCCAGCCTGTCCACAGACCGGCGCTCCTCAGCAACCCTACAATAAGAACCCAGCCTGTCCACAGCCCAGCACTCCCCAGCAACCCTACAATAACAACCCAGCCTGTCCACAGCCCACCGCTCCCCAGCAACCCTACAATAACAACCCAGCCGCTCCAGAGCCCCAGCGCTGCCCAGCAACTCTACAATAACAACCCAGCCTGTCGACAGCCCAGCACTGCCCAGCAACCCTACAATAACAACCCAGCCGCTCCACAGCCGCAGCGCTGCCCAGCAACTCTACAATAACAACCCAGCCTGTCCACAGCCCAGCACTGCCCAGCAACCCTACAATAACAACCCAGCCTGTCCACAGCCCAGCACTGCCCAGCAACCCTACAATAACAACCCAGCCTGTCCACAGTCCAGTGCCCCCCAGCAACCCTACAATAACAACCCAGCCTGTCCACAGCCCAGCGCTCCCCAGCAACCCTACAATAACAACCCAGCCTGTCCACAGTCCAGTGCTGCCCAGCAACCCTACAATAACAACCCAGCCTGTCCACAGCCCAGTGCTGCCCAGCAACCCTACAATAACAACCCAGCCTGTCCACAGCCCAGCGCTCCCCAGCAACCCTACAATAACAACCCAGCCTGTCCACAGCTCAGCGCTGCCCAGCAACCCTACAATAACAACCCAGCCTGTCCACGGCCCAGCCTGCCCAGCAACCCTACAATAACAACCCAGCCTGTCCACAGTCCAGTGCTGCCCAGCAACCCTACAATAACAACCCAGCCTGTCCACAGCCCAGCGCTCCCCAGCAACCCTACAATAACAACCCAGCCTGTCCACAGTCCAGTGCTGCCCAGGAGTCAGGGCTGGCAGCATTGCCCTAGGGCGGCGCTAGAGGCTGGGCTGCAGGGGGGGGCAGCAGGGGGCTCTGCCCGGGCAGTCAGGGCCCCCATGGCCCCAGGGCGGCGCTAGGGGCTGGGCTGCAGGGGTGGGCAGCAGGGGGCTCTGCCTGGGCAGTCAGGGCTCCCCATGGCCCCAGGGCGGCGCTGGGGGATGGGCTGCGGGGGGGGGGGCAGCAGGGGGGAGCAGGGGGCTCTGCCCGGGCAGTCAGGGCTCCCCGTGGTCCCAGGGCGGCGCTAGGGGCTGGGCTGCAGGGGGTGGGGGGTAGCAGGGGGCTCTGCCCAGGCAGTCAGGGCTCCCCATGGCCCCAGGGCGGCGCTAGGGGCTGGGCTGCAGGGGGTGGGGGGTAGCAGGGGGCTCTGCCCGGGCAGTCAGGGCTCCCCATGGCCCCAGGGCGGCGCTAGGAGCTGGGCTGTGGGGGGGCAGCAGGGGGCTCTGCCCAGGCACTCAGGGCTCCCCATGGCCCCAGGGCGGCGCTAGGGGCTGGGCTGCCGGGGGGGGGGGGTAGCAGGGGGCTCTGCCCGGGCAGTCAGGGCTCCCCATGGCCCCAGGGCGGCGCTAGGAGTTGTGCTGCAGGGGGGGGCAGCAGGGGGCTCTGCCCGGGCAGTCAGGGCTCCCCATGGCCCCAGGGCGGCGCTAGGGGCTGGGCTGCAGGGGGGGGCAGCAGGGGGCTCTGCCCGGGCAGTCAGGGCTCCCCATGGCCCCAGGGCGGCGCTAGGGGCTGGGCTGCAGGGGGGGGGCAGCAGGGGGCTCTGCCCGGGCAGTCAGGGCTCCCCATGGCCCCAGGGCGGCGCTAGGGGCTGGGCTGCAGGGGGCAGGGGCAGCGGGGGGCTCTGCCCGGGCAGTCAGGGCTCCCCATGGCCCCAGGGCGGCGCTAGGGGCTGGGCTGCAGGGGGCAGGGGCAGCGGGGGGCTCTGCCCGGGCAGTCAGGGCTGGCCCGATGCCCCAGGGCGGCACGGGGGGCTTTGTGGGGAGCAGTGGTACCCCAGGCTGGAGGAGATGGAGGGGGCGTCCCACACACTCAGGCTGTGGCCGGTAAAGGGCGCGCAGTGTAGCTGGTGTTTGTGGGCAGGGGAGACATCTCCTGCTGGCAGAAAACATCCTCCCCCCCCCAGCGGCAGCGGCTTTGTCGGCATGAGGCTGTTGACAGTGACATTTTTTATCGATAAAACTTTTGTCCTTCAGGAGTGTTCTTCTGACCCTGCTGCCGGGCTCCCTCTCCCGCGCTGCCCCCGCTCCCGGCTCACCCTGCCTGATTGGCTCGGGGCTGGCAGCTGCGGGCGCGGAGCTGAGCAAGTCCAGAGAAATAGAGAAGTTGATGGTCTGAGAGGCGCGTGGGCTGCGGAGGAACTGAAAGCACCTGGGGATCCTGGGCCCCTCGTCTTGCAGCCCTGACGCCCGCCAGAGCCCGGATCCTCCTTCCCCTGCCAGGATGCTGCTCCCTCTGCTGCTCCTCCCCTGGGCATGGGGGGCCCTGGCCTGTAAGTGGGGACCCCCCCTGCCCTTTTTGCTCCCAGGGATGCGTGGGGATGGTGCAATCCTAGAGCCAGGGTGGGGAAGTACCAGGCTGGGCTAGTGACCCTGGCTGGGGGAGTAGGACGGGGGAGGCAGCTTAGGGATCAGCAGGGAGACCCCGTAGTGCAGGATTGTTTACGGGACAGAGACTCATTAATCTCTCTCCCCACCCGCTTTCTCCTCCACTTGTTCCCTGCCCCCGTCCCAGCCTCCCCTCCTGTCACTCCAGTGTCTGTCACCCTCCGGGTGCTCCACATCGATGTCTTCCACAACGCCAGCTCCACGGACATGGCGGGGATGGCCCTGCTGGGCGACCTGGAGACCCACTCCCTGGCCTGCAGCACCTGCGAGATCCGCTTCCTGCAGTCCTGGGCCCGGCAGGGCCTGACTCCGAAGGAGTGGCAGGACCTGGAGCTGCTGATCCATTATTACCTGTTCGACTTCAATCGGACTGTGACCAGAATAGCCCAGCAGCAGGGAATAGGCTGTGAGTATGGAGCGGTCTGAGGGGATCCCTCTCCCCCCCACCCCCCCAAACCCAGAGTGCTGAGCACTGACACACTCACCACAGCCACGGAGTGTGTCACTGGGGGCAAGACACCCAGTCCCTGGCCCTTGGGCTAATCGGAGCCGGCGTCCCCCAGAGGGGAAACACCCGTGTCCCATTCCCCAGCCAGCTCTGGGGCCAGATTGTAGCTGCACTTCCTAGAGGGGAAAGGCCCCGTGTCCCACTCCCTGAGCCGAGGCTCCTGGTCTTTCCTGACACGTACCCTGAGCCTTGGAAAGCAGCTCATTTGGGCAGGGTCTGTATCTCAGCAAGTCCGTGACCAAGAGACCCCCAATTTGCACCACAAACTCTGCCTCAGGCACCGATGTAACACACCGATTTTTGAGCCAATCTGACTATGCCTGAGAAAAATCAGCTTTAAACAGAAACAGCAACTTACCCTTAACTCCAGCCAGGGCCGCCCCACAATCCCGGTGCCGTCGTGTGGCCAAATATCCTCATGGCACCTGACGTTATGTCTTTACTCCCCCCGTCTCTCTGTTTCTGCCCCCTCCCGGGACCTCCGGACGCCCGTCCTCATCCCCCTGCCCTTCCTGTTCCAGACCCCATTCTTACCCAGGGCTCCCTCGGCTGCGAGCTGCACCCCAACGGCACCTCGAGGGGATTCTATGATGTCGGACTGAACGGCGACGACTTCATCAGCTTGGACGTGGATGGAGGCACCTGGGTCGCTCGGTCGCAGGACAAGCTGGCTCTCTACGTCCGAGACCTTCTCATCCAGAATAAGGGCGCAACCATCACGCTTCAGTTTCTCCTGAGAACAACGTGTGTCAATGAGATCAAGAGCTTTGTCCAGTACGGGAAAGAGTCTCTGGAGAGGCAAGGTGAGGCTGGTCACCACTCCCCGCTCGCTGAGATGCAGCCACCTCTGGGGTGGGGCAGGGGGACTGTTTGTATAGTGACCCTTGCCTGGTGTACAAATGCAGCTATAGCTGGGGTGGAGCACAGTAGCTATTTCACAGCCGCACCGCAGCGCCGTTTAGGACAGGAAGTGAAGGGGGATCCGTCACCACTGGTAACTGCAGGGGACAGAATTGGCGTCTGGCCAGGACAGCGGGGCCAACGCCTGACCCCGGGGAGCGGAGCTGGGCTTGGCTAGTGAGTCCCTGAGGCTCAGGCTGAATCGTCCCCTCCCCCCCGCCCCGTCTCTCTCCTCCTGTCTCAGAGCGGCCGGTCGCCGTGGTGTTTGCCCGAGCGCCTCCCCCAGCCGGGCCCCCCGCGCCGGTACTGCTGGTTTGCCGGGTCACCGGTTTCTACCCCCGGCCCGTCCGCGTGGCCTGGCTGCAGGACGGGGAGGAGGTGGTGCCGGGCTGGTGGCTGAACTCCAGCGGGATCCTGCCCAACGCGGACCTGACCTACCAGCTGCGCAGCTCCCTGGGCGTGGAGCCGGGCGCCGGGCACAGCTACGCCTGCCGGGTGCAGCACAGCAGCCTGGGGGGCCAGAGCCTGCTGATCCCCTGGGGTAGGTGCACGTCCCCGGGGGTGGGGGCGGTCGTGGTCTCTGGGGGCTTTTCCTGCACGTCCTGAGTGGGACGGGGGTGGGCCCAGGCAGCGGGATTGGGGCGCAGGGAGGCAGAGGGGGTGGGTGAGGGCCGTGGAGATGGATCAGGGGGAGCTCCCCAACTCACTCTGCCCGGATTGGCTCCGGCTGGCAGCTGCGGGCGCAGAGCTGAGCAGAGACAGACAAAGGGAGAAGTTGGCAGGGGGGTGTGGGCTGCGGAGGAACTGAAAGCACATTGGGAGCAGGATGGAGGAGCTGAGGGGAACAGGACAAGACTGGGATGGGGAGTCAGAACTAGAGTGGGGGAAGCTGAGGGGGTGGGAAGGTGGGGGGAGAAGGGGGGGCTGAGGGAACTGAGCTGGGGAGGCCGAGGGCCATGGGTCAGCGTGGGAGGAGCAGTGGGGACTCCAGGGGAGGCAGAGGGAGCAGGGCTGGGGGGGCTGAGGGCCGTGGGTCGGGGGTGGGAGGCACAGGGGGGACACGGGGGAGGCAGAGGGAACAGGATCAGGGTGGGGGCTGAGGACAGGGCGTTGCAGTGTGGGGAGCAGGGGGGACGGGGGGAGGCAGAGGGAACAGGGCCCACACTCCTGTCCCCGGTCCCAGCCCGGCACCCCCTGTGTTACAGAGCAGAGCAGGCCCTGGGGCCCCGGCCTGGCCGTGGGCATCACCCTGGGGGTTCTGGCCGTAGCCGCCGTGGCCGTGGTGCTGTGGCGGAGGAGACGCAGGTGAGTCCTCCCCTCTCGGGGGTGGGGGGGCTGCTGCACCCCCTAACCCATCCCCTCTGCTCTCTCCTTCCAGGGGCTACCAGGACGTTAGACCAGGGGAGTCCAGGCCCTGAGGGGGCGGCACCGGCCCAGGCGTGGGGACCAGCCCCTCCCCTGGGGACATGGAACTCAGGGCTGGATCGGTGCCGAGGGCCCCGAGGGCAGGACTGGATCGGGGCCCTGGGAGATTGGGGCCGGGGTGTGGGGTGGGATTCTCCTCCCTCTGGGACGTTCGGGGCACGTTGGACACTTGGGGGCGCTGTGGGACCGCTGGGATCCAGGAGCCCCCGGCGCTGTCCTGTCCTGTTCAATACACCCTTCAGGGAGGGGCTGCCCAGCGGGCCCCCCCCCCCCGGGGCTGTAGGAGCCAGGCCTGCGTGCAGGGATCAGGCCCAGCTACCTACACAAAGGTGTTGGTGTCACAGGTCTCAGCCCCCACTTGGAGCTGTTGGGTTCCAATGTGGGGACCTGCACTGGTTTCCCTCTAAACTAAAATCCTAGTTTAGATCTGGTAAAGCTGCCACCACTCAATCAGGAAATGTGGATTGAGACACAGTCCTTCCCCAAAATCCTAGGGGATCCCAAGAGCCCCAAATCCATGGAGTTCTTACACCCAGGAGAAACAAACCATTCCCCCTGCTTCCTCCCCCCTCCCTTTTCCTAGGAGAGACACCGGGATCCAACTACAGAGGGATGCCTCCCCCTCCCCTTTCCCTGAGAATCCACCCAAGGAAAGAGTCACCAAGTCCTTAATAGAAAAGAAAAGAATTTATTAAAGAATAAAAAGAAAGTCACTGTCTCTGTAACCGAAATAGAACAATACACAGAGTCTAACCTGTAAACCTGGAGAGCATCCCCCTCCCCCTTTCTTTCTCAGTGAAAGCAAAGTAACAGCAAACAGGAATAAAGAATTTCCTTTAGCAAACCCACAATTGCAAATATAGAAATCAAATTATAAGACTAACCCGCCTTTCTAATTAATACTCACTATTACATAGTAGAAACTACTCCAGGAGAACTTGGAGACATGACTGGTCTCTCTTAGATCCAAAAAGAGAACTAACAAAGAACACAGACAAAGGCTTCCCTCCACAGAGATTTGAAAAAATCTTGTCTCTGATTGGTCCTCTGGTCAGGTGTCCACAGGTACTGCTTGTTAACCCTTTACAGGTAGACAAAAACCTTAACCCTTAACTAACTGTTTATGACACTAGGCATAACCCTAGGTAACTCAGGAGGGTGGAAAGCCATAAGTGTCAATAAAGCCTTCTGTACTAGGCCTGAATGAACTAAAGTCACTCCATGTCTGACCAAAGCGCTTCCATGGTTATGTTTGAACTTTAATCAACCTGGCAGGCCAGTAACCGAGAATGGATTGTACAACAGCTAGCTCAGCCGTGGTACTGCCAGGAGATACTGATGAGGCTGCTTACACCTGGCTGGGGGGGGGGGAGGGGGGCAGAATAACGGATCCAGGAAAGTAAAACAAGGGAACTGTTCACAGAAGAGTTACTAACGAGCTAAAGTGGTTTTTGCCAAGTATGACTTAACTGCTTAATGTAATTGCTATTGCAAAGTGTATTTGCTGCATAGGAATGAAAGGTGGGGGGAGAGGAGGAGTGTGGGGGTGATGGGAATGCTTAGCTGAAGTTATGTATAAAGAGAGGAAAACGGCTTGGATCGGGGTGCAGGATTAGAGATTGCGATGTCTCCCTGGCACCTTATTTGGGCTCAAATAAACTTGGTTTGCTCCTCCACCCTGGTGTGTTAATTAGTGCGGCGCACACCGGGCAACGAACCCCTGTTGCTCTCCTCGGCCCTCTGTGCCGGCAACAAAGGGGTGGGTGTGGGAGGGGGCGTGGGAGCCAGGGGGGCCCTGGCAGGGTGTCCAGGCTGAGCTGGGTCCCCAGGTAGCGAGTGGGTTTCCCGTGGGACATTGGCCCAGCTACCCCCAGGGAGCCCTGACCACACTACGGCCCGTGGGGCGCCGGGGAGGCTGCTCCAAGTCACTGGCTGGGCTGGGCTGAGAGCTCCTGGGGGCAGGCCCCCCCCAGAGCTGGGTGTGAGGGACCCGGGCTCCAGGGGTAGGTTCTGTCTCTTTGTTCCGCGTCTGTGCAGCACCGAGCGCAAGGGGGTCCTGGGCACGACCGGGCTCCTCGGCCCTGCGGTAACAGCGATAACAACAGTCCTGGCTGGGGAGGGGAAATGGGTTCGAGTGGTGGGGCGGTGTCTGACGAAGTGGGGGGGTTTCTTGGTTTTTCTGTGTTTCCCAGGGGGTTGCATGCAGGGGGGTGGGACTCAGTGTCCCGGGTGTTACTGGTTTAACGAGGGGAGGGGAGCAGGAGTTTGTTGGGACACAGGACCGGAGAGGGACTCGGGACCCCGGCGATGGCCTGGAGGATGGAGACCTTAGCGACTGGTGACCTGGTGACCCGGAGACCCGGCTCAGGAGTCGCAGCCGGTTCTGGCCAGTGGGAGGTCAATGGGCTGCGGGGAGAGGACCCCGGTGACCTGACCAGCCGGCTCCAGCCAGAGGGGCCAGAGGGGGGGCTGAGAGGAGAGGAGACCCAGGCCTTCCTGCTTACGACCCTGTTTCCCTGGAGAGAAGCCAATGGACAGAGGGGGCTTGGGGCCGGGGGTATCGGAGGCCCAGCTGGGAAGCAGGGGGGCTCGGGGCTGGAGGGGGGAGCAGGCAGAGCCCCCCTGGCTGCAGGGGGACTGGGATGTGCTGGGCTGAGGGAGGCCAGGCCTGAGGTCCTGAGAGTTTCCTGTGCTGGGTTCAACCCTCAATAAACCTCCTGTGTTACGCTGGGGGAGAGTCGCTCCGGGCTAGAGAGCAAGGTGAGGGGAGGATTGTCCCCTTCGGGGGTTAGGAGGCCCGGGGGGCCCAGAGCGAGGGGACTCCCTGAGGGGCCCACGGCAGAGACAGACATGCTGAGGCTCAGGGAGAAGCGGCTCCAGGAGGTGGAGGGGCCTGACCCCGGGAGAGAGTGGCCCCCCGAGAAGGGCTGTTGCACTGAAAGGGGCCCCCCCCACGGACCGCACGGGGCCACGAGTGGGCACCATCTGTGAGTCCGTGACAGGGTGTTATTCAGGACTCCTGGGTTCTATCCTGAGCTCTGGGAGGGCGCTCGGGTCCAGTGGGTTAGAGCAGGGGGGCTGGGAGCCAGGACTCCTGGGTTCTGTCCCCAGTGTAGGAGGGGAGTGGGGGCTGGCCAGTTAGTGCAGAGGTGAGTGCACAGCAGCCCAGAGTCAAGAGAAGGGCAAATTCCCATCCAGACGCCTGCTGCCGCGGGCTGTGTCTGCACGGCAGGGCCCGAGCGGTGCGGCTCCCCGGCAGCCCAGGGCAGCCGGGAGGGGTTTATCCCCAGTGTGGGGCCGGCACCTCCCCGCACGGCACTCGCCCGGCTCACACATGCCCTGTTCTGCAGGACTGTGTGCACCTGGGGGGCTTGGCGACCCAGCTTTGTGCTGGGGTGTGGGGTCACAGCCTGACCCCAGAGCTCTGACCCCTAAGCTACAGAGCGCTGCTGGGATAAGCATTATGTGTAGATCAGGCCACAGGCAGGGCTCAGGGGGACCATCCATGGGGGACCGGGACGTGGGGCTGTTACTCTCCAGGGGGCTCTGTGATGGACTGGGAATGTTCTTAAGGTTTGCTCTGAATACGGTGTGGGTGCCTCAGTGTCCCCTGTGCAGTTCGTACGTCTCTAGGGGGTGGGATCAGGGGGTGGGATTGTTGTGGAGCCCTGGAGGGCAGGTGTGATGGTGCCTGCACAGGGACTGACCGACACTCTGTCTCCTGGCCACTGCTGGCCTGGGCCCCTCCCCGGCCAGGGGCCAACGGAAGGGGTTGGGGACAAAGAGACCAGGTGCCTCCTGGGCCGGGAAAGGGACAAAGGCCGGAGGAGGGGCTGGAGGGTGAGTCAGTTTGGAGCTGGCTGGGGAGATGGGGGGAGGCCCAGCACCGGGGTCTGGGCTCCCCACCCCCCAAGATGGACCCGGCTGAGGGGTCCTGTTGTCTGTACCTGAAAGCTCTGCTGGGGGCTGCGTCCTGTCGGCTAATAAACCTTCTGTGTCCCCGGCTGCCTGAGAGTCGCGGTGAGTCGCAGGAAGTGGGGGGTGCAGGGCCGTGACCCCCCCACACTCCGTGACAAGGGGGTTGGACCCACACGCCGCTGGGGGCTCTGTGCTGGGCGGACACTGAGTATATCGGGGGATGGGACCCCACAAGTTCTGGACACCCTCCTCTCTGCGTTACCCTGTGTGCCCCTTACTCGGGGTCCCACCTGTCCCCCACTCTCTCCCCGGTGTCCCCTCCAGCCGTGGGTGCACAGCGTTACTGTCATTCTCCTGCCCCACCTCCCACCCCACACCTCCCTGCTCTCTGCTCGGGCTGCCCCACATCCTGGGAGCGTGGCCGGAGGGCTCAGCTTTCCTTGTGCCTCCAGGGGACCCCGACTGTTCCCCACCTGCCTGCTGAGCTATCAGCCCCAGGGCAGGTCGGTCCTTCAGCCGAACACCTCTCCCTCCCCGGAGCATTTCCTGTGTCAGCACAACACTGTTCACAGCCCCAGCGCTGGCCAGCAACCCTACAATAACAACCCAGCCTGTCCACGGCCCAGCGCTCCCCAGCAACCCTACAATAACAACCCAGCCTGTTCACAGCCCCAGCGCTGGCCAGCAACCCTACAATAACAACCCAGCCTGTCCACGGCCCAGCGCTCCCCAGCAACCCTACAATAACAACCCAGCCTGTTCACAGCCCCAGCGCTGCCCAGCAACCCTGCAATAACAACCCAGCCTGTTAACAGCCCCAGCGCTGGCCAGCAACCCTACAATAACAACCCAGCCTGTTAACAGCCCCAGTGCTGGCCAGCAACCCTACAATAACAACCCAGCCTGTCCACAGCCCAGCGCTCCCCAGCAACCCTACAATAACCACCCAGCCTGTCCACAGCCCAGCACTCCCCAGCAACCCAACAATAACAACCCAGCCTGTCCACAGCCCAGCGCTCCCCAGCAACCCTACAATAACAACCCAGCCTGTCCACAGCCCAGCGCTCCCCAGCAACCCTACAATAACAACCCAGCCTGTTCACAGCCCCAGCGCTGGCCAGCAACCCTACAATAACAACCCAGCCTGTCCACACCCCCAGCGCTGCCCAGCAACCCTACAATAACAACCCAGCCTGTTAACAGCCCCAGCGCTGGCCAGCAACCCTACAATAACAACCCAGCCTGTTAACAGCCCCAGTGCTGGCTAGCAACCCTACAATAACAACCCAGCCTGTCCACAGCCCAGCGCTCCCCAGCAACCCTACAATAACAACCCAGCCTGTTCACAGCCCCAGCGCTGCCCAGCAACCCTGCAATAACAACCCAGCCTGTTAACAGCCCCAGCGCTGGCCAGCAACCCTACAATAACAACCCAGCCTGTTAACAGCCCCAGTGCTGGCCAGCAACCCTACAATAACAACCCAGCCTGTCCACAGCCCAGCGCTCCCCAGCAACCCTACAATAACCACCCAGCCTGTCCACAGCCCAGCACTCCCCAGCAACCCAACAATAACAACCCAGCCTGTCCACAGCCCAGCGCTCCCCAGCAACCCTACAATAACAACCCAGCCTGTCCACAGCCCAGCGCTCCCCAGCAACCCTACAATAACAACCCAGCCTGTTCACAGCCCCAGCGCTGGCCAGCAACCCTACAATAACAACCCAGCCTGTCCACACCCCCAGCGCTGCCCAGCAACCCTACAATAACAACCCAGCCTGTTAACAGCCCCAGCGCTGGCCAGCAACCCTACAATAACAACCCAGCCTGTTAACAGCCCCAGTGCTGGCTAGCAACCCTACAATAACAACCCAGCCTGTCCACAGCCCAGCGCTCCCCAGCAACCCTACAATAACAACCCAGCCTGTCCACACCCCCAGCGCTCCCCAGCAGCCCTACAATAACAACCCAGCCTGTCCACGGCCCAGCGCTCCCCAGCAACCCTGCAATAACACCCAGCCTGTCCACAGCCCAGCGCTCCCCAGCAACCCTGCAATAACAACCCAGCCTGTCCACAGCCCAGTGCTCCCCAGCAACCCTACAATAACAACCCAGCCTGTCCGCAGCCCAGCGCTCCCCAGCAACCCTACAATAACAACCCAGCCTGTACACAGCCCAGCCTGCCCAGCAACCCTACAATAACAACCCAGCCTGTACACAGCCCAGCGCTCCCCAGCAACCCTACAATAACAACCCAGCCTGTCCACACCCCCAGCGCTCCCCAGCAACCCTACAATAACAACCCAGCCTGTCCACAGCCCAGCGCTCCCCAGCAACCCTACAATAACAACCCAGCCTGTCCACAGCCCAGCGCTGCCCAGCAACCCTACAATAACAACCCAGCCTGTCCGCAGCCCAGTGCTCCCCAGCAACCCTACAATAACAACCCAGCCTGTCCGCAGCCCCAGCGCTCCCCAGCAACCCTACAATAACAACCCAGCCTGTCACCAGCCCAGCGCTCCCCAGCAACCCTACAATAACAACCCAGCCTCTCCACAGCCCAGCGCTGGCCAGCAACCCTACAATAACAACCCAGCCTGTCCGCAGCCCAGCGCTCCCCAGCAACCCTACAATAACAACCCAGCCTGTCCACAGTCCAGCGCTCCCCAGCAACCCTACAATAACAACCCAGCCTGTCCGCAGCCCAGCGCTCCCCAGCAACCCTACAATAACAACCCAGCCTGTCCACACCCCCAGCGCTCCCCAGCAACCCTACAATAACAACCCAGCCTGTCCGCAGCCCAGCGCTCCCCAGCAACCCTACAATAACAACCCAGCCTGTCCACAGCCCAGCGCTGGCCAGCAACCCTACAATAACAACCCAGCCTGTCCACAGCCCAGCGCTCCCAAGCAACCCTACAATAACAACCCAGCCTGTCCACGGCCCAGCGCTCCCCAGCAACCCTGCAATAACACCCAGCCTGTCCACAGCCTAGCGCTCCCCAGCAACCCTGCAATAACAACCCAGCCTGTCCACAGCCCAGCACTGCCCAGCAACCCTACAATAACAACCCAGCCTGTCCACGGCCCAGCGCTCCCCAGCAACCCTACAATAACAACCCAGCCTGTCCGCAGCCCAGCGCTCCCCAGCAACCCTACAATAACAACCCAGCCTGTACACAGCCCAGCCTGCCCAGCAACCCTACAATAACAACCCAGCCTGTACACAGCCCAGCGCTCCCCAGCAACCCTACAATAACAACCCAGCCTGTCCACACCCCCAGCGCTCCCCAGCAACCCTACAATAACAACCCAGCCTGTCCACAGCCCAGCGCTCCCCAGCAACCCTACAATAACAACCCAGCCTGTCCACAGCCCAGCGCTCCCCAGCAACCCTACAATAACAACCCAGCCTGTCCGCAGCCCAGTGCTCCCCAGCAACCCTACAATAACAACCCAGCCTGTCCACACCCCCAGCGCTCCCCAGCAACCCTACAATAACAACCCAGCCTGTCCGCAGCCCAGCGCTCCCCAGCAACCCTACAATAACAACCCAGCCTGTCCACAGCCCAGCGCTGGCCAGCAACCCTACAATAACAACCCAGCCTGTCCGCAGCCCAACGCTCCCCAGCAACCCTACAATAACAACCCAGCCTGTCCACAGTCCAGCGCTCCCCAGCAACCCTACAATAACAACCCAGCCTGTCCGCAGCCCAGCGCTCCCCAGCAACCCTACAATAACAACCCAGCCTGTCCACACCCCCAGCGCTCCCCAGCAACCCTACAATAACAACCCAGCCTGTCCGCAGCCCAGCGCTCCCCAGCAACCCTACAATAACAACCCAGCCTGTCCACAGCCCAGCGCTGGCCAGCAACCCTTCAATAACAACCCAGCCTGTCCACAGCCCAGCGCTCCCCAGCAACCCTACAATAACAACCCAGCCTGTCCGCAGCCCAGCGCTCCCCAGCAACCGTACAATAACAACCCAGACTGTCCACAGCCCAGCGCTCCCCAGCAACCCTACAATAACAACCCAGCCTGTCCACACCCCCAGCACTCCCCAGCAACCCTACAATAACAACCCAGCCTGTCCGCAGCCCAGCGCTCCCCAGCAACCCTACAATAACAACGCAGCCTGTCCACACCCCCAGCGCTCCCCAGCAACCCTACAATAACAACCCAGCCTGTCCGCAGCCCAGCGCTCCCCAGCAACCCTACAATAACAACGCAGCCTGTCCACAGCCCAGCGCTCCCCAGCAACCCTACAATAACAACCCAGCCTGTCCACACCCCCAGCACTCCCCAGCAACCCTACAATAACAACCCAGCCTGTCCACAGCCCAGCCTGCCCAGCAACCCTACAATAACAACCCAGCCCAGCGCTCCCCAGCAACCCTACAATAACAACCCAGCCTGTCCACAGCCCAGCGCTCCCCAGCAACCCTACAATAACAACCCAGCCTGTCCACACCCCCACCCCACCCCAGCAACCAAACAATAAAACCCCAGCCTGGCCACACCCCAGCGCTCCCCAGCAACCCTACAATAACAACCCACCCTGTCCGCAGCCCAGCGCTCCCCAGCAACCCTACAATAACAACGCAGCCTGTCCACAGCCCAGCGCTCCCCAGCAACCCTACAATAACAACCCAGCCTGTCCACACCCCCAGCACTCCCCAGCAACCCTACAATAACAACCCAGCCTGTCCGCAGCCCAGCGCTCCCCAGCAACCCTACAATAACAACGCAGCCTGTCCACAGCCCAGCGCTCCCCAGCAACCCTACAATAACAACCCAGCCTGTCCACACCCCCAGCACTCCCCAGCAACCCTACAATAACAACCCAGCCTGTCCACAGCCCAGCCTGCCCAGCAACCCTACAATAACAACCCAGCCCAGCGCTCCCCAGCAACCCTACAATAACAACCCAGCCTGTCCACAGCCCAGCGCTCCCCAGCAACCCTACAATAACAACCCAGCCTGTCCACACCCCCAGCGCTCCCCAGCAACCCTACAATAACAACCCAGCCTGTCCACAGCCCAGTGCTCCCCAGCAACCCTACAATAACAACCCAGCCTGTCCGCAGCCCAGCGCTTCCCAGCAACCCTACAATAACAACCCAGCCTGTCCACAGCCCAGCCTGCCCAGCAACCCTACAATAACAACCCAGCCCAGCGCTCCCCAGCAACCCTACAATAACAACCCAGCCTGTCCACAGCCCAGCGCTCCCCAGCAACCCTACAATAACAACCCAGCCTGTCCACACCCCCAGCGCTCCCCAGCAACCCTACAATAACAACCCAGCCTGTCCGCAGCCCAGCGCTCCCCAGCAACCCTACAATAACAACCCAGCCTGTCCACAGCCCAGCGCTCCCCAGCAACCCTACAATAACAACCCAGCCTGTCCGCAGCCCAGCGCTCCCCAGCAACCCTACAATAACAACCCAGCCTGTCCACAGCCCAGCGCTCCCCAGCAACCCTACAATAACAACCCAGCCTGTCCGCAGCCCAGCGCTCCCCAGCAACCCTACAATAACAACCCAGCCTGTCCACAGCCCAGCGCTCCCCAGCAACCCTACAATAACAACCCAGCCTGTCCGCAGCCCAGCGCTCCCCAGCAACCCTACAATAACAACCCAGCCTGTACACAGCCCAGCGCTCCCCAGCAACCCTGCAATAACAAGGAAGTGTGTCAACACAGCCCAAGCAGGGTGACATTTGGTCATCTCCCTCCCTCAGGTGACAATTAGCCCCTCCCCCAACCCCCTCAGGTGACAGTTGGCTCCTCCCCAAGCCCCTCAGGTGACAGTTGGCTCCTCCCCGTCGGGCTCCCAGTGGCCGTTGACGCCTCGCGGCACCGCCCCACCTGTTTCCCGCCTCTTTTCCTCGTTCCCTCATGTAGCCCCGGGTGACTCTGCCCGGCAACTAGTGACGCTGAGACATGGTTTCGCCTCCCATTGGCTGTCCTGATGGAGGGGGCGTGGCCCAGGGAGCAGACCTGGGCGGGAAACAAGGAGGATACAGGACACTGGCCTCGAGTTCGAGCCCTGGGCCCCTCAGGGCCCCCCATGGCCCCAGGGCGGCGCTAGGGGCTGGGCTGCAGGGGGGCAGCAGGGGGCTCTGCCCGGGCAGTCAGGGCTCCCCATGGCCCCAGGGCGGCGCTGGGGGCTGGGCTGCGGGGGGGGGCAGCGGGGGGCTCTGCCCGGGCAGTCAGGGCTCCCCATGGCCCCAGGGCGGCGCTAGGGGCTGGGCTGCGGGGGGGGGGCAGCAGGGGGCTCTGCCCGGGCAGTCAGGGCTCCCCATGGCCCCAGGGCGGCGCTGGGGGCTGGGCTGCGGGGGGGGCAGCGGGGGGCTCTGCCCGGGCAGTCAGGGCCCCCATGGCCCCAGGGCGGCGCTAGGGGCTGGGCTGCAGGGGGGGGGGCAGCAGGGGGCTCTGCCCGGGCAGTCAGGGCCCCCATGGCCCCAGGGCGGCGCTAGGGGCTGGGCTGCAGGGGGGGGGCAGCGGGGGGCGCGGCCCGGGCAGTCAGGGCTCCCCATGGCCCCAGGGCGGCGCTAGGGGCTGGGCTGCAGGGGGGGGGGGCAGCAGGGGGCTCTGCCCGGGCAGTCAGGGCTCCCCATGGCCCCAGGGCGGCGCTAGGGGCTGGGCTGCAGGGGGAGGGGCAGCAGGGGGCTCTGCCCGGGCAGTCAGGGCTCCCCGTGGCCCCAGGGCAGCGCTAGGGGCTGGGCAGCAGGGGGCTCTGCCCGGGCAGTCAGGGCTCCCCGTGGCCCCAGGGCGGCGCTGGGGGCTGGGCTGCAGGGGGAGGGGCAGCAGGGGGCTCTGCCCGGGCACTCAGGGCTCCCCATGGCCCCAGGGCGGCGCTAGGGGCTGGGCTTCAGGGGGGGCAGCAGGGGGCTCCCCCCAGGCAGTCAGGGCTCCCCATGGCCCCAGGGCGGCGCTGGGGGCTGGGCAGCAGGGGGCTCTGCCCGGGCAGTCAGGGCCCCCATGGCCCCCGGGCGGCGCTAGGGGCTGGGCTGCAGGGGGGGGGCAGCAGGGGGCTCTGCCCGGG
Source organism: Mauremys mutica (assembly GCF_020497125.1). NCBI lineage: Eukaryota > Metazoa > Chordata > Testudines > Geoemydidae > Mauremys > Mauremys mutica. Next base: position 3,663,590 of record NC_059083.1, read on the forward strand.
CAGTCAGGGCTCCCCATGGCCCCAGGGCGGCGCTAGGGGCTGGGCTGCAGGGGGGGGGGCAGCAGGGGGCTCTGCCCGGGCAGTCAGGGCGCCCCATGGCCCCAGGGCGGCGCTAGGGGCTGGGCTGCAGGGGGAGGGGCAGCAGGGGGCTCTGCCCGGGCAGTCAGGGCTCCCCGTGGCCCCAGGGCAGCGCTAGGGGCTGGGCAGCAGGGGGCTCTGCCCGGGCAGTCAGGGCTCCCCGTGGCCCCAGGGCGGCGCTGGGGGCTGGGCTGCAGGGGGAGGGGCAGCAGGGGGCTCTGCCCGGGCACTCAGGGCTCCCCATGGCCCCAGGGCGGCGCTAGGGGCTGGGCTTCAGGGGGGGCAGCAGGGGGCTCCCCCCAGGCAGTCAGGGCTCCCCATGGCCCCAGGGCGGCGCTGGGGGCTGGGCAGCAGGGGGCTCTGCCCGGGCAGTCAGGGCTCCCCATGGCCCCAGGGCGGCGCTAGGGGCTGGGCTACAGGGGGCAGGGGGGGGCAGCAGGGGGCTCTGCCCGGGCAGTCAGGGCCGCCATTGCCCCAGGGCGGCGCTGGGGGTGGGCTGCAGGGGTCAGGGGGGGCAGCGGGGGGCTCTGCCCGGGCAGTCAGGGCCGCCATTGCCTCGGTGTTGCAGCATGCGCAGTCCCTGCCGGGTTCCCGCGACTGGCAGCCGGGGCACAGAGCTGAGCAGACGGGCAGGCAGAGGGCTGCGGAGAGGCATGTGGGCTGCGGAGGAACTGAAAGGTGCCGAGTGTCACAGAAGGTTTATTAGGCGACAGGAACACGGCGTAGGGCAGAATTCGTTAGCACAGAAATCACAGATTTTCAGCCAAGTCCAGCTTGGGGAGAGGGGAGCCCAGAGCCAGGGCTCTGCCCTCCCCCTGCGCCCCAAGCCAGCCCAGACTGCTGCCTGGCCCCTGCCCTGAAGGTTACTCCTCCTCCGGCCTTTGTCCCACTTCCCAGGCCAAGAGTCCCCTGTTTGCATCCCACTCCTGGGTCTCAGGTTACGGCCAGAGCATCCCTGCAGGCAGCTGGAGCAGCCCCCCCAAGTCACACGCCCTTATTCCCACCACCGAGGTATTGGTGCAGCACACAGGGAAACTGAGGCACACACAGCATTCATGCAAAACAGTAAGACTCACATACAACATAACAAGGGACAATCCCCACTTTGACACCAGAGGAACTGAAAGCTGCGGAGGAACTGAAAGCATGTGGGGATCCTGGGCCCCTCGTCTTGCAGCCCTGAAGCCTGTTTGAACTCGGATCCCCCTTCCCCTGTCAGGATGCCGCTCCGTCTGCTGCTCCTCCCCTGGGCATGGGGGGCCCTGGCCTGTAAGTGGGGACCCCCTCTGCCCTTTTTGCTCCCAGGGATGCGTGGGGATGGTGCAATCCTAGGGCCAGGGTGGGGATGTATCAGGCTGGGCTAGTGACCCTGGCTGGGGGAGTAAGACGGGGGAGGCAGCTTAGGGATCAGCAGGGAGACCCCGTAGTGCAGGATTGTTTACGGGACAGAGACTCATTAATCTCTCTCCCCACCCGCTTTCTCCTCCACCTGTTTCCTGCCCCCTGCCCCAACCTCCCCTCCTGTCACTCCAGTGTCTGTCACCCTCCGGGTGCTCCACATCGACGTCTTCCACAACGCCAGCTCCACGGACATGGCGGGGATGGCCCTGCTGGGCGACCTGGAGACCCACTCCCTGGCCTGCAGCACCTGCGAGATCCGCTTCCTGCAGCCCTGGGCCCGGCAGGGCCTGACCCCGAAGCAGTGGCAGGACCTGGAGCTGCTGATCCATCGCTACCTATTCAACTTCAACCGGACTGTGATCAGAATAGCCCAGCAGCAGGGACAGGGCTGTGAGTATGGAGCGGTCTGAGGGGATCCCTCTCCCCCCCACCCCCCTAAACCCAGAGTGCTGAGAACTGACACACTCACCACAGCCACTGAGTGTGTCACTGGGGGCAAGACACCCAGTCCCTGCCCCTTGGGCTAATCGGAGCCGGCGTCCCCCAGAGGGGAAACACCCGTGTCCCATTCTCCAGCCAGGTCTGGGGCAGATTGTAGCTGCACTTCCTAGGGGGAAAGGCCCCGTGTCCCACTCCCTGAGCCGAGGCTCCTGGTCTTTCCTGACATGTACCCTGAGCCTTGGAAAGCAGCTCCTTTGGGCAGGGTCTGTATCTCAGCAAGTCTGTGACCAAAGGACTCCAAATTTGCACCACAAATTCTGCCTCAGGCACTGATATAATGTAGCAATTTTCGAGCCAATCTGACTATGCCTGTGAAGAATCGGCTGTAAAGAGTGTGAGGAAGTGGGGATTTTCCCTTATGTTGTGTGTCTCTATGTGAGTCTTACTGTTTTGACTCACATGAATGCTGGGTGCCTCAGTTTCCCTGTGTATTGCACCAATGTCTAGGTCAGGGGTCGGCAACCTACAGCACGCGTGCCAAAGGTGGCACGTGAGCCAATTTTTGATGGCACGCGGTGGCGGGCTGAGCCACTCAGCCCGCGGCTGCTCTGGGGTTTCTGCCGCCGGTCCCACTCAGCGCCCGCTGCTGGCCTGGGCGAAGGAACCCCAGGCTGGCAGCGGGCTGAGACTGCGGCTGGCAGGAGCCAGCGGCTGAAACCCCAGAGCGGGGACGGGCTGAACCGCTCAGTCCCTGCTCTGGGGTTCAGGCTGCTGGCCCCTTGCCAGCCGGGGTCCCTGCCACAGCCCCACTCCCCTTGCTTCCGGTTGGAGTTCCAGCGCAGGCCCCCTGCCAGACAGGGTCCAGGCCTCCGTCCCTGCTCAGCCCTACCCGCCGCCAGCTCCACTCACCCCAGCTGCTGCTCTGGGGTTCCAGCCGCTGACCTCCTGCAGCCGGGGTCTGGCTCTCCAGCCTTGCTCAGCCTTCTCCCCGACCTGGAGTCCCTGCAGGCCACCCTGGGCTCTGCTCCTGGCCTGGATCAGTGCTCTGCAGCCTCCCTGCTGTGGCCTGCTGCCCCCAGCCTGGGACAGTGAGGGTTGCACACGAGGCAAGAGGGGGTGCAGCTCAGCACCCCCATCTTAAAATTGCTTATCTCAGACCACACTGCGTTTGACCTTGTGCCTTCTGTCGCTTCTGAAACACTTGGAAACCCTTGTTTACTTTACATATATCAGCAGTTTGGTTATATAACATAGAGACTTACAGAGAGACCTTCTAAAGAACCTTAAAATGTATCACTGGCACGCGAAGCCTTAAAATTAGAGCGACTACATGGAGACTCGGCTCCCTGCTGCTGGAAGGCTGCCGACCCCTGGTCTAGGTGGTGGGAATAAGGGCGTGTGACTTGGGGGGGCTGCTCCAGCTGCCTGCAGGGATGCTCTGGCCGCCCCTTCGTAACCTGAGACCCAGGAGGGGGATGCGACCAGGGGACTCTTGGCCTGGGAAGTGGGACAAAGGCCGGAGGAGGAGCAACGGGCCGGGCAGGGCCCAGGCAGCTGGAAGCGAGTCAGTCTGGGCTGGCTTGGGGCGCAGGGGAGGGCAGAGCCCTGGCTCTGGGCTCCCCTCCCCTCAAGCTGGACTTGGCTGAAAGTCCCTGATTTCTGTGCTAACAAGCTCTGCCCTACGCAGCTTACCCTTAACTCCAGCCAGGGCCGCCCCAGGATCCTGCTGCCGTCGTGTGGCCCAACATCCTCCTGGCACCTGACATCATGTCTTTACTCCCCCGTCTCTCTATTTCTGCCCCCTCCTGGGGCCTCCGGACCCCGTCCTCGTCCCCCTGCCCTTCCCGTTCCAGACCCCTTTGTTACCCAGGGCTCCCTCGGCTGCGAGCTGCACCCCAACGGCACCTCCAGGGGATTCTATGACGCCGCGGTGAATGGGGAGAACTTCATCAGCTTCGACGTGGACGGAGGCACCTGGGTCGCTCGGCAGGGGGACAAGCTGGGTGCACTCTACACCCGGGACCTTCTCATCCAGAATAAGGGCGCAACCATCACACTTCAGTTTCTCCTGAGAACAACGTGTGTCAATCAGCTCAATACGTTTGTCCAGTACGGGAGAGAGTCTCTGGAGAGGCAAGGTGAGGCTGGTCACCACTCCCCGCTCGCTGAGATGCAGCCACCTCTGGGGTAGGGTGTGTTTGCTGTTTATACAGGAATCCCACACCCAGTGTTCATATGCAGCCACCTCTGGGGTGGGGCAGGGGGACTGTTTGAACAGGGCCCCCTTGCCTGGTGTACAAATGCAGCTATAGCTGGGGTGCAGCACAGTAGCTATTTCACAGCCGCAGCGCCGTTTAGGACAGGAAGTGAAGGGGGATCCGTCACCACTGGTAATGCAGGGGGCAGAATTGGGGTCTGGCCAGGACAGCGGGGCCAACGCCTGACCCCGGGGAGCGGAGCTGGGCTTGGCTAGTGAGTCCCTGAGGCTCAGGCTGAATCGTCCCCTCTCCCCCGCCCTGTCTCTCTCCTCCTGTCTCAGAGCGGCCGGTCGCCGTGGTGTTTGCCCGAGCGCCTCCCCCAGCCGGGCCCCCCGCGCCGGTACTGCTGGTTTGCCGGGTCACCGGTTTCTACCCCCGGCCCGTCCGCGTGGCCTGGCTGCAGGACGGGGAGGAGGTGGTGCCGGGCTGGTGGCTGAACTCCAGCGGGATCCTGCCCAACGCGGACCTGACCTACCAGCTGCGCAGCTCCCTGGGCGTGGAGCCGGGCGCCGGGCACAGCTACGCCTGCCGGGTGCAGCACAGCAGCCTGGGGGGCCAGAGCCTGCTGATCCCCTGGGGTAGGTGCACGTCCCCGGGGGTGGGGGGGGCAGTCGTGGTCTCTGGGGGCTTTTCCTGCACGTCCTGAGTGGGACGGGGGTGGGCCCAGGCAGCGGGACTGGGGCGCAGGGAGGCAGAGGGGGTGGGGGGGGGGTGGCGATGGATCAGGAGGATGGAGGAGCTGAGGGGAACGGGACAAGAGTGGGATGGGGGGGCCGGACTAGAGTGGGGGGAAGCTGAGGGGTGGGAAGGTGGGGGAGACGGGTGGGACTGCAGGGGAGGCAGAGGGACCAGGGTGGGGGGCTGAGGGCAGTGGGTTTGTGGTGGGGAGCACAGGTGGGACTGCGGGGGAGGCAGAGGGAACACGGTTGGGATGGGGGGGCTGAGGGCAGTGGGTCGGGTGAGATGATGGGGGTGGGACTGCGGGGGAGGCAGAGGGACCAGGGTGGGGGGCTGAGGGCCGTGGGTCGGGTGAGATGATCGGGGGTGGGACTGCGGGGGAGGCAGAGGGACCAGGGTGGGGGGCTGAGGGCCGTGGGTCGGGTGAGATGATCGGGGGTGGGACTGCGGGGGAGGCAGAGGGAGCAGGGCCCACACTCCTGTCCCCGGTCCCAGCCCGGCCCCCCCTGTTTTACAGAGCAGAGCAGGCCCTGGGGCCCCGGCCTGGCCGTGGGCATCACCCTGGGGGTTGTGGCCGTAGCCGCCGTGGCCGTAGTGCTGTGGTGGAGGAGACGCAGGTGAGTCCTCCCCTCCCTGGGGTGGGGCCGTTACACCCCCTAACCCATCCCCTCTGCTCCTATCAGGGGAGTCCAAGGCCTCAGAGGGCAGCACTGGCCCGGGCGTGGGGATCGGCCCCTCCCCTGGGGACATGGGACCTTGGGGCTGGATCGGTGCTGAGGGCCCCAAGGGCAGGACTGGATCGGGGCCCTGGGAGATTGGGGCCGCGGTGGGGGGTGGGATTCTCCTCCCTCTGGGACGTTCGGGGCACGTTGGACACTTGGGGGCGCCGTGGGATCGCTGGCCTGTGCTGGTCAATAAACCCTTCAGGGAGGCGCTGTAGGAGCCAGGCCTGGGTGCAGGGGTCAGGCCCAGCTACGTACACAAAGGGGGGGGGTGTGGGAGCCAGGGGGGCCCTGGCAGGGTGTCCAGGCTGAGCTGGGTGCCCGGGTAGCGAGTGGGTTTCCCGTGGGACATTGGCCCAGCTACCCCCAGGGAGCCCTGACCACACTACGGCCCGCGGGGCGCTGGGGAGGCCGCTCCAAGTCACTGGCTGGGCTGGGCTGAGAGCTCCTGGGGGCAGGGCCCCCCCAGAGCTGGGTGTGAGGGACCCGGGCTCCAGGGGTAGGTTCTGTCTCTTTGTTCCGCGTCTGTGCAGCACCGAGCGCAAGGGGGCCTGGGCACGACCGGGCTCCTTGGCCCTGCGGTAACAGCGATAACAACAGTCCTGGCTGGGGAGGGTGTGATGTAGTTGCGATTTCCCCTTGTTCTGTTGTATGTGAGTCTTACTGTTTTACATGAGAGCTGTGTGTGCCTCAGTTTCCCTGTGTATTGCACCAATGTCTAGGTGGTGGGAATAAGGGCGTGTGACTTGGGGGGGCTGCTCCAGCTGCCTGCAGGGATGCTGTGGCCGCCCCTTCGTAACCTGAGACCCAGGAGGGGGATGCGACCAGATGACTGTTGGCCCCGAAACAAAGGCCGGAGGAGGAGCAGCGGCCGGGCAGGGGCCAGGCAGCGGGAAGCGAGTCAGTCCTGCTGGCTTGGGGCGCAGGGGCAGGGCAGAGCCCTGGCTCTGGGCTCCCCTCCCCGCAAGGTGGACTTGGCTGAAAATCTCTGATTTCTGTGCTAACGAGTTCTGCCCTACGCCGTGTTCCTGTCGCCTAATAAACCTTCTGTGTCCCGGCTGGCTGAGAGTCACGTCTGACTGCGCAGTGGGGGGGCAGGACCCTGTGGCCCCCCAGGACCCTGCCGGGGGGACTCGCTGTGGGAAGCGCACGGAGGGGCTGAGGATGCTGAATGCTCCCAGGAGAGACCCAGGAGGTGAAGCTGTGGGAGCTTCTTGCCCTGCAGACAGGCTGCTCCGAGGGAGAGGAGGCTCCCCAGGGTCCTGCCTGGCTCGGTGGGGAGCAGCTCCAGAGCAGCGCCCGGGGACTCCCTGATAACTTCACAGCCGATATCCTGGAGAACCCCAACGACCAGCCAGCCCGACCCCTCCTGGGGCTGCACAGGGATCCGGGCCATGGGCAGGGCGAGGGGCTTCACCCCGGGGACCTTCACCCAGGTCACCCAGCCCCTCAGCATCTGCAGCTGCACCACCCAGGGCCTGACAACAGTTCTCTCTGTCCCAGGGTCTCAGCACCCCAGGCAGGTCTCCCCACTGACCCCCACCTTCCACTCCCACTGGGGGTCCGAGGACCCTGAGCCCAGGAGGCTCCATGCAGACATATAGGCTGGGGCCAGGAGTGGGAGCCTGTCCACCACCCCACACCCTGGCTGACAGCGTCTATGGCCTTGGGACCCAGGAAGGAGGTTACTCCTCCTCCGGCCTTTGTTTCGGGGCCAACAGTCCCCTGGTCGCATCCCCCTCCTGGGTCTCAGGTTACGAAGGGGCGGCCATAGCATCCCTGCAGGCAGCTGGAGCAGCCCCCCCAAGTCACACACCCTAATTCCCACCACCTAGACATTGGTGCAGCACACAGGGAAACTGAGGCACACACAGCTCTCATGTAAAACAGTAAGACTCACATACAACATAACAAGGGAAAATCCCCACTTCTTCACAGGGGGCAGCAGGGGGCTCTGCCCGGGCAGCCAGGGCTCCCCATGGCCCCCGGGCGGCGCTAGGGGCTGGGCTGCAGGGGGGGGGCAGCAGGGGGCTCTGCCCGGGCACTCAGGGCTCCCCATTGCCCCAGGGGGGCGCTAGGGGCTGGGCTGTGGGGGGGCAGCAGGGGGCTCCCCCCAGGCAGTCAGGGCTCCCCATGGCCCCAGGGCGGCGCTAGGGGCTGGGCTGCAGGGGGTGGGGGGGCAGCAGGAGGCTCTGCCCGGGCAGTCAGGGCTCCCCAGGGCAGCACTGGGGGCTGGGCTGCAGGGGGTGGGGGGGCAGCAGGGGGCTCTGCCCAGGCAGTCAGGGCCCCCATGGCCCCAGGGCGGTGCTGGGGGCTGGGCTGCACGGGGGCAGCAGGGGGCTCCCCCGGGCACTCAGGACTCCCCATGGCCCCAGGGCGGCGCTGGGGGCTGGGCTGCAGGGGGCGGGGGGGGCAGCAGGGGGCTCTGCCCGGGCAGTCAGGGCTCCCCATGGCCCCAGGGCGGCGCTGGGGGCTGGGCTGCGGGGGGGGGCAGCAGGGGGCTCTGCCCGGGCAGTCAGGGCTCCCCATGGCCCCAGGACGGCGCTAGGGGCTGGGCTGCGGGGAGGGGGCCGCAGGGGGCTCTGCCCGGGCAGTCAGGGCTCCCCATTGCCCCAGGGCGGCGCTAGGGGATGGGCTGCAGGGGGGGGCAGCAGGGGGCTCCCCCGGGCACTCAGGGCTCCCCATGGCCCCAGGGCGGCGCTAGGGGCCGGGCTGTGGGGGGCGGGGGGCAGCAGGGGGCTCTGCCCGGGCAGTCAGGGCTCCCCATGGCCCCAGGGCGGCGCTGGGGGCTGGGCTGCAGGGAGCAGGGCAGGGGGCAGCAGGGGGCTCTGCCCGGGCACTAGGGGACCATATGTCCCGTGTTCGTTGTGACCGTCCCTTTTGTAAAGCCCTGTCCTGGGCCTCCCAAAGGAGCCTTTGTCCCATTTGCGGGGCGAAGGGGGCGAGCAGAGAGCGCAGGCCCCAGTCCCACGCAGGGGGGAGGCAGGGCTGGGGGGGGATGTGGGGGTGGGAACCAGCATTCCAGCCTGTGGGGCCCCCGCAGGGTTCCCGCGACTGGCAGCTGCGGGAACAGAGCTGAGCAGAGACAGAGAGAGAGCGAAGTTGGCAGTGAGGGGCGTGGGCTGCAGAGGAACTTCCCTGACGCCCGCCAGAGCCCGGATCCCCCTTCCCCTGCCAGGATGCTGCTCGCTCTGCTGCTCCTCCCCTGGGCATGGGGGGCCCTGGCCGGTAAGTGGGGACCCCCCCTGCACTTTTTGCTCCCAGGGATGCGTGGGGATGGTGCAATCCTAGGGCCAGGGTGGGGAAGTACCAGGCTGGGCTAGTGACCCTGGCTGGGGGAGTAGGACGGGGGAGGCAGGTGTCACGGACTCACAGATGGTGCCCACTCGTGGCCCCGTGCGGTCCGTGGGGGGGGGCCCCTTTCAGTGCGACAGCCCTTCTCGGGGGGCCCCTCTCTCCTGGGGTCAGGCCCCTCCACCTCCTGGAGCCGCTTCTCCCTGAGCCTCAGCACGTCTGTCTCTCACCATGGGCCCCTCAGGGAGTCCCCTCGCTCTGGGCCCCCCAGGGCCTCCTAACCCCCGAAGGGGACGATCCCCCCCTCACCCTGTTCTCTAGCCCGGAGCGACTCTCCCCCAGCGTAACACAGGAGGGTTTTGTTGAGAGTTGAACCCAGCACAGGAAACTCTCCGGGCCTCAGGCCTGGCCTGGCCTCCCTCAGCCCAGCACATCCCAGTCCCCCTGCAGCCAGGGGGGCTCTGCCTGCTCCCCCCCTCCAGCCCCGAGCCCCCCTGCTCCCAGCTGGGCCTCCGATATCCCCAGCCCCAAGCCCCCTCTGCCCATTTGTGATAGTGCTGCCCGTGGGAGCCAGCTGAGGTCACTCAGTCAGGGTGAACTGCAAACCAAACGGGGCAGACAAACCCCAAACGCTGGTGGTGATTCCAATACTTAGATTTACCAACCAGCATAAAAGAGCTTCTGTAGCACCTCACTGGTTACTCAGAATCCAAACCCCGCAGTTCCCTTAAAGTGCCCAGCCTCAGGCCTCCGTCCAGACACACCTGTCAGATATGCTGATGATTCCTGAGGATCTTACTTCATCATATAAAAGAAAAGGTTCTTCCAATCCCAAAGGATCAGCTACATACCCAGGTCCAATTATAACTTAGATCTTACCCAAAATACACGCTACAGCCAATTCTTAGTAACTAAGCTAAAATTTATTAAAAAAGAAAGAGAGAGAGAGTTGGTTAAAAGATCCATATACAGAGAGACGTGAATTCAATTCTTGAGGTTCAGACACAGCAGAGATGAGCTTGTAGTTGCCAAAAGTCCTTTTAGAAATAGTCCAGAGGTTATAGTCCAGTGTCCATATTCAGGGTAGCTCCGGTCAGTGACTGGGGATCTCAATCCTTATGGCTTAAGGTTTCCCCCTCTTGAAACCCAGAGCAGATCTGAGATGAAGTAGGATCCTGTCCCAGGGTTTTTATACATTTCCAGCAGCCTTTCGGCCTGAGAAAACAATAGGAATAACTCCTTCTCCCAAACATCCTGGCAATTAGCACAGGGGAATTTATCCATTAAACAGTTCAGATACAGGTTACCACAACCTTCAAAGAGACACAGAGACAATAACACTATTTCCCTCAAGTATCATTATAAATGTTAATATTCCTTTTTTGATCTTTGAATTAAAACTATAGCAATAGAGGAGACTTGTTTGCTTACATCACAAGACCTGAGCAAACATCTCCCCTTCTACCTCTAACAATGCAGACTTACATTTCAAAGCTCTGTTCATTTACAGATCTTCCTAACCAGTCCTCAAGGTTCACCCATGGGTCAGGTCAGTCTGTGAGTTAATTAACTCTTTCTGGCCCTGTCATCTTCCAATGAAATATTATATCACACTCATAACGTCACACCATTGTCTTCTCTCCAGGTAAACAGGGGCTTCCTCTCCCCTCTTCTGTCCTCTGGCTGGAACCGGCTGGTCAGGTCACCAGGGTCCTCCCTTCGCAGCCCATTGTCCTCCCACTGTCCAGAACCGGCTGTGACTCCTGACATGTGTCTCCGGGTCACCAGGTCACCAGTCACTGGGGTCTCCATCCTCCAGGCCATCGGCCGGGGTCCCGAGTTCCCTCTCTGGTTCTGTGTCCCAACAAACTCCCTCTCCCCTCGCCTCGTTAAACCAGTAACACCTGGGGACACTGAGTCCCTGTGCATGTAACCCACTGGAAACCCACAGAAAACAAGAAAATCCCCCACTTCATCACAGCAGGTTAGGGATCAGCAGGGAGACCCCGTAGTGCAGGATTGTTTACGGGACAGAGACTTATTAATCTCTCTCCCCACCCACTTTGTCCTCCACTTGTTTCCTGCCCCCTGTCCCAGCCTCCCCTCCTGTCCCCACAGCATCTGTCACCCTCTGGCTGCTCCAAATCGACGTCTTCCACAACGCCAGCTCCATGGACATGTGGGGGATGGCCCTGCTGGGTGACCTGGAGACCCACTCCATGGCCTGCAGCACCTGCGAGATCCGCTTCCTGCAGCCCTGGGCCCGGCAGGGCCTGACCCCGAAGCAGTGGCAGGACCTGGAGCTGCTGATCCATCGCTACCTATTCAACTTCAACCGGACTGTGACCAGAATAGCCCAGCAGCAGGGAATGGGCTGTGAGTATGGAGCGGTCTGAGGGGATCCCTCTCCCCCCCATCCCCCCAAACCCAGAGTGCTGAGAACTGACACACTCACCACAGCCACTGAGTGTGTCACTGGGGGCGACACACCCAGTCCCTGGCCCTTGGGCTAATCTGAGTCAGCGTCCCCCAGAGGGGAAACACCCGTGTCCCAGTCTCCAGCCAGGTCTGGGGCAGATTGTAGCTGCACTTCCTAGGGGGAAAGGCCCCGTGTCCCACTCCCTGAGCTGAGGCTCCTGGTCTTTCCTGACATGTACCCTGAGCCTTGGAAAGCAGCTCCTTTGGGGGTGGGGGGTCTGTATCTCAGCAAGCCCGTGTGCCGGAGCAGGGAGCGGGCGGATTTGACCGGGGAATGTTGCAGGGGGGTTACACTGGGGATGGGAAGGAAGCTCCCTGAGCTGTAACCTGAGCCCGGCGGGGGTGGGGAGAAGTGACACCTTCTGCCTGGAGACTGAACAAAGGGATGAGGAGCTGGGGGAGGGGGGAGAAAGCAGCTGGAGGAACTTTTTTAGTTTCAGTTTGGGCTGGGGGGTGCAACGCAGGGAGCCCCAAGCTGGGGTCTAAGCTCCCTGAACCCCCAGCAGGACTCGATTGAGGGGTCCTGGTTGTGCCTACACGCTCTGCTGTAGCCTGCGTCCCTATTGTCCAATAAACCTTCCGTTTTACTGGCTGGCTGAGAGTCACTGTGAGTCCCAGGAAGAGGGGTGCAGGGCCCTGACTCCCCCACACTCCATGACACCCCGTGACCAAGGGGCCCCAAATTTGCAGCACAAACTCTGCCTCAGGCACCAATGTAACACAGCGATTTTCAAACCAATCTGACTATGCACATGAAAAATCAGCTTTAAACAGAAACTGCAACTTACCCTTAACTCCAGCCAGGGTCGCCCCAGGATCCCGCTGCCGTCGTGTGGCCCAACATCCTCATGGCACCTGATGTTATGTCTTTACTCCCCTGTCTCTCTATTTCTGCCCCCTCCTGGGACCTCCGGACGCCCGTCCTCGTCCCCCTGCCCTTCCCGTTCCAGACCCCTTTGTTACCCAGGGCTCCCTCGGCTGCGAGCTGCACCCCAACGGCACCTCCAGGGGATTCTATGACGCCGGAGTGAACGGCGACGACTTCATCAGCTTTGACGCAGATGCAGGGAAATGGGTCGCTCGGCAGGGGGATAACGTGGCTGCGCGCTACACCCGGGATCTTCTCAACCAGGATAAGGGCACAGCCAGCGCTCTTCAGTTTCTCCTGAGAACAACGTGTGTCAATGAGATCAAGAGCTTTGTCCAGCACGGGAGAGAGTCTCTGGAGAGGCAAGGTGAGGCTGGTCACCACTCCCCGCTCGCTGAGATGCAGCCACCTCTGGGGTGGGCAGGGGAACTGTTTGTATAGTGACCCTTGCCTGGTGTACAAATGCAGCTATAGCTGGGGTGGAGCACAGTAGCGATTTCACAGCCGCACCGCAGCGCCATTTAGGACAGGAAGTGAAGGGGGTTCAGTCACCACTGGTAATGCAGGGGGCAGAATTGGGGTCTGGCCAGGACAGCGGGGCCAACGCCTGACCCCGGGGAGCGGAGCTGGGCCTGGCTAGTGAGTCCCTGAGGCTCAGGCTGAATCGTCCCCTCTCCCCGGCCCCGTCTCTCTCCTCCTGTCTCAGAGCGGCCGGTCGCCGTGGTGTTTGCCCGAGCGCCTCCCCCAGCCGGGACCCCCACACCGGTACTGCTGGTTTGCCGGGTCACCGGTTTCTACCCCCGGCCCGTCCGCGTGGCCTGGCTGCAGGACGGGGAGGAGGTGGTGCCGGGCTGGTGGCTGAACTCCAGCGGGATCCTGCCCAACGCGGACCTGACCTACCAGCTGCGCAGCTCCCTGGGCGTGGAGCCGGGCGCCGGGCACAGCTACGCCTGCCGGGTGCAGCACAGCAGCCTGGGGGGCCAGAGCCTGCTGATCCCCTGGGGTAGGTGCACGTCCCCGGGGGTGGGGGGGCGGGCGTGGTCTCTGGGGGCTTTTCCTGCACGTCCTGAGTGGGACGGGGGTGGGCCCAGGCAGCGGGACTGGGGCGCAGGGAGGCAGAGGATGTGGGTGGGGGGTGGCGATGGATCAGGAGGATGGAGGAGCTGAGGGGAACGGGACAGGACTGGGATGGGGGGGCAGGACTAGAGTGGGGGGAAGCTGAGGGGGTGGGAAGGTGGGGGGAGACGGGTGGGCCTGCAGGGGAGGCAGAGGGATCAGGGTGGGGGCTGAGGGCAGTGGGTCGGGGGTGGGAGGCACGAGGGACTGCAGGGGAGGCTGGGGGAACAGGATCAGGGTGGGGGCTGAGGACAGGGCGTTGCAGTGTGGGGAGCAGGGGGGTCGGGGGGAGGCAGAGGGAACAGGGCCCACACTCCTGTCCCCGGTCCCAGCCCGGCCCCCCCTGTTTTACAGAGCAGAGCAGGCCCTGGGGCCCCGGCCTGGCCGTGGGCATCACCCTGGGGGTTGTGGCCGTAGCCGCCGTGGCCGTGGTGCTGTGGCGGAGCAGACGCAGGTGAGTCCTCCCCTCTCGGGGGTGGGGGTGGGGCCGTTGCACCCCCTAACCCATCCCCTCTGCTCTCTCCTTCCAGGGGCTACCAGGACGTTAGACCAGAGGAATCCAGGCCCTGAGGGGGCGGCACCGGCCCAGGCGTGGGGATCGGCCCCTCTCCTGGGGACATGGACCTGTGCCCTGCTGTAAGCGATTTATCCTGGACTGGAACCCTCTGTTGGGTCCCAGCAGAGCTGCATCGTCACTGCGGCGTAGTATCCGCAGAGCCAGGTCAGTGAAGCTCTGGCTCAGAACCCCACGCAGCCACATGGGAATTGTTGGTTGAAGATCAGTGACCAGGAGCCAGAAAGCACCAGCAGAAGCAGTGGAACTGAGAGACAGCCTAGAACAGCAACAAAAAGGGGCAGAAACTGGACTGAGAGAGAAGCAGGCCCTGGCCCAGCTGGAAACAGAAGCTGCTGAAAGAGAGGGACTGCTCGTAAGGGGCGCATGGAGCTGCTGGCTGCTGAGGAGGGTTCGCCGGATGCGACAGAAAGTGCCAGACTCCAGCTCCACGTGAAAAGAGCAAGGGAAGAACAGCAGAAACGGTCTCCTCTTGAGAGTCCAGGTTGTAACAGTGTTGGTGTGTTTGTTCCTCTGAGCAGTGTCTGTCTTGAACCAGTTTGCTATGGCCAGGGAGAGGGTGACCGCTTGCTGGGGCCCCCAGGGCCGTCCTTAGGATTTACGGGGCCCTCGGCAGGATTATTAAACTGGTGCCCCTGTGCCCCACGGCAGCCTGGCGGGGGCGGAGGGACAGGGCAGAAAGAACAAGGCGCCCGGCTCACCTCATGGTGGGGGAGAGTCACCGTTCCCCGCAGAGACCCCTGTCCCCTCCCCTCCCGCAGAATGGACGTGCAGAAGGTACCTAATTGAAAGCACTAAACTTGGGAATAAAAAATGTCAGTCACAGGATTTTTGATCTGCCCTGAAGTTTGTCAGACATCTGTTTGCAAACACTTGGTAGTCAGGGCGAGGCAGGCGTCCTGCTGAACCCAGCATTCAGTATTCTGCAATACAGGATGCAGCTCTTCTCTAGGTTACATTTGCTTCACCAGTATTTCTAAGCTGATTTTATATTTGAAATGTACTCTTACGCCTTCATAAAGTAATCCGTCCAGATTGCTACATATGTAACTCACTGAAACCGACAGGGTTTGAAATTAATGAGTCACAGAGGTTTAGTGTGTTCATAGCAATGGTCATTGCTTTCAGAGCAAGGGACACTAATTTACTGTGGGTGAGGAAATTTCACCAACTTTAAAAAATATGTTTGCAAAGATTGTAGGCATCACAAAGGGTTTTATATCTTACTAAGGTGCGGACTTTGCTAGTTCATCGGATAGTCAGAAGCAAAGAAAGGGAAACTTTGTCCAGCTATCTGGAAGCAAAGGGCTGTGGCCTCCTTCAGTGTGGGGAGGGGGAGAGGGGTGAAGGGAGAACCGGATGGACAGAAAGGACAGGAAGACTTTGGAAGGAAGTGTTTTTACTATAGTCATTAAAATGGGTATTTTAGAGAAGGGCTTTTGAAGGATTTATTTTAAAAACTGTATGTCTGAAGATCCCAGCATTTAAGGCTACAGATGATTGTGCATCTAAAAATCGATGCAAGGATTTTTTAGAGAGGTGATTTTATAATCTTCACCCACTCATGAATGAAATATTTTACAGCAGATTTTAAACTAAGGTCCTGCAGACTGACACGTTCTGAGTCCGTATTACAGCCATGCAGGACTGGTGTGTCGGGACATTCAGACCCTGACAGGAGATACCCCCCGGGGGCTGGCAAATGCCTGTGACATGGCGTCATTACCCCTTGGCTGGCTCTGGAACAGTTCCAGTGTTGTGCTAATAGCTCTGGCAGGCTGGAGGCTTTTTCTCTTTTAATGACTAGATCCCCTTCCCAGGAGCCTGCAGGAAGGGTCAGAACAGGGATAGGAGAAGCAGGCGGGTGGACACTAAGACCCAGTGGTGCCCCAGATTTTCAGGTGCCCTACCCAGCTGCCTATGCCTGAGGGGGGCCCCAGGCGCCCCCGACCACTTACCACCTAGGACTGCCCAGCTCGCCTAGTGGTTGCACCGGCCGTGTGTGTGTGTGTGTGTGTGTGTGTGTGTGTGTGTATTAGCTACTGGTTATAGATCAGCTCATGCTCTCATAATGAACGTAGGATATTGCCTTGTCCCCTGAAAAGATCCTGTGTATTTTTATCAGCATAACACTAGGTTGCATCCAGTTAGTGTCCTAGCAGAATCCCAGAGACCAGACAATTCTGCTGCTTGTATTTTGCCTGTTGCTTCTGTGTTGCTGGGAGAGGGTGTAGCAGCTCGGTCTGCTCAGGGTGACACCCTAGCCAGGGCACAAGGAGAGCAGGAAGGTGATTGGGTTGTGTTGCCGGCACAGAGTGCCCGAGGACAGCAACAGCGGTTCGTTGCCCGGTGTGCGTCGCGCCAATGAACACACCAGGGTGGAGAAGCAGACACAGTTTATCTGAGATCTCAAAGCGATGCCAGGAGACAGACACGTCTCAAATCAAGCACCCAGCTACAAGCAGCTTTTCCCTTTTTATACATAACTTTAGCTAAGCCTCTTCTATCCCCCCCCCACTGCCCTTCCCCCCCCCCTCCCTGTAGCAGCTACACTAAGCCGGTAATTACATTAAGCAGTTAAGTCATTTTCCGTGACTACCAGTCTAGCTCGTTAGTAACTCTTCTTTGAACCGTTATCTTGTCTTATTTTCTTCGATTTGCTATCTTGCCCCATGCAGGCCTCATTATCACCCTTTGGTACCGGTTTAAGCAGTGTTGCAACTGATAACTAAGCAGGCCTGTTAGGTTGATTAAAGTTTAAACATGGAAGGGCATGGGGGAACTTTGGTTCATTCAGGCCTAGTTACCTAGAGTTATGCCTAATGACACCAACAGTTGCATTACCCACTAACAGTGTGCAAACTTGCAACAAGGAGGAAAGTTGCAGAGGGAAAGAGAAGAGTCCCTCTAACCTTGTATCTAGTGAGTCTACGACCTTGCCTGAAAGGAGACAGTGTAAAAATCATGTGGCTGGGCCAGAGGTGATTCTGGATGTAAGTGAAACCCTGAAAGAGTCTGTTGTTGCTCAGAAAACTATTCCTGTAGAGCAAGCCCCGGGTGAAGAGGGTGAGGGCAGAAGTTCTGTGGGGGTGAACCGTTGCTCGAAGAATCCTCAGGGTAGTCTGCAAGCGGCTCTGCTGCAACTGAAGGGTGTGCAGGTGAGTTAATCAAGGAAGTTTCAGTTCCTAACAGCCAGAAATTGTCTGTGGTGAATGGATCCACTGACTTTCCTTGTGAAAGATCCCGTGTGGGCAGCTCTGAGAAGGTCTCCGATGGAATGAAAACGGTGAAGGAAGTTGAGCAGCGCTATGACCAAGGGGCTGTGCTTGGCCAGGGCTGCCCAGAGGATCCAGGGGGCCTGGGGCAAAGCAATTTTTGGGGCTCCCTCCATAAAAAAGTTGCAATACTATAGAATCCTGTATTCTCGCAGGGACCCCTGTGGGGCCCGGGGCACATTGCCCCACTCCCCCCCCCCCCCCCCGCTCTGGGTGGCCCTGTGCTCGGCCGGCTTGTTGGGAAGGAAGACAATGGTGTTGGACCAGGAATGTCTCCGTGCTGAGTCTGGGAGTGACCAGGGGTGTCTCAGGTGCAGAGGAAAGACGGGGCAGCTGAGTCTGGGGAGCAGCACAGCTGGGCCGTTCATCTCTGGAGAACGCAGGGGAGGGCAGGTCAGCTCTCAGCTCTGTCCTAGTCTCTCAGGGAATGTAACGGCTGATCCCATGGGGAAGCAGAGGCTGGGGTGGGAAGGACCCCAGAACTTAGTCTAACTTGCTAGTGAAAATGGACGGTATCTCTTTAAGACCGAGTCCAGCCTTGGAAGTGGTCCCAGTTGAGGATCTGAAAACCAGTGAGGAGGCTAGTGGGTGTGTTGGTGAACGTGGCCCGGCCAAGACTTGCCAGTAGCCGTTAGCACAGAGAGCACGGCCACTCAGCCCCTGGAGTCTGCTCAGCAAGAGAACTGGGGCTTTGATCCTTCAGGACAAGAGGCAAGAGAGACCTTCCTTTTTGTCACGGAGTGTGGGGGGGTCAGGGCCCTGCACCCCCGGCTGCCTGCGACTCACCGGGACTCTCAGCCAGCCAGGAAAGCAGAAGGTTTATTAGCCGACAGGACACAGTCCCAGACAGGTTTTGCAGGCACAGACAACAGGATCCTCCCCAGTTAGGTTCATCTTGGGGTCCCAGGAGCACCACAGCCCCATTGGGGGGTCAGAGCCCCATCTGGGTTCCCCTCCATTACACCAGCCAGCTCCTGAAACTCTCTCTCCCCAGCGTCTCCTCCCGCCAGCCTTTGTTCAGCTTCCCGGGCAGAGGGGTCCCCTGGCCTCTCCCCCCTTCCTGGGGTCTCACGTTACCTGCTCAGGTCTCCTCCTTCCGGCCAGTCTCCCCTCCCCCAATGCAGCCCGTCCTCCCAGGCCACCACCCCCCCCACTCAGCACTCACAGCCCCCAGTAAGAACAGGCCCAGTTCGTCACACCTCTCCCCCCTTCGAGACCGAACTGAGCGGGGTCACTCCAGCCAGTGACCTGGGGAAGTTCGAACCCACCCACGTTCCCAGGGACGCCCCAACAGCCCTCCCATTCCTTGGTGAGAATTACCCCAGGCCCTTCCAGTTTCCCGCCCCCCTTTAGGTCGGGGGTGCTTGGTCGCACTCACAATTTGCATGTGGGAAGGCGTATGTGGCCCGGGCCCTTTCCCCACCCCAGTACCCCTGGGGTTCAAGCTGGGCTGGGGGCTTCTCCCCACGTTCCAGTCTGGGGGGCTGGGATTCGGGCTCTCTTGGTTCAGAGCCCCCCTTTGACCTTGGCCACCGTCTGGACAGGCTCCTCTGTGCTGGGCAAGGGTCCTACAGCCATTTTCCCCTTGTCCCGGGCCTTCCTCCCCCTCTGGCAGGGGTCACAGGAGCGGCAGTGCTGCCGGACATGGGCAAAGACCCCCGGCCAGTAATAGTTCTGCAGCAGCCGCTGCTGGGTACGCCAGGCTCCCTGGTGCCCTGAGGGGGGGATGTCATGGGCCCGGCACAGCAGCTGGTGGCGATACTCCTGGGGTACCACCAGCTGCCTCCTGATCCCCCCTGACTCCATCTTCCCTGGGGGAGCCCATTCTCGGTACAGGAACCCCTTCTCCCACTGGAACCTTTTCCGGCCACCTACCCCCATGGTCTGTACTGCACTGAGGCTGGCCAGGTCCCTTGGCCTCCGCAAGGAGGGATCTTTCTGCAACTCGGCCTGGAACTCAGCAGCTGGGGCAGGAATGGGGACCTGCTCTCTCTCCCCGGCTGGGTCTGAGGCCGCAGCCTCCCTGAGCCCTGTCCCTGGGCGTTCCCTCCCCACCGGGTCAGGGTCCTGCGCCTCGGGCAGAGTACCTTCCCCGTTGTCAGGGCGTCGTGCCCCTCACTGGCTCTGGCTACAGGTCATGACCAGGGCACCCTGGGAGTTGCTTGGCCAGTCCTCCAGGTCCCCCCCATTAACACCTCCATGGGCAAATGGGGGTGCACCCCCACGTCCTTGGGGCCCTCCTTGGCCCCCCACTTCAGCTGTACCCTCGCCACAGGCACCTTGAATGGGGTCCCGCCCACCCCCGTCAGGGTCAGGTAGGTGTTGGGCACCATCCGATCTGAGGTCACCACCTCGGGCCGGGCCAGCATCACCTCTGCACCTGTGTCCCAATATCCATTGACCTTCCTCCCGTCTACCTCCATGGGAACAAGGCACTCACTCCGGAGGGGCAGCCCCGTGCCCACCCTGTAAACCCAAAACCCAGAGCCTGGAGCATCCAGCCCCCCAGAGGTGCTGGCCTGGGGCCCTCCTCCCTCCTTCACAGGTGGTACGCGGCCAGCCCCCCTTTCCTGGGAATGTTGCCCCTCATCCGGCTGGGTCTTGACCCAGTTAACTCTCTGTGGGTTGGGTCTGCTCAGTCTGTCCCTGAGCTTGGGGCACTGGGCCCGTATGTGGCCTCGTTGGCCACAGTGATAGCAGCCCATGTCCCGTGGGTCCCCTCGAGCAGGGTTCTCCATGCTTCCCCTTTGGGAGGTCCCCAGGTCACTCTCTTTCCGCGTCATGGCAGCCCTGCTCCTTCGAGACTCCTCCCTGCTATCCCCTGCCCGACTGTCCACAAATTGGTCGGCCAGCTGGCCTGCATGCTGCGGGTTCTCCGGCTTCTGGTCCATCAACCACAGCCGCAGGTCCGACGGGCACTGCTCATACAGGTGCTCCAGTATGACTAGGTCAAGCAGGTCCTCTTTAGTTTGGGCCCCGGCTGTCCACTTGCGGGCATATCCCTGCGCCCGGTTGACCAGTTGTAGGTATGTGACCTCACGGGTTTTACGCTGACTCCGGAACCTTTTCCGGTACATCTGAGGAGTCACCCAAACTCGCGGAGCAGGGCCTGTTTGAACAGTTCGTAGTCCCCTGCCTCCGCCCCTCTCATTCGGCTGTACACCTCCACGGCGGTGGAGTCCAGTAAGGGGGTGAGAAACGGGATCCTGTCTGCAGGGTCAACACGGTGCAGCTCGCAGGCATTCTCAAAGGCCGTCAGGAAGGTGTCTATGTCCTCCCCCTCCTTACGCCGGGCCAGGAAGCTCTTATCAAAGCTCTTTGTAGGCTTGGGTCCCCCCTCACTCACCGCAGCCGGGGCCTCCCTGCTTTTCAGCTGGGCCAGTTCCAGCTCATGTCTGCGCTGCTTCTCCTTCTCCTCCCGCTCACGCTGGCGCTGGTTCTCCTCGTGTTTACGCTGGTTCTCCCGCTCCTTCAGCTCTTGCCTCCTTAACTCGAGCTCTTCCCGTTTCAGCTCCCTGTCATGTTCCATCCGCATCCGCTCCAGGGACAGGGAGCTCCGCCGGGACGATCCCCTGCTGGCCGCTGAGCCCTCGGTAGTCGCTGGGCTTCCCCCAACCCCTCCCCTAGGTATAGGTGGGCAGGGTCTCAGGGTGGCCTCGGCAGCAGTCTGGCCCCTCCCAGCCATGTCAGGCCCCGGGGCCCACGCTGCATCCGCTGGGCGGCTTCCCTCTGGGACAGGGCCCAATTCACCCAAGCGATCCGTCTCCTCCAGCTGGGCAATTAGCTGGTCTTTGGTGGGCCTCCCAATGCGCAGCCCCCTCTGCCTGCACAGCTCCACCAGGTCTCTCTTAAGGTGCTTAGCAAACATCTTCCTGCTGGCCCCTCGCCGGCCTGTGCTCTCAGCTTCCCACCGGTTCCAGGGAGACCCCTCGTGCTCAGGTCACCCCCTCTCTGCCAGGGTCGAGCTGCAGACTCCTCTGCCCCTGGGACTGCTCCTGCGATCCCCCCGGGGGACCCTGTTACTGCAAAGTCCTTCTCACTGGGCACACGCCCAGGGGTTAATCGCCTCCTGAGACCATCTCTCTCTGAATCTTCGGCCCACCTGGTCCCCGTCAGTCCCCCTTTGTTTTACTACTCCCCAGTCACTTACTGCAAGAAGCGCCATTCACAGGGTGCAGTAGATCCCACCGCTGCCACCAGTTGTCATGGAGTCCCCGGGCGATGCTCTGGAACTGCTCCCCACCAAGCCAGGCAGGACTCTGGGGAGCCTCCTCTCCCTCGGAGCAGCCACGGCTTCACCTCCTGGGTCTCTCCTTGGCGCATTCAGCCTCCTCTGCCCCTCCGTGCGCTTCCCCCAGCAAGTCGCCCAGGCGGGGTCCTGGGGAAGCCACAGGGTCCTGCCCCCCCACTGCGCAGTCAGACGTGACTCTCAGCCAGCCAGTAACACAGAGGTTTATTCGATGACAGGAACAGGGTCTAAAACAGAGCTTGTAGGTACCGCGAACGGGACCCCCTTTAGTTAGGTCCATCTGGGGCCCCAGGGAGGCCATAGCCCCATTGAGAGGCCCGAGCCCCATCGGGGCTCCCCTCCATTTCCCAGGCAGTTTCCAAGCTGAAAAACTCGCCCCAGCCTCTCACTCCCCAGTCTTTGTCCAGCTTCCCGGGCAGAGGTGTCACCTGGCCTCTCACCCCTTCCTGGGGTCTCACGTTACCTGCTCAGGTCTCCTCCCTCTGGCCAGTCTCCCATCCCCCAGCGCAGATCGTCCTCCCAGGCTAACCCCCCCCCCCACTCAGCCCCCACAGCCCCCAGTAAGAACAGGCCCAGTTCGTCACAGGTGGTTAAGGGGTTCCTGAGAGAGTCTCCCCCAAGGACCTTAGTGCTCCCTCACCAGACACCCAGCGCAGACCCTGGGCTGAGCTGCTGAGCTGCGGGGAGCTGGGTCTGGCCCATGCCCTGGGGCAGCGCTGGGCGGGGGGGGAGGCGCTATCTTAGCGCTGCGTTTCCTGCGCTGGTGTGGGGTGTTTCGCGGTTTGCAGAGTGTCGGTTTTCAACGTTCAGGACAGGTGGCCCCGGGAGCAGCCTACACGCTCCTCTGCTGGGACACGGGGCCAAGGGCCCGGGTGAGGGGCTGGGACACGGGGCCAAGGGCCCGGGTGAGGGGCTGGGACACGGGGACTTTCCCCTCCAGGGCGCGCCGGCTACAGGCTGGCCCCAGAGCTGGGGGTTACCCTGCTCCTGCCCTGAAGGGCTTAACCCAGCCCGGGGGGAAGGTTGTGGCTGGGAGCGGGAAGTGGCTGCAGCTGGGCCAGGCCCCAATCAGGCCCCAGCCGGCCTGGAGAAAGAGGCTGGGAGCCAGGAGCTCTGTGGTCTCCCTCTGCCTGTAGAGGGAGACGGGCCTGGCTGCAGGGAGCTGGGGCAGGGTGCCGGGCCAGGCCAGGCCTGGGGAGCTGGGGAGCTCCAGCCTGGAAAGCCCCAGGCTGCGGCCTGGCATTGGGCTAACAGGTCCTGGGGGCTGCAGAGGGCAGCAGGTCCGACCCCCCCTTGCCAGTGCTGACACTGCAGCCTGCCCCAGGGCGCGGGGGCGAGACGATGGCTGGCAGTAGCCATACACTGAGGTGAGGTGGGGATAGTCGGGGGGGGGGTTCCCTGGGAGGGGAGACCCTGAGACTGAGGGGTTACTGCCAGGGGCCAGCACCCCCAGTTAAAGGGGTACCGGGTCCAGGGAGGGACACGGGGGGCCCAGAGGACAGGCGGATCACCGGCCTGCAGAGGGCGCTCCAGAGCTCAACTGAGCTAATTCCCGAGATCGACCAGCAGGAGGCGCCGCAGGGGTGAGTCCCCTCGTCTGCATGGCCCCCGACAGGGGCGGATTAGGGTTTTGTGGGGCTCCCCTTTGCCTGCAGCCCCCCCATGCTCCTGCCAGGGAGCGGGGTCAGGGCGTGGGCGGTGGCCCTGCTCCACCCCCACCCCGGCGCTCCAGCTGCTCCCGGCAGGACCGCCAGGCGAGCAGAGCGAGGAAAGCCCCCGCTCCTGGCAGGAGCTCTGGGCAGGCAGGCGGAGCAGGTCCGGGTGGGGGGGGGGACACATTTTTCTGGGCCCCCCAGTTGGCTGGAGCCCCTGGGCATGGGCCCCATTTGCCCATTGGCTAATCTGCCACTGGCCCCAGGGGGGGGGGGGACTGGCCAGCTGAGTGGGGCGAGAAAAGGCCTTTCCCTTTAGGGGGCACCCGCCCCAGGGCAGGAGACCGGCTGGCTGGGGGTCAGGGAATGGCCAATCCATGCATCATATCTGTCACCCCGTCAGGACCCACTCAGACGCTGCTGTGAGCGTGTCAGTTCTCAGCTCCCCGCTGGGTTTGGGGGCCGACCCCCTCAGCCCGCGCCATACTCAGCCCTCGCCTGCATCCTTACCCGCTCTGCTCATCACACGGATGGAGTCGGCCAGGGAGCCATGGATCAGCAGCTCCAGGTCCTGCCACTGCTTCGGGCTCAGGCCCTGCCGGGCCCAGGGCTGCAGGAAGCGGATCTCGCAGGTGCTGCAGGCCAGGGAGTGGGTCTCCAGGTCGCCCAGCAGGGCCATCCCCGCCATGTCCACGGAGCCAGCGTTGTGGAAGATGGTGGTTCGGAGCAGCCGGAGGGTGAGAGACGCTGTGGGGAGAGATGGGGAGGCTGGGGGGCGGGGGGGGGAGGATGGAGCAGGGTGGGGAACACGATGAATCAGTCCCAGTCTCCTGAGCACCCCTCATCCCTGGCATCAGGTCTCTCCCTGCCGAACCCATCTCCCCCTGCACCCCACTCTGACCCTACGATGACACCCCTGCCCCCAGTAGTGAAAAGGCCCAGGTGGGGGGTCCCCACTTACCAGCCAGGGCCCCCCAAGCCCAGGAGCGGAGCAGAGGCAGCTGCATCCTGGCCGGGGATCTGAGCTGGGCCGGGGTTGGGGCCGCAGGACGAGGGGCTGGGGTCACCCACGTGGTCTCGGTTCTGCTCTGGACCACACGTCTCATCAAACTTCTGCGTTTGTCTGGCTCTGCTCCCCGCAGCCCCGGGCCAATCGGGGCAGGAGCAGAGGGGGGATCCCCCCCTTGCGCCAGGTTTCAGTCCCAGGCACACCTCAGTGGCGTGAGAGCAGCAAGGTGGGGGGCCAGATGGAGCACAAACAGGATCTGGTCCAGGAGCTGACGCCCGCTGATCCGCTCAGGAATAGCGACCGCCATCGAGTTACACGACATCGGGGGCAGGGCCCACCCAGGGCCGCTGTGACCACCAGACGCACTAGGCGGCCGCCTGGGGCACCAAGATTTGGGGGTGCCCAAAGCGCAGCAGCCAGCTGAGCGCAGGGCTCTGGGCGACCCTATCGCCCCAGCCGGGGGGACGGGAAGTGCAGCCCTGGGTTCCCTGCTGGAGTCGCGGTGGTTAGGTTAGGACACCTGCGGCTTTACCGAGTGACCAAGACACGGCTCCAATCTCCCATTGGCCTTTGGGTCAGGCTGGAGGACGGAGCGCCCGTCCCCAGATTAACTGGTTACAAACGCTTTGGGGCAGAGGAGAGAGCCAGGGCCTGCTCCCCCAATAACCCGGCCACAGCCCCATTGCTGCAGGGGAGAGTCCGAGGGGAAAGCAGCAGCCCACCTCCCTCCTCCCAACGCTGTACCCAGGGGGAAGCCGGCAGCAGGATGCAGTGGACAGGGGACAGACCTGGGACTGCGCAGAACCTGGGTTCTGGGCCCAGCTCTGCCGCTGACTTACTGTGTCATCTCGGGCAAGTCGGGGTGGCTCCGTGCCTCAGTTTCCCCACCTGTAATACGAGTATAATGAAACGTTCCTGCTTTTGAGGTCTATGGATATGGCCTGCTACATACATGCTCTGCACGGGGCGGGGGGGGGGAGCAGCCACCCCCGGAGCGGGTCATTGCAGAAAGGGGAACTACCCAGAAACCAGGAAGCTCGTTACACGGAAATCGAAAGGCGCAGTCCCAAAACCGAGGTGCCTGCAAGCTGCATGGAAACCTCGCGGCTCCAATTCAATGTGTGTCCCAAAGCAAAACCCACGGGAAGAGGCCCAAAAAGAGCCACCGTGGCTGGCTGACAAAGTAAAGGAAGCAGCGAGAGGCAAAAAGGCCCCTTTAAACTGTGGAAGTTAAATCCTGGTGAGGAAAATAGAAAGGAGCAAAAACTCTGGCACGTGAGGTGTGAAAATACAATTAGGGAGGCCAAAAAAGAATGTGCAGAACAGCTGGCGAAAGACTCAAACGTTTTGTTAAGCACATCACAGGCAGGAGGCGAGGCAAAGGATCAATGGGGCCAATGGCCAGTCGAGGTGTGAAAGGAGCACTCAAGGACGACGAGGCCATTGCAGAAAAGCTGATTGAAGTCTCTGCACTGGTCTTCACTGCAGAAGAGGTGAGGGAGATCCCCACACCTGAGCCGTTCTTGTTAGGTGGCAGATCGGAGGAGCTGTCCCAGATTGAGGTCCCCTTAGAGGAGGGTTTGGAACAAACTGATCAACTAAACAGTAATAAGTGACTCACCAGGACCAGATGGTATCACCCAAGAGGTCGGAAGGAACTCAAATGTGAAATTGCAGAACTACTAAGTGTGGTATGTAGCCTATCATTTAAACCCGCTTCTGTACCAGGTGACTGGAGGAGAGCTACTGTGACACCAATTTTTAAAGGGCTCCAGAGATGATCCTGGCAGTTGCAGGCCAGGAAACACAACTTCAGTGCCGGGCAAACTGGCTGAAACTCTAGTGAAGAGCAGAATTATCAGACACCCAGATGAACGCGAGTTGTTGTGTTTGTAAAGGGAAATCCTGCCTCACCAATCTACTAGAATTCTTTGTGGAGGTCAACAAGCATGTGGACAAGGGGGATGTGGTGGATATAGTGGACTTAGACTTTCAGAAAGCCCTTGACAAGGTCCCTCAGCAAAGGCTCTTCAGCAAAGTAAACTGTCATGGGATAAGAGGGAAGGTCTCTCATGGATCGGTAACTGGTTACAAGAGGAAACACAGGGTAGGAATAAATGGTCAGTTTTCAGAACAGAGAGAGGTAAATAGTGGTGTCCCCAGGGGTCTGTACTGGGCCCAGTCCTGTTCCACATATTCCTAAATGATCTGAAAAAAGGGGTAAACAGTGAGGGGGGCAAAATTTGCAGATGATACAAAACTACTCAAGATAGTTAAATCCAAAGCAGACTGCGAAGAGCTACAGAGGGATCTCACAGAACTGGGTGACTGGGCAGCAAACTGGCAGATGAAATTCAGTGTTGATAAATGCAAAGCGATGCACGTGGGAAAACATCCTCCCAGTACCATGCATACAAAACGATGGGGTCTGAATTGGCTGTTCCCATTCCAGAAAGATCTTGGGGTCATTGTAGATGAGGGGTGAAAACATTATCTAAGTTGTATCCGTTCTCTGAGAACATCCACTCAATGTGCAGCGCCAGCCAAACAAGCGACCAGGATGTTGGGAACTGTGACAAAAGGGACAGATAAT
The DNA here is from genome assembly GCF_020497125.1 of Mauremys mutica. NCBI lineage: Eukaryota > Metazoa > Chordata > Testudines > Geoemydidae > Mauremys > Mauremys mutica. Next base: position 3,690,276 of record NC_059083.1, read on the forward strand.
AAGACATGTGGCCTCTATATAAATCCATGGGACGCCCACACCTTGGAAACTGCGTGCGGATGTGGTCGCCCCCATCTCAAACAGGATCTGTTGGGATTGGAAAAGGTTCAGAAAAGGGGAACAGGAATGATGAGGGGTGTGGAACGGCTGCCGTATGAGGAGAGATTCATAGGACTGGGACCTTTCAGCTTGGAAAGGAGACGGCTAAGGGGGGATCTGACCGAGGTCTGTACAATCATGGCGGGTGTGGAGAAAGCAGATAAGGACGTGTTTGTTGTTTACTCGTTCTCCTAACACAAGAACAAGGGGTCACCCAACGAAATGGACAGGAACACAAGGCCGTATTTCCCCACACAGCGCAGTCGGGCTGTGGGACTCCTCGCCAGGGGATGTCGTGACGCCAAGGCTATAGCAGGGTTTTCAAAAGAACCCGGTGAGTTCCTGGAGGCCGGGCCCATCAATGGCGATTAGCCGGGAGGGGCAGGGATGCAACCCCCTGCTCCGGGTGTCCCTGGCCTCCGACTGTCAGAAGCTGGGACTGGGCAACAGGGGATGGATCCAGGGCCGTCCTTACCTGTATACAAAGTATGCAGCTGCGTAGGGCACCAGGAAACGTGGGGCACCCCTGCCCCACCCCTTCCCCAAGGCACCCCCCCTGCTCTGCCCCAGCCCAAGGACTGCAGCAGGGCCGGGCCTGCGCTCACCAGCGGCGGGAAGTGCAGCGACCTGGCCCGAGCCGCGCCGCCGATGAGCGCTGGGGGTGGGTTCCCCCCTCCCCCCCAAGCCAGCCCCCACCCCCACGGAGGCCTCCCCCCCTCCCCCGTGGGGAGCCGCATAGGGCCCAGGCTAGCCAGGGACGGCCCTGGATGGGTCACTGCATGAGTCCCTGCTCTGTTCATTCCCTCGGGGGCCCCTGGCACCAGGCACCGTCGGCAGGCAGGACGCTGGGCCGGACGGACCTTTGCTCTGACCCGGTGTGGCCGTTCCTATGCGCTTCAGTCCTCCTGTGCACCAGGGCTGGGGTCACATGGGTTTGTTATTGTAGGGTTGCTCACAGGTGCCGGGGCGGCAGTCACACAGGAGTGTTATCGGTCACAGTTTAGCCCCCATGTAGGGGGCGGCTGTTCTATGGGGCGGGGACGTCCCCGATTGCTCAGCGTCCTTTCCCCACTTCTGCCCCAAAGCGGAAGCTGCTTTTCGCCCCAATTCATCCCGCAGGGGTCGGGCTCTTCCAAAGCCCGTTGCTGGGGGCAGGGCAGGGCTGGGCGAGGGGCCCTGCCCGCCTCAGGGTCCCCTATTTCCTCCAGCCCCGAGCGAGTGAGCAGGCGGGGGCCCCCGCAGCAGGGGGCGCAGTCCCCCTGGGGGACCCCCCGTCACGACAGCCCCACTGGGCCGGCCCGCGGGAGGGAGGGCAGGGGGCTGGCCCGCGGGAGGGAGGGCAGGGGGCCGGCCCGCGGGAGGGAGGGCAGGGGGCCGGGCAGTGACAGCCCCACTGGGCCGGCCCGCGGGAGGGAGGGCAGGGGGCCGGGCAGTGACAGCCCCTCGGGGCCGGCCCGCGGGAGGGAGGGCAGGGGGCCGGCCCGCTGGTGGGCGGGCAGGGGGCCGGGCAGTGACAGCCCCACTGGGCCGGCCCGCGGGAGGGAGGGCCGGGGGCCGGGCCGGGGGAGGGAGGGCAGGGGGCTGGGCAGAGACAGCCCCACTCGGCCGGCCCTCAGGAGGGAGGGAGGGCAGGGGGCCGGCCCGCGGGAGGGAGGGCAGGGGGCTGGGCAGTGACAGCCCCACTGGGCCGGCCCGCGGGAGGGAGGGAGGGCAGGGGGCCGGCCCGCGGGAGGGAGGGCAGGGGGCCGGGCAGTGACAGCCCCACTGGGCCGGCCTGCGGGAGGGAGGGCAGGGGGCCGGCCCGCGGGAGGGAGGGCAGGGGGCCGGGCAGTGACAGCCCCACTGGGCCGGCCCGCGGGAGGGAGGGAGGGAAGGGGGCTGGGCAATGACAGCCCCACTGGGCCGGCCCGCGGGAGGGAGGGCAGGGGGCCGGGCAGTGACAGCCCCACTGGGCCGGCCCGCGGGAGGGAGGGCAGGGGGGCGGGCAGTGACAGCCCCACTGGGCCGGCCCGGGGGAGGGAGGGCAGGGGGCCGGCCCGCGGGAGGGAGGGCAGGGGGCCGGGCAGTGACAGCCCCACAGGGCCGGCCCGCGGGAGGGAGGGAGGGCAGGGGGCCGGCCCGGTGACAGTGGTGGCTGCAGCCCCTGGACAGAGGGAAGGGGCCGCAGGCCGGTGGCACAGGTGACCAGTCCTGGACGAACAGTCGTGAACCCTCGGCGTCCATTGTGGTTACCGGCTGGTGTCTCTGTCGCGCCGAGGGCTGGTCTGCGAGGCTGCCGAGGACTAGACCTGGCGGATGGAAACCCCGGGCAGTGGTGGGAGCTCAAGGGACCCTTTGAACCCATGGGACATTTTAAAGAGCGGTGGGTTTCCCGGGGGTCCCTAGGGAGAGGTGGGCGTCAACTCCCCTGGGGCAGCCAGAACTCGGCCTGCCGCGCGGCGCGAGCGGGAGGGGACGGTGCTCTGCGGCGCCTGGTGCACCAGGACAGGCCCGGAGACCCAGACTGGCCAGGGGCCGGCGACGCGCAGCCCACGGGGCTTGGGGGACAGAAAACACCGGGGTGGGGTTCGCAGGACTGGGCCTGGCCAGGGCTGGGGCATCTTGGCCAAAAGCCACGTCCCACATCGGTCACTGGTTGCACATTTTGCTTGTGCGACCCACTGGTCGGCACGTGTGTGCGTGTGAGTGTGTGTGCGTGTGCATGGACGTGTGTACGTGTGCACGGGTGTGGGTGTGTGCATGGATGTGTGTGTGTACGTGCACAGGTGTGAGTGTGCATGGGCGTGTGTGCACAGGTGTGTGTGCATGGATATGTGTGTGTGCATGGATGTGTGCGCATGCATAGGTGTGTGCGTGCGCACATGCACCTCCCGCTCTGTGCCCAGTGGCCTTGTCTTCAGCTGCCTGAGTGTGCCGAGAGCCTGAGCCCGTCACTGGGGGGGGCTGCCCTGAGTGTGACCGACAGGGACCCTGCCTGAGTGTGCCGAGAGCCTGAGCCCGTCACTGGGGGGGGCTGCCCTGAGTGTGACCGACAGGGACCCTGCCTGAGTGTGCCGAGAGCCTGAGCCCGTCCCTGGGGGGGGGCTGCCCTGAGTGTGACCGACAGGGACCCTGCCTGAGTGTGCCGAGAGCCTGAGCCCGTCACTGGGGGGGGGGGGCCTGCCCTGAGTGTGACCGACAGGGACCCTGCCTGAGTGTGCCGAGAGCCTGAGCCCATCACTGGGGGGGGGGGCTGCCCTGAGTGTGACCGACAGGGACCCTGCCTGAGTGTGCCGAGAGCCTGAGCCCATCACTGGGGGGGGGCTGCCCTGAGTGTGACCGACAGGGACCCTGCCTGAGTGTGCCGAGAGCCTGAGCCCGTCCCTGGGGGAGGAGGGGGCTGAGCCCGTCCCTGGGGGGGTTGTGGGGAGCTGAGCCCATTGTGGGGGGGGGAGATGATTTCCCCCCGTGGGGGGCGGCTCTGAACCCAGCAGCAGCATTTTCTGCCCTGCCCGGAGCGGCTGCGCCCCCCCCCGCCCGGCAGAGGCGGGTCGGGGGGCGGGTCCATGTCCCCCCCCATCCCGGGGCCTCTCCCCGCCCCGCCCCCCCGGGGGTTGGGCTTCCTGGGTCAGCGCCGCTGCCGCGTCCGCGCCCGGCCCCGCTGCTGCTCCCGGCCCGGGCGGGGGGAGCCCGGGGGCCGCGCTGGGCTGGAGCCGCCCCTGGGCCGGGCAGCGCCGAGCTCCGCCGGGGGAGGGAGCTGCTGCGCCGGGCCGGCAGGTGCGGGAGGGGACCGCGGGGCGCTGCGGGACCGCGGGGGGGGCGGTGCGGGGCAGGAGGGGGATGGGGGCAGTGCGGGAGGGGCCGAGCCAGGCGCTGCAGGACCGCGGGGGGGGAGCGGGAGGAAGTGGGGGGGGGGCGCTGACCCCCATCCAGCCATGGGGCAGGAGCAGCCCCGGGCAGGGGGGTGACTAAGATCCGAACATCCCGCAGCCCCCCCGGTCCTCCCAGAGCCCCCCCCCGCCCCGGGTGTCTGTAGGACAGTGAGACCCCAGGGACTGTGGTACCTCCTGGGGTGGTATCCCCCTCCCCGCCCCCCAGTCAGCCCCACGGGCCCATCCTGCCCCCTCCCTGCCCCCCAGTCAGCCCCACGGGCCCATCCTGCCCCCTCCCCGCCCCCCAGTCAGCCCCACGGGCCCATCCTGCCCGGTATCCTGCCCCCTCCCTGCCCCCCAGTCAGCCCCAGGGGCCCATCCCGCCCGGTATCCTGCCCCCCGGAGCAGGCCGGGGCTGGGTTCAAGTCATGGGCCGTTCCCTGTAGCCGATATTCTCCTGCCGCGTCGCACGCCCTGATCTCGCCTGTCCCGGCCCCCGAGCAGGATTTCTGATCCCTGGGCCGGACGCTCTCCCGGATGGAGCGAGGGGCAGAGCCGGGGGTCCCGGGGCCCCGGGGCGCTGAGGAGACCCCGAGAGACGCCCGCACAGGTGAGGAGTCGCTTAAACCGGCTCAGAAATTCCCCCCCGGCTTCCTGGGGCCTTTAAATCCTGGGCCGTAACAGAAGGGGCTTTACGGGCCCGTCAGGGGCTGCCCCGGCCCCCGCACATGTCCTGGTTTCACAACCTCCATTTTGTGTGTGTTCCTGGCTACTTAGAGTCTGTCTGTCCCTGTCAGTCGGTCTGTCTGTCCAGAGACCTCTGTGCCTGTCTGTCTGTCTGTCCCTGTCGGTCTGTCCCTGGAGGCCTGTCGGTCTGTCTGTCCAGAGACCTCTGTCCCTGTCGGTCTGTCCCTGGAGGCCTGTCGGTCTGTCTGTCCAGAGACCTCTGTCCCTGTCGGTCTGTCTGTGTGTCTGTCCCTGGAGGCCTGTCGGTCTGTCTGTCCATACACCTCTGTGCCTGTCTGTGTGTCTGTCCCTGGAGGCCTGTCCGTCTGTCTGTCCATACACCTCTGTGCCTGTCTGTGTGTCTGTCCCTGGAGGCCTGTCGGTCTGTCTGTCCATACACCTCTGTCCCTGTCGGTCTGTCTGTCCCTGTCGGTCTGTCTGTCCCTGGAGGCCTGTCCGTCTGTCTGTCCATACACCTCTGTCCTGTCTGTGTGTCTGTCCCTGGAGGCCTGTCGGTCTGTCTGTCCATACACCTCTGTCCTGTCTGTGTGTCTGTCCCTGGAGGCTGTTTTCAGGCCTAGAAGCGCTGGGATCAGGCCCCACAGACAGCCCGGGCTGGGTCCTGACTACACCCCCGCGTCTGTCTGTCCCACTCTGTCCCTCTGCCCCCCCAGCCCCGGGGCTGCCTCGGCTGCTGCTCAGGGCTTGCCCTGCCGCAGCCGAGAGACACCAGCCTGGGAGGGGTCAGCCTGCCGGCCGCTCTGAATCCGACCGCTCGGTCTCTTTGTCCCCTTGGGAGGCGCTGAGCAGCAGCAGAGGCCCCGGGTCCATGTCTGCAGGCTCAGGAAGGCAGCACAGCGAGCTGGCTCAGACGCTAGCGGTGGAATCCTGGGGGGGTTCCTGGCTCAGGATCCTCCCCGACCAGGCCCCGATTCCCCACGGCGAGGGGATAATTCCTGCGTTGAGCTCTCTGGTTTGTTCCCTTTCCCGAGCAGGGACGGCTCGGGTCTGAATCCCTCTCTCTGTCCCACGGGGCTCCGGGGGGTTCACAGACAGACCTGGGACCGAGCCAAGAGCTTCGCTTCACCGAGGAAGGGAAACCCCCCATCTCCCCTGGGAACCCGCGAACTAGGGAGAAAACGACAGCACAGGAGGGAGTAAATGAGAGGACGGGACGCGGAGGCTGTGCCGAGCGCACGGCAGGGCAGCCAGTGCCGGGTCACCCTGCGGCTGTGCGAGAACCCCCCCGTCAGAGTGAACATACAGCTCAGCGGTTACTAAACCCTGCGGGGGGGGGGGGGGCATGTTCCGCCCCGCGAGAACACTGACCGAGATCCTTTCCCCCGCAGGCGACGGGCCGGCCAGCGAGGCCGAGGGGGATCCCCAGCCAGCGGGGCCACACGGGATGGTACCGGGACGACCCCAGGAGAGTGATCTGCCCAGCCCAGGTGCCTGCGAGCGCCGGCGGGAAAACCCTGCTGGGGAGAGAGACGCGGACCCGGCTCCCCGCGGGGCAGGCGACGAGGGGCTGAACGAATCCACGATCCGGGCGGCGGGGACGCCCCACTTCTCTGCCCTGGCGCTGAACGAATCCACGATCCGGGCGGCGGGGACGCCCCACAGCTCTGCCCTGGCACTGAATGAATCCACGATCCGGCCGGCAGGGACACCTCACGGCTCTGCCCTGGCGCTGAACGAATCCACGATCCGGGCGGCGGGGACGCCCCACAGCTCTGCCCTGGCACTGAATGAATCCACGATCCGGCCGGCAGGGACGCCTCACGGCTCTGCCCTGGCTCCCTGCAGCTCTGCCCCGGTGCTGAACGAGTCCATGATCTGGGCGGCGGGGATGCCCCACAGCTCTGCCCTGGCTCCCCGCGGGGCCGGCAAGGGGCTGAACGAATCCACGATCCGGCCGGCAGGGACGCCCCGCAGCTCTGTCCCGGCTCCCCGCGGGGCCGGCGAAGGGCTGAACGAATCCACGATCCGGCCGGCAGGGACGCCCCACAGCTCTGCCCCGGTTCCCTGTGGGGCTGGCAAGGGGCTGAACGAATCCACGATCCGGCCGGCAGGGACGCCGCACAGCTGTGCCCTGGCTCCCTGTGGGGCTGGCAAGGGGCTGAACGAATCCACGATCCAGCCGGTGGGGACGCCCCACAGCTCTGTCCCGGCTCCCCGCGGGGCCAGCGAGGGGCTGAACGAATCCACGATCCGGCCGGCAGGGACGCCCCACAGCTCTGTCCCGGCTCCCCGCGGGGCCAGCGAGGGGCTGAACGAATCCACGATCCGGCCGGCAGGGACGCCCCACAGCTCTGTCCCGGCTCCCCACGGGGCCAGCGAGGGGCTGAACGAATCCACGATCCGGCCGGCAGGGACGCCCCACAGCTGTGCCCCAGCGCCCCAGCCGGGGATCGGCGCCCCAGCGAGACCGGCCGGGCCCCCGGCCCCCGGGCGGCAGTACGCCTGTCCCGAGTGCGGCCGGGCCTTCGGGCAGAGCTCCCACCTGACGCAGCACCTGCGGATCCACACGGGCGAGCGGCCCTACGTCTGCCCCGACTGCGGCCGGGCCTTCAGCGCCAGCTCCAACTTCCTGGCGCACCGGCGCACCCACACGGGCGAGAAGCCCTACGACTGCTCCGTGTGCGGGCGCAGCTTCCGCGCCAGCTCCACCCTGCAGCGGCACCGGCGCCTGCACACGGGCGAGCGCCCCTACCGCTGCGGGCACTGCGGCCGCGCCTTCTCCCAGAGCTCCTCGCTGGCCAAGCACCGGCGCCTGCACACGGGCGAGCGCCCCTACCGCTGCGGCCAGTGCGGGGAGGCCTTCGCCGTGCAGTCGGGGCTGGCCGCCCACCGGAGCCGGCACACGGGCGAGCGCCCCTTCGCCTGCCCCGACTGCGGCAAGGGCTTCCGGCGCAGCTCCGACCTGGTGCAGCACCAGCGCGCCCACACCGGGGAGCGGCCCTTCCGCTGCGGCCAGTGCGGCGCCGGCTTCAACCTGGCCTCCACCCTGGTCAACCACCAGCGCAGCCACACCGGGGAGCGGCCCTACCGCTGCCAGCGCTGCGGGGCCAGCTTCGCCCGCAGCTCCACCCTGGCGCGCCACCGGCGGGGCCACGGGCCCGAGGGCGCCGGGCGGCAGGAGGCAGAGCCCGGCCCCCCGCCCGGCCCCCTGAATCAGGGCTCCTGCCCCCTGCCCCAGCAGGGCCCCCTGGGTCACAGCTCAGAGCCCCTCTCTGGCCAGGACACCCTCACCCAGCAGGGCCCCCTGCGTCACGGGTCAGCTCCTGCCCCCCGGCAGCCCCCAACGGGTCAGGGGTCAGAGCCTGCCCCACATCAGCGTCCCCTGAGCCAGGGCCCCATGGGTCACGGGTCAGCTCCTGCCCCCCGGCAGCCCCCAACGGGTCACGGGTCAGCTCCTGCCCCCCAGGAACCCCCCATGGGTCACGGGTCAGATCCTGCCCCCCAGGAACCCCCCACGGGTCATGGGTCAGAGCCTGCCCCCCGGCAGCCCCCCACGGGTCAGGGGTCAGAGCCTGCCCCCCATCAGGGTCCCCTGAGCCAGGGCCCCATGGGTCACAGGTCAGATCCTGCCCCGCAGCAGAACCCCCTGAGTCAGGGCACCATAGATCAGGGCCCGGCCCCCCAGCCTGGCACTCTGGGTCATGGGTCAGAGCCTGCCCCCCAGGAGGCCCCCCCAGCTCGGCCCCCCGCCCCCCAGCCGGGCGAGCGCCCCTACCCGTGCCTGGTGTGCGGGAAGCGGTTCTCCCGCAGCTCCAACCTGGTGGCCCACCAGCGGATCCACGCGGGCGACAAGCCCTTCCGGTGCCCGGAGTGCGGGCGCGGCTTCCTGCGCGGCTCCAACCTGCGGACGCACCGGCGCCTGCACACGGGCGAGCGCCCCTACCCCTGCCCCGAGTGCGGCAAGCGCTTCGGCGACACCTCCGTGCTGGTCAAGCACCAGCGCATCCACACGGGCGAGCGCCCGCACCGCTGCCCCGACTGCCCCCGCCGCTTCAGCCAGGCCTCGGACCTGGTGGCCCACCGGCGGGTGCACACGGGCGAGAAGCCCTACGTCTGCGCCGAGTGCGGGCGCGGCTTCAGCCGCAGCTCCAACCTGCTGACGCACCGGCGGCTGCACCGCGGCGAGCGCCCCTACCCCTGCCCCCAGTGCGGCAAGAGCTTCGGCCAGAGCTCCGACCTGCTGCAGCACCAGCGCACCCACACGGGCGAGCGCCCCTTCGCCTGCGCCCAGTGCGGCAAGGCCTTCAGCAAGGGCTCCACCCTCACCGGGCACCAGCGCATCCACACGGGCGAGCGGCCCTTCGCCTGCCCTGCCTGCTGCAAGCGCTTCCGGCACAGCTCCCACCTGACGGCCCACCTGCGGGTGCACGCGCGGGCGCGGCCGCTGTGAGCCGGAGCCCCTCGGCTCTGCCCCCCGGCCCTGCCCCCTGGCTCCCACCTGCGGGTGCACGCCCGGGAGCGGCCGCTGTGAGCCGGAGACCCCCGGCTCTGCCCCCCGCCCTGCCCCCCGGCTCCCTCCTGCGGGTGCACGCCCCGGAGCGGCCGCTGTGAGCCGGAGCCCCCCGCCCTGCCCCCTGGCCCTGCCCCCCGGCTCCCACCTGCGGGTGCACGCGCGGGAGCGGCCGCTGTGAGCCGGAGCCCCCCGCCCTGCCCCCCGGCTCCCACCTGCGGGTGCACGCGCGGGAGCGGCCACTGTGAGCCGGAGCCCCCCGCCCTGCCCCCCGGCTCCCCCCAGCGGGTGCACGCGCGGGAGCGGCCGCTGTGAGCCGGAGCCCCCAGCCCTGCCCCCCGGCGCCCACCAGCGGGTGCACGCGCGCGGAGCGGCCGCTGTGAGCTGGAGCCCCCCCCCTGCCCCCTGGCCCTGCCCCCCGGCTCCCACCTGCGGGTGCACGCCCGGGCGCAGCCGCTGTGAGCTGGAGCCCGTGGCCCTGCCCCCCGGCTCTGCCCCCCGGCTCCCACCTGCGGGTGCACGCCCCGGAGCGGCCGCTGTGAGCCGGAGCCCCTGGCCCTGCCCCCCGGCCCTGCCCCCCGGCCCTGGCCCCCGGCTGCGAAGGGAGTGGGGGCTGGTGGGTTAAAGCTGGTGGGGGGGGGCAGACAGCCTGAACCCGGTGCTATGAGGGGCGGGGCTGCCCTGAGTGTGCAGAGCCCGAACCCGGTGCTGCGAGGGGAGCGGGGGCGCTGCCCTGCGTGCGCCGCTGCCTGAGTCTGCACAGAGCCGGCGCCTGGCGCGGGGGGGGGGGGGGAACTCCTGCCCCCCTGCTTGGCAGCAGGAACGCGGCTTTCCCTGTTCCCCTGGGGTGCCGTGGGGGGGCCCGGGGTGTGGGGCGGGGGCTGGTCAGCGCTCGGCTGTGCCGAAGGGTCGCAGGGAGCGGCTGAGTGCGCAGGCCCCTGGGTGGCGATTCGCACCCAGCCCCATGGCAGCGCGTTCCCCACCAGGGAGTCTGCACAAAGGGGGGTTTCCAGCCGGGGAGGGCGGGGGATTCTGTTGATTTTCCCCCTTGTGTAAATAAATGTGATGTGCAGAATTCAGCTCCGGAGTCGGGCTCCTGACTGGTGAACATGGAGCCTGCTGGGGCGGGGAACGGGACACGGGGCCTGTCCCCTCTGGGGGGCGCCGGCTCCCACCCGGCCCCAGGGCGGGGACTGGCTGGCTCAGGGGGGCGGGGAACGGGACACGGGGCCTGTCCCCTCTGGGGGTCGCTGGCTCTGATCTGGCCCCAGGGCAGGGGCCTGTCTCCTCTGGGGGTCGCTGGCTCTGATCCGGCCCTGGGGCAGGGAATGGGGCCAGGGCCTGTCCCCTCTGGGGTGCCGGTTCTGCGAATCCGCCAGCCCCTGGGGTTTTGCTGCCGGGGGTTGTTTCCCCGCCGAGCCCTGGCGCTGGGGGAGGCACCGACACGGGTGACGATTACAGACGGTTCTTTATGATCCATATTGCAGCAGTGGCCCGGCCTCGGGTGCTCGGCGCTGCACGGCCAGCGAGGGAAAGGGGCCATTTCCCACGGCCCTTCGCTCCCTGCCTGGGCGTGCGGCCCTGGGTGGGGGGCGCGGGGGGGGACAGTGAACCGGGGGCAGCAGGGCTGGGGGCAGAAATCAATTGACAATCAGTGGGGCCCCCAGGTTCTCAAGGGCCAGGCGACGTTTCCGACTCAGTTCACGTGTCCAGCCTTGGGTGGCCAGGAACCCAGGTGTCCGGGTGGAAAATCCGGCCTGGGGGAAAAACAAGGGAATGAGAGAAGGGGCCGGGGGGGGGGGGGTGGAGGGAAAACCTGCTGGGGTCGGTAAAGGCATTAGCTGGGGGTCACCCCCCCCCCAGAAACCCCCCTGGGGGGCGGGAGGGGCGGACTGGGAGCTGGGGAAGTCAGGGCTGCAGTACCCGCTGTGGCCACGGGGGGGCGGACCTGCTCCCCCAGAAATCCCCAGGTGCGGAGCGGGGGCTGTGATGGGGGGCGGGAGGGCGCTGCACTTACCAGACCCATGGGATCAGCTGTCTTCGGGCACCTCTTCCTCTGGCGGAGGAGAAGGGGGGCAGGTTACTCAGTGCGTGGGGGTGGGGGGTGCATCTCCCCCAGCCCGGGGTCAAGGGGGTTTGCGGGGTGGGGGGATGCCCCAAGGGGGAAGGGGTCACGGGGCGGGGGGGGCTCCCAAGGGCATGTCTCCCATGGGGAAGGGGGTGCATGGGGGTGGGGCAGGGAAGTCCTGGGGTGGAGCCCCAGGGGGAGGGGGCCCCAGGAGGTGTAGCCCCAACAGGGAGGGGGCAGGGGGAGGCGGAGGGGGGGCTCCCACCCGGAGGGGGTATCCCTGTGGGGGGGGAGACCCCGGGGGCATATCCCCGTGGGGAGGGGCAGGGGGGAGGCCCCGGGGGCAGGGCAGGGGGCTCCCGGAGGGGGTATCCCTGTGGGGGGGGGAGGCCCCGGGGGTAGGCAGGGGGCTCCCGGAGGGGGTATCCCTGTGGGGGGGAGACCCCGGGGGCATATCCCCCTGGGGAGGGACAGGGAGGAGACCCGGGGGGCAGGGCAGGGGGCTCCCGGAGGGGGTATCCCTGTGGGGGGGGAGACCCCGGGGGCATATCCCCCTGGGGAGGGGCAGGGGGGAGACCCCGGGGGCAGGGGGCTCCCGGAGGGGGTATCCCTGTGGGGGGGGAGGCCCTGGGGGCATATCCCCCTGGGGAGGGGCAGGGGGCAGACCCCGGGGGCAGGGCGGGGGCTCCCGGAGGGGGTATCCCTGTGGGGGGGAGACCCCGGGGGCATATCCCCTTGGGGAGGGGCAGGGAGGAGGCCCCGGGGGCAGGCAGGGGGCTCCCGGAGGGGGTATCCCTGTGGGGGGGGAGACCCCGGGGGCAGGGCAGGGGGCTCCCGGAGGGGGTATCCCTGTGGGGGGGAGGCCCTGGGGGCAGGCAGGGGGCTCCCGGAGGGGGTATTCCTGTGGGGGGGGAGACCCCGGGGGCATATCCCCCTGGGGAGGGGCAGGGGGGTGACCCCGGGGGCAGGGCAGGGGGCTCCCGGAGGGGGTATCCCTGTTGGGGGGGAGACCCCGGGGGCAGGGCAGGGGGCTCCCGGAGGGGGTATCCCTGTGGGGGGGGGTACCCAGGGGGCAGGGCAGGGGGCTCCCGGAGGGGGTATCACTGTGCGGGGGCGGGCCCCCGGGGCAGGCAGGGGGCTCCCGGAGGGGGTATCCCTGTGGGGGGGAGACCCCGGGGGCATATCCCCCTGGGGAGGGGCAGGGGGGAGGCCCTGGGGGCAGGCAGGGGGCTCCCGGAGGGGGTATCCCGGTGGGGGGGGAGACCCCGGGGGCAGGGCCGGGGGCTCCCGGAGGGGGGCTCCCTGGGGGGGGGAGACCAGGGGGCAGGGCAGGGGGCTCCCGGAGGGGGTATCCCTGTGGGGGGGGAGACCCCGGGGGCAGGGCAGGGGGCTCCCGGAGGGGGTATCCCTGTGGGGGGGAGACCCCGGGGGCATATTCCCCTGGGGAGGGGCAGGGGGAAGGCCCTGGGGGCAGGCAGGGGGCTCCCGGAGGGGGTATCCCTGTGGGGGGGGAGACCCCGGGGGCAGGGCAGGGGGCTCCCGGAGGGGGTATCCCGGGGGGGGGAGACCCCGGGGGCATATCCCCTTGGGGAGGGGGAGGGGGGAGGCCCCGGGGGCAGGGCAGGGGGCTCCCACCCGGAGGGGGTCTCCCTGTGGGGGGGGAGACCCCGGGGGCAGGGCCGGGGGCTCCCGGAGGGGGGATCACGCGGGGGGGCGACCCCGGGGGCATATCCCCTTGGGGAGGGGCAGGGAGGAGGCCCCGGGGGCAGGCAGGGGGCTCCCGGAGGGGGTATCCCGGGGGGGGGAGACCCCGGGGGCATATCCCCTTGGGGAGGGGCAGGGGGGAGACCCCGGGGGCAGGGCAGGGGGCTCCCGGAGGGGGTATCCCTGGGGGGGGGGAGGCCCCGGGGGCAGGGCAGGGGGCTCCCGGAGGGGGTATCCCTGTGGGGGGGGAGGCCCCGGGACATATCCCCTTGGGGAGGGGCAGGGGGGAGACCCCGGGGGCAGGGCAGGGGGCTCCCGGAGGGGGTATCCCTGGGGGGGGAGACCCTGGGGGCATATCCCCTTGGGGAGGGGCAGGGGGGAGGCCCGGGGGGCAGGGCAGGGGGCTCCCAGAGGGGGTATCCCTGGGGGGGGAGGCCCCGGGGGCATATCCCCGTGGGGAGGGGCAGGGGGAGGCCCCGGGGGCAGGGCAGGGGGCTCCCGGAGGGGGTATCCCTGTGGGGGGGAGACCCCGGGGGCATATCCCCTTGGGGAGGGGCAGGGGGGAGGCCCCGGGGGCAGGGCAGGGGGCTCCCGGAGGGGGTATCCCGGGGAGGAGGCCCCGGGGGCAGGGCGGGGGCTCCCGGAGGGGGTATCCCGGGGAGGAGACCCCGGGGGCAGGGCAGGGGGCTCCCGGAGGGGGTATCCCGGGGGCAGGGCAGGGGGCTCCCGGAGGGGGTATCCCGGAGGGGAGACCCCGGGGCATATCCCCCCAGGACCCCACTCCCTGTCTGAGGGGGGCGCCGGGGGGTCTCTCACCTGAGGCCAGGCCCAGTCGGGACTGTCCCAGCTTCCAGCGAGCTGCAGAGACACAAGCGGTGGGCGAGGTCAGGAGACGAGTTGTGCCCGTTCTCAGCCCAGCTGCGCCCCCCGCCCGCCCGGCCCCCCTCTTACCTCGCCTCCTGCACAGCAGCAGCGCCCCCGCCAGGCCGGCCAGGCCCCCCAGCGCCCCCAGAGTCGCCCCGGCCACGGTCCCAGGGGAGACGCCCCCTCGGTACAACGGGCTCCTGGAGGCTGGGACAGAGCCATGGGGAGAACAGTTAGAAATTGGGGTGGGAGGCTCCTGGCAGCGGGGGGGCTGGCAGGGCTGTGGGGGCAAGGGGCAGTGGGGAGGGGCCTGGGGGGATCCGGGTGGCAGGGCAGTGGGGGAAGGGGGTGCTATGGGGCACTGGGGGGTCTCTGGGGGGATCCTGGTGGTAGGGCAGTGGGGGAAGGGGTGCAGGGGGGTCACTGGGGGGATCCCGGTGGCAGGGCAGTGGGGGAAGGGGCGCTGGGGGGGTCTCTGGGGGGATCCCGGTGGCAGGGCAGTGGGGGAAGGGGCGCAGGGGGGGTCTCTGGGGGGATCCCGGTGGCAGGGCAGTGGGGGAAGGGGGCACTGGGGGATCTCTGGGGGGATCCCGGTGGCAGGGCAGTGGGGGAAGGGGGTGCTATGGAGCACTGGGGGGTGCTGGGGGGATCCTGGTGGCAGGGCAGTGGGGGAAGGGGGCACTGGGGGGTCTCTGGGGGGATCCCGGTGGCAGGGCAGTGGGGGAAGGGGGCACTGGGGGGTCTCTGGGGGGATCCCGGTGGCAGGGCTGTGGGGGGACGGGGGCGCTGGGGGTCTCTGGGGGGATCCCAGTGGCAGGGCAGTGGGGGAAGGGGGAGCTATGGAGAACTGGGGGGTGCTGGGGGGATCCTGGTGGCAGGGCAGTAGGGGAAGGGGGCACTGGCGGTTCTCTGGGGGGATCCCGGTGGCAGGGTGTGGGGGGAAGGGGGCACTGGGGGGTCTCTGGGGGGATCCCGTGGCAGGGCAGTGGGGGAATGGGGCACTGGGGGGTCTCTGGGGGGATCCCAGTGGCAGGGCAGTGGGGGAAGGGGGCACTGGGGGGTCTCTGGGGGGATCCCAGTGGCAGGGCAGTAGGGGAAGGGGGCACTGGGGGGTCTCTGGGGGGATCCCGGTGGCAGGGCTGTGGGGGGAAGGGGGCGCTGGGGGACTCTGGGGGGATCCCGGTGGCAGGGCTGTGGGGGAAGGGGGTGCTATGGAGCACTGGAGGGTGCTGGGGGGATCCCCGTGGCAGGGCAGTGGGGGAAGGGGCGCTGGGGGGTCTCTGGGGGGAACCCGGTGGCAGGGCAGTGGGGGAAGGGGCGCTGGGGGGTCTCTGGGGGGATCCCGGTGGCAGGGCAGTGGGGGAAGGGGTTGATCTGGAGACATGGGGGGTGCAAGGGAGATCCTTGTGGCAGGGCAGGCGGTGAAGGGGGCACTGGGGGGTCTCTGGGGGGATCCCGGTGGCAGGGCTGTGGGGGAAGGGGTGCTGGGGGTCTCTGGGGGGATCCCAGTGGCAGGGCAGTGGGGGAAGGGGGCACTGGGGGGTCTCTGGGGGGATCCCGGTGGCAGGGCTGTGGGGGAAGGGGTGCTGGGGGTCTCTGGGGGGATCCCAGTGACAGGGCTGTGGGGGGAAGGGGGCGCTGGGGGTCTCTGGGGGGATCCCGGTGGCAGGGCAGTTGGGGAAGGGGGCGCTGGGGGTCTCTGGGGGGATCCCGGTGGCAGGGCAGTAGGGGAAGGGGGCACTGGGGAGTCTCTGGGGGGATCCCGGTGGCAGGGCAGTGGGGGAAGGGGCGCTGGGGGGGTGTCTGGGGGGATCCCGGTGGCAGGGCAGTAGGGGAAGGGGGCACTGGGGGGTCTCTGGGGGGATCCCGGTGGCAGGGCTGTGGGGGAAGGGGGCACTGGGGGGGTCTCTGGGGGGATCCCAGTGACAGGGCTGGGGGGGAAGGGGTGCTGGGGGTCTCGGGGGGGGCACTTACCCCACGCAGTCTCCAGCGGCGTCTCCAGGTCCCCGTGCCTGCCCTGGCACCGCACCCCCTGGGCCTCGCCCTCGGGCACCCGCAGGCGGCTCTGGCGTTGGTAGCACCCGTCCCCGCTGGGCAGCCCCGGGCCCGCCTCGGCCCCCGGCAGCGTCGTGTTCCCCCGCAGCCAGGACACCTCGATGTCCCGCGTGGGGAACCCCCAGGCCTGGCACCCCAGAGTCAGCCAGCCCGGTGCCCGGGGGTTGGGCGGGACCAGGCCTGCAGCTGGGGGGCAGCTGGGGGGAGAGACAGTGAGAGCCCAGCCCCCCGTCTGTGGGGTCACCCATCCCCCTTTCCTTGGGGTCACCCCAGCCCCTGATCTGTGGGGTCACCCAGCCCCCTATCTGTGGGGTCACCCAGCCCCCTTTCCTTGGGGTCACCCGAGCCCCTGATCTGTGGGGTCACTCGTCCCCCTTTCCTTGGGGTCACCCGAGCCCCTGATCTGTGGGGTCACTCGTCCCCCTTTCCTTGGGGTCACCCGAGCCCCTGATCTGTGGGGTCACCCATCCCCCTTTCCTTGGGGTCACCCCAGCCCCTGATCTGTGGGGTCACCCATCCCCCTTTCCTTGGGGTCACCCCAGCCCCTGATCTGTGGGGTCACCCAGCCCCCTGTCTGTGGGGTCACCCAGCCCCCTTTCCTTGGGGTCACCCGAGCCCCTGATCTGTGGGGTCACTCGTCCCCCTTTCCTTGGGGTCACCCGAGCCCCTGATCTGTGGGGTCACTCGTCCCCCTTTCCTTGGGGTCACCCGAGCCCCTGATCTGTGGGGTCACCCAGCCCCCCATCTGTGGGGTCACCCAGCCCCCTTTCCTTGGGGTCACCCCAGCTCCTGATCTGTGGGGTCACTCGTCCCCCTTTCCTTGGGGTCACCCGAGCCCCTGATCTGTGGGGTCACTCGTCCCCCTTTCCTTGGGGTCACCCGAGCCCCTGATCTGTGGGGTCACCCGAGCCCCTGATCTGTGGGGTCACCCAGCCCCCTTTCCTTGGGGTCACCCCAGCCCCTGATCTGTGGGGTCACCCAGCCCCCTGTCTGTGGGGTCACCCATCCCCCTTTCCTTGGGGTCACCCCAGCCCCTGATCTGTGGGGTCACCCAGCCCCCTTTCCTTGGGGTCACCCAAGCCCCTGATCTGTGGGGTCATCCAGTCCCCCATCTGTGGGGTCACCCAGCCCTGGATCTGGGGGGGGTCACCCCAGGCCCCAATCTGTGGATCATCCCTCCCCCTTTGCTTGGGATCACTTCTGTCCCCAATCTGCGGGGTCACCCCAACCCCTGAGGTCACCCCCTCCTCCAAACCGTGGAGTCACCCCTCCTCCCACCCCCGTAATCCATGGGGGGATGACCCCAGCCCAGGGAGGCCCCGTTCCATGGGGTGACTGCCCCCCCAGCCCCCTTTCCACGGGGTGACCCCCTCCCCAGACCCCATTCCACGGGGCGACCCCTCCCCCAGCCCCGTTCCATGGGGCGACCCCTCCCCCAGCCCCTGTTCCACGGGGCGACCCCTCCCCAGCCCCCGTTCCATGGGGCGGCAGCCCCGCCCCCGGCCCCGTTCCATGGGGTGACAGCCCCGCCCCCGGCCCCGTTCCATGGGGCGGCAGCCCCGCCCCCCGGCCCCGTTCCATGGGGCGGCAGCCCCGCCCCCGGCCCCTACCTGCCCTCCTGGCCCAGGCGCGCCGGCTGCGCAG